>NC_140123.1:2400405-2732905 GCF_964035555.1 Netta rufina
GCTTCATCACAAAGTCTTATTTTTTTGTTGTTGTTGCTATATCTTTTTTTTTCCTCAGAGATGATCCCGTGGCTACTAAGAGTTGTGAAGGGGACTCCAGTGGCAGCAAGACCCTTTAGCCAGGATAGGGGAGCCACGATGGGACCAGGACCTCTCCATAAAGCAGTGCAGAGCTCGTAAAAGTGCCTTTTTCATTTGTCGCCCCCATCTTCCATTCTCCTGTCAGAAATAATACAGCAACAGGAAGGGAGAGCAAGACGAGAGAGGCAGAGCAGGACAAGGGGACTGATAAAAAGCAGGATGAGAATTTCGGAGGTGTCTCCCTGCAGAGAGAGGAGAGTCTTGGGCCTGGATGTAGCCTGAAGTGTTAACATGGACCAAAATAGGCCTTTCACAGGCTTTATTGTAGCCTGAGGTACTAATGTGGGCCAAAATAGGCTTTTCATAGGGCTAGATGCAGCCTGAGCTGCTAATGCAATCCAAAATAGGCCTTTCATAGGCCTGGGTGTAGCCTGAGGTGCTAACATGGGCCAAAATAGCCTTTTTATAGGCCTGGATGTAGCCTGAGGTGCTAACGTGGGAGAAAATAAGCCCTTCATAGGCCTGGATGTTGCTTGGGGTGCTAACATGGGCCAAAATAGCCCCTTCATAGGCCTGGAGGTAGCCTGAGTACAGCAAAAAGCTGCATCTCTCTTGCCTCCTCCTGGCTGTCTGGGAATCTCTGATCCCTTTCTAATTTAAGCTGAAGATTTTGAAGGCCTTCATAAGTATTTTTCTCTCCTGATTTAAGGAAACAGAGATACCAAAAGCAAATGACATGCCCAAGGCAGAGCAGGACATAAATATTTATTACCCAGCTGAGCCTTGCTTCACTCTTTGGTCAGCTTTTCCAAGGAGCCGCCTTGTACATCAATAAATCCAAAATGTTTTTTTTTTTTTTTTTTTTTTTTTTTTCTTGCAATAATAAGCCACAAGCAAAGAGCTGCTTAGGGAATCAGGGGCACAACAGCTTTGGGGTTTAGCCCGAAACATCTGGGAGCAGAAAACCCTTCCCAGCTGTCTGGGTGTCCCTTGGGGCTCGAGTGGGACCCTTCCCACTAGCAGGACTGCAAGGACTGTCCCCTCCTTGGTCCCCCCTTGAACCTCCCCAGTCACGATGGGGCACACACAGTGCAGGAGGACCAAAAGCCCTGGACCTGCAGCTCTCTGCAGGGCGTTTTGGGAATCGCTGGTGGTTTCTCACCAGGAAACATCCCGTCTCCAAGCAACAGAGCCAAACGGGTTAAAAGCCTCCTTTGCTTTCCAAAGCAGACAGGCCCTGGAGACAAAGGATGGGGAAGGGGAGGGATGCAAACGGCACCTGGGCCAGATTTAGCTCAATGAAAGCAACCGGTGTTTTTTGGAAAGGAGCCCTTGGGGTTTTACCAGAGCGGTGTGGTTTGTAACAACTCGGGAAAATGGAGTCTAAAAGCTGTAAATTCCGTATAGCTTGGCATGTTCCTAGGGCCTGACAAAGGGGAGGATTATTTGTTGGCTAGCACCTCTGATTTGCTTTTGCCAAGGGTTGTTTTTACTTTTGTTCCATAATTCCTGGGCACGGTGAGCTTGGGGATTTGAAGTGCCCCTTAGACAAGCAGGCAACGCCTTTGTATGTACGCCGGTGCTTTCGTAGCAGATCAGCTTATTGTTTAGTTCAGTCTATTAGCTGTATTACTCTGTATCCTGGTTACAACAAGACCCTTGGTTTTCTTGGTCCTCCCATGAGATGATTTCTTTGTTTACCTGAGCAGCTTGTCAGTTCTATAAGGACTCTTTTTTTTTTTTTTTTTTTTTTTTTTTTTTTTTTTTTTTTTCCCAAATTTCTGATTTTTTTCCACGCAAAAAATTGTAGGGCGGAGTTTGATGCACATGTCTTGTCAAAGGTGCAGCGTGTGTACCTGCTTGGAGGCAGAAATGCAAAAAGGAGGTTGTGTTTCCTTTCTCATACAGCCATGTAAGGCTATGCAAGGATACACATGGACACCTATCTGCCTCATCCATCCACCCACCCACCTGTCCATCCACCTTTTCACCCACCCAATCACCCACTCATTCATTCACCCACCCCTTTATCATCCCTCCATCCCTCCATCCATCCCTTCATCCCTTCATCCACCAATCCATCCATCCACCCATCCATCCATCCATCCACCCATCCATCCATCCCCATCCTCCATCCATCCTCTGGCAGAGGCGTAAGCCTGCTCGTGCACCCCAGTGAAACACCCGTGCACTGTTTGCACGCCTCCATGGCTCACACTGAAACCCACCCAGCCCTTTGCACGCCCAGCAGGCACAGCCTTGAGCTTTATCTACACACTACATATTTTGAATCATAAAGCCACTCCTCAGAAAAGCATTTTTCCTCCCTCCTCAGTCAATACTGCTCCCATAGCCTTCTTCCTTACATCTCTCTCTTGCTCTCTCCTGCAGTTGCTTCAGCAAGAAGGGTGGTTGGATTTTCCTTTTCCAAAGCTGTAGTGCTGGAGGAGACTTGCACGTGGTCCCTTCAGCTCCGTATCATCAGCAAATACAAGTGTCCTGTCCTTGCTTGGCCCTTCTTCTTGTCCCCACCTGCCATGCACGGGGGGCTTGTAGGCAAGGGGGCAATAAAGCACTTGTGGTCGTGCCTGGCTCACATGCACAAGTGTCTGATGATCCCTGGAAGCACCTAAATATGGTGAAATTTGAAGGTGACAGGCACATGAAGGCAGAATTTGGTCCTGACAGGAGTTTAAATCCTAGATTGGGGTGGGGAAAGCTTGAAACCCTCACCGTCTAACCACGTGGTGACTTTCACATTGGCACAAAGCTGGTGACACCTCCCAGCACCGTCCCTCTCCTCCCCGTGCCATTGCACGTTGCACAACCCCCTATACTGTAAGACTGGGTAAATATTGACGGGTGACTTTGCACTTTGCATTCGCCACTTGCCGAGCTTCCTTCTCCTTCTGAGGTGCACACGCAGAGCCAAGATGAAGATCGAGTTCGCTCCGCTCTCTCTGCCGCTGCAGAGAAGGCTTCAGACCGCGTCGGTGGTCCAGTGGGTCTTCAGCTTCCTGGGTCTAGGTAAGAGGCAGCTACTTTTCCCTCTCTGAGGAACCAGAGCAGGTTTTTCCCCAACCCAAGAAGACTGAGGGTCTGGGATTGAAGGAGAGAGGCATTAGAGGGGCATTTAGGGAGCCTGCAGTGATTCGCAAGCCATGTTAGGGCCAGTGGCTAGCAGGAGATGCTACACACATGCTTCTGTTTTTCAGCATGGGTGGCTCCATCTCACCAAAGCATCTCCTTTCTCCTCATCATTTTTGTCTCTTCCCACCACCGATCACAGCAGGGTGGCCCCAGGCTGTGTGTCTGTGCTTGGGTATATCTTCAGGCCTTATGCAGCCTTGTGGGGGTTTCAGCTTCTCCTACTCCTTGGGTTTCATGTTTTCCTGGTCTAAAGTGCTTCCCCACTCAGCATTAGTCACAAGAAATGACATTAGTCATGAGAAATGCCATTCCTCTGCCCGAGGGGTGGTGCAATGGAAAGAACATGGGGACTCCACTTTGCAACCCCACTTTGTGCAGACCCTGCTGCCTGCCCCAAAAGAGCAGTTTTGGGGGAAAACCCAGGCAGATTGGAGAGGAAACACAACAGCAACCTGGGCCCCTGACAAACTCACTGCTGTGTGGAGGGCATCGGTTGCTGTTGGAAATGAGAGATGTGCAGTTATGGATAGGATGGACCAGGCAATCAGAGAATCAGTAAGGTTGGAAAAGACCTCCAAGACCTCCTGGTCCAACCATACTGGTCCAGGCAGTGTGGCTGCTTGCCTGCTTTGTGGCAAAGGCTTGGCCCCTGCTGAGCAACACTCTACGAGATTCTACACTGGAAACCACCCTGCAGAAGGAGATGTGGATGTTGGAGATCTGGAAAGGAACATGAAGCCCTGGATGTGATCAACCAGACTGGGGACATTTTGGGGTGCATTTTGGCTCTTTCCCTACCCTATTCCCAGGTTTCCTTCCATGGTGCCTGGCAGGGATGGGAGGCAGTGGAGATGTGGCCGTGATGTTAAGGGATGCAGAAACATGTCCCTGTGTTCCAGCATGGATGCAGCCAGGGCTTAAGGAGTATTAATGATTATTTTCCAGCAAAACAACTTGCACGGTAGGTTTGCCCCTCCTTGGTACCAGAAGCAGGCTGGCACTTGGCTTTTCAGTGATGGAGATGACTGCTGGAGCCAGCTGAAAGCCAAAAGATGGGCAGAAAGGAGAAACCCTTTGTGGTCAGAGGGTAATGTGGAGCTGCTTGAAATGCAGGTTTTGCCTCCTGCAGGAAAAGGAGCTCCATGCTTCCTTCTGCAGCCAGAAAAGGGCTCTCGAAAACACACAGCCGCCTGCTGCCAGACATTTCTGCAGCCCTTTGGCTGGAGATCGCCCTTCGGCTGCACCGCTGTGGGCTGCAGTTGCCATGGCTGTGCAAATGCATCCCCACGAGGGGCTCATTTCTCTTTCTCCGCATCTATTTTGGATGCTGATGGTTGCTGGAAGGGGATTTTGTGGTGCAAGGATGGGTAACGCTAACCCATCACGCTATCCAGCTAATGCCATCACTCTAACCAGCCCCTGGCAGGGGCAGGAGTCCTGTGCCCGCTGTCTTTCCAGAGCCAGCACAGCACAGCCAGCCTTTGAACCCTTCCAGTCGGTGAAGCTGGCTCAAAGGGCATGCAGTGCCAGTGTGTGTCAGCCCCTTGGTGGCTGAGAGTAGCCCACAGCCTCGGCTCGTCTGTGCTGAGAGCTCTGGGCTGGCACTGAGGACCACAACGAGCATCTTGCAAATCCTCCTGGCAGCTGCAGCGTGAGTCTGACCTGCTCTGGGGCTGCTGCGATGCCCAAAATCTCTTTCTGAAGGCAGCTGTTCCCCTTATTTGAGGCTGAATGAGCAAATTCTGGGTGAGCAGCAGTGTCGGGCCCAGCAACTCTTTAATGGGAGGTGGTTCCTGTGTTGACTTGGCCAAAAAAGTCTTCCATGTGCTTATAGCTCAGGGCTCACGTGGAGCCCATGGCACATATGTGTGTTATATGTGGCATACCCATGGTTTTGGTGCAGCAGGGTTCACCTCTCTGCCAAGCCAGCAGCAGTGCATGCCCAGACCTTTTCCATCCAGTTCTTTTCCACCTCTGTAGCATCTCATCTCCCTTTATAGATGCATCCTGAAACCTCTGCACCCCTCTGCTCAGCAGATAAACCCTGCAGAGCATCCTCCTCTGGTTTTTGGTTCCCTTTGGAGAGGGACTTGCAGCTCACATTAAATCTACTTAACCCAGGATGCCCACCACCAAAAACTTCATTTTTCCTTCAGGAGGCCCCTTTCTTTGAGGGAAACCTTCTCAGTAAAGTGCCCGGCCTGCGAGGGCAGCCAGGAAGGCCATCAGGTCCATGTGGATGTGCCTTCTCTTTGCTGCCTCCCCTCTGGCCATGGAGATGCGAGATGCCAGGTCCTGGAGAACAAAATATCCACACACCTCGCCATGGACAAGGGCAGAGAAACCTCCTGGCGCCTGGCCTGAACGGAAAATGTGAGGTTTAGGGTCCACGTGGAGCTCTCCTTGCCAAGGGCCCTTTGGTTTTAGGTTGAAGGGGTGTCTCCTCGCTCTCCACGGCAGTGCAGATAGGGCTATAGACAGTCTCAGCCCAGCCTAGGATTATCTGGCCATTTCCAGATAACCAAACTGATGTGATTGCAAGGACACGGTGCCCTCAGACCCGTGACGATGCCTTCCTCGAAAGTCTCATAAAGACATAAGCCAGGCGGCCTGAAAGGTTGGAGCTTGGGGCTGGCAAACAAGGGGGCTATGGGGCAGAGAGGTGGGTATTGTAGGGATGCTATGGCCGAATACTGGAAATAATATTCCCCTCCCTTCCCCTTAAAAAAAAAAAAAATGTAAAGGCAATGTTATATCCACATCCCACTGCTATGTGTGAGCCTGATGCACCTGCAGTCCCCATCCTTGCTGGATTTGCAGCACCTGATGTGGCTCAAAGACTGGTTTCAAATGACCTGGGGATTTGCACGTTTCTCCCCATCCCCATCACCATGCAGGCTGCCATCGCTTCCAGAAGCTTTCCTGAGACCTGATGGCCCTTTTTGGACTGCTGCGTGGGCACGGCGGGTGGTATGTCGGCTGCAGTTTGGCCCCAGAAGGGAGATATCTGCTGAGATTCCCTGGCCGAGGGCCTAATGCCATGTTCGTTATATCCTTTAAAGTGTACGCCTGGCAGGGAGCCCAGAAAATGACAGTTGTTTGTGGGAAAGCAGATGCCAAGGAAAATACGGCTGTCATCTGCGCAGCTCTGAAGTGGCTGCTGGTCGAGGGAAGGGCAGGCAAGAAACCCGTGGATTTCCTCATCTTCCTTGAGTCAGGAAAGCCTGGGGATCTGTAGGAACCTAAATAAATCTCGGTCCTGCAGCACGATCCTTATCTCTAGCCCTTAACTCAAATGGTTGCAGGATTTGGCCCTTTCTCCCGTGGGATGTTATTTTTCAGTGCCTTGTGGATCGGGGATGCTCTGCTCATGTTGAAGAGTTTGAGGAGAGGACATGCGGGTGTCTGTTAGCAAGTCGGGTCCGTGCTGGCACAGGAATGGGTGCCTCTCTTGCAGCAAGCAGAACGCCATCAGATTTTACAAGCACTTAATGTTGAGTGAAGGTCACCGCGTGCAAATCCCGCCCTGCCAAAAAACGTTGCATCACAGATGAACCGAGGGAGAAATTAATTACTATATGCTGCAAGATAAAGCTGAACTTGGATGATAAGTGCCTGGAGCTGGACCGCAGCCACTCCTCCACCGTGCAGGGCATACTTTGAGCTTTGCACGGCGTGATAAAAGGAGAATCAGGCATTGCACAGCTTTGCAGCAGATGTGATGACCTGGCTGGTAGGCGCAGCACAGCCTGCGACCTCCCCGAGCAGCGCTTGTGCGTCGTCTGGACCTTGGAGCTTCCTTTTATGTTGGATGCTGTTTTCCTTGAGAGTTATCGAGATTGTGGTTGTGACTTTTCAAAGGAGTGGCACCAGCAGCAGCAGTTTGTCCCGACCTGGAGCTTTGAGGAACTGTGCAGAGCTCTGCAGTGCTTCCCCATGCTCTGCACCCAGGTGCTTGCTTTTTTCCTTCCCATTCAAACACTGCTCTCTGCAGTGCTCCTGCCTGCATGAGGACATGAAATCCCATTTCAGCTTTAAGAAGGTTTAGGATCCTGTTAGATTATTCCTTTTTTTTTATTATTATTATTTTTTTCCCCAGTAGGAATTATCAGTACCATCATGCCAGCACTTTAAAAAAAGTGGCGTTTATTTGTTCGAACACACAAAGCTCCGGGATCAGGGAGACTTAAGACAAAAATAGACTGCAGACCAAATCTACTTATCCTTATCAAGATATTCTCTTCCACCGAGAACACATGAAATGCTCCCAAAACCTGAAAGAGGTCAGGCATCAGGGACAGCATCATAGAAAAACACATTTTTTTTTTAGAGAAAACTGCATTGAGGCTCGTCCCTTGGTCCCTTCATAGTAAAAGCAACAAGGAATTAAAAGGAGACCTCAATATATAGCGTCATATACCTATTTTCTGGTAGAACAAAACACAGAACACACCACCCACGATGTAATCCATGAGCTGGGGAAGGCAAATACATTATTTTTGCTCAGTCTTTCCCTTCTCAGACAGCACCCTAATGGACAGGGCCACCAAGGCTTCCAGGAGGGCACATGGAGAGGACACAGCTCAGCTATTTCCCAGGCACTTTGCAGGGTATCTGCTTTACCCAGTGGTCACCAGTGCTTCCCAGTTTCTGTGCAGACACCCAGTGCTGGGCTCGGGTGGGATTTGATATGCCAAGCGATGCTTGTTAGCACACAGACTTTTCTTCTCCTGTTTTCCTGCCAAAATGCAGGGTGAGAGGGAGGCAGGAGGTAGAGGACAACGCTGAGCACTGACTGGAAGCAACGCAGGAAGGTCTTTAATGACTTGGGAAAGTCCCAAGTCATTAATGAGTTGGGGAATGAAGTAGAGCATGCTTATAAAATCTGTGATGACACCAAGCTGAAAGGACTGAAAATCCTCTGCAGGCCAAGATTAGGGCTTAAAGTGAGCCCAAGAAGTGGAGGAAAAGGTCCAGAATCAATAAGAAAGAAAAAATCAATAAAAAGTAAACTCTCATACATGGGAAGATAAAAATGAAATAATCGTGGACAGTAATTCAAAATGAGGAAACCGTGGGTCAGGACGAAGTGGTCAGGGTTGTGCAGACAGAACATGGTGCCCTGGTTTGCTGCCATCCCAAAACGCCAGGTACCATCTGGGGATGTTAACAGGAGCATTGGGATAAAACACAGACATTAATACGGCAGAGGTTGGAGCAAAGGAATAGAGATGGGGTCTGCAAGACCTTCTGCAGACAGAAGTCCATCAGTCTGGAGGGAAGAGGGGGAAAGAGATGGAGAAATTTGGAGAAATAGATGGCTCTGCGAGGACTGGGGTTAAGCTGCTCTGCAGTTCCTGGGGCAGATAGGAAAAATAAAACAACATCTCTTTGTATCAAAGGTGCCTTACAATGATAAAATAATCCAGAACTGAGCTCAGCTCAAGCTTGGGCTCCATGTGAGGGCCAAACAAACCGAGTCCCTTCAGGAGAACCATTCCTAACCGTTCCCACCTAACTCATCCCCCCAACTCACCGCTGCTTTTCTCTCTCTCCTCCCAGCACAGTGCTGCGTAGCTCTCTTCATCGGCCTCCTGTTCACACGTTTTTGGCTGCTCAGTGCCCTCTACGCTGCGTGGTGGCTCACGGACAGGGAAGCACCCAGCAGAGGAGGGAGACGGAGCCAGCTCTTACGGAACAGCATCGTCTGGAGATACATGAGGGACTACTTCCCCGTCACGGTAAGCGCTGCCGATCCCTTTGGCTTTTAGCGATTTTGGGGACCAAACTCTAAGGGCCAGCCTCAGGACCTCCTTTGTGCTTGGAGGTGGCATGAGGAGGAGGTGTTTGGAGGTCAGCGATGAAGGCAGGAGGCCAAAATTGTCCTCCCAGCTCTCCGAATGACTTCATGACCCAATATCATCCCAATCACATCCTTTAATCACCTTTTACGCACCCATTTAACCTTGCTGCGTTCCAGCAGATGGGGACATCTCCCCTGGCCCATTTCCCATGATATATTGCAATTCATCTGCTCTTCTGTGCCCAGCACTTACCCAGTGGACACAGAGACATATTTTGACCAAAGCCTGCAAGGTCAGCCTTCTCTACTGGAGAAGAGGCTGGATGCTCAAAGCAGAGTTGTCCTGGGCAGTGTCACAGAGATGCCATTCCTCTGAGGGGGATTTTCTTATTTCCTGATTTACTTTAGAGCATATGACAGGCTTTTGCCCTCAGTCTTTATTTAGTTTCCCCCTGGCATGACACAAATGCATGGACCATGGTGAAGTCCTGCCTCCGAGCCATCACAGGTCTGTGCGTAGCTGAGCAAGGCAGCAGCATGGGCTATGCAAGGGAGAGTGTTTTCACGGTAAATCAAGCCACGCTTTACTCTGGGAATTTAAAAGATAATTCCCTAGAGGAAACATTGCAGCTGAGTGCCAAAGTCAGCACTGTCCAATGTCCACATCTCCCTTGCAGCTTGTGACTTGCCATACAGGGAATTTTTCTCTGGAAGGCATCTTTTAGTGCACATCCTCTATAATGCTTGGACTGGACTGCTGCTGCCACTGCCCTTTCTTGAAAGACACATGATAAAGCAAGCCCTGAAAGCAAGGAGGTTAATTCAGGGCAGAAATCAGGGCTGAACAACAACAACAAAAAAGAATAGGTGGGGTCTGTCTGGATCTCTCTTACCATTTCTGAATGGATCCAATGCATACTTGTATTATAACAACTCACTTGGGCACATCTGCCACCAAAATGATGGTGCCTGAAGTGTCTTTTGATGTCATGTCACCCCTTTTTGCAAGTCACAGCTCAGTAGCATACTGACCCCAGTGCTGAAGGTAAAATGTGGGCTTTGCCACGCCACCACCCTGTTGCACAGACGGCGTGTCCCAGCAAACATCGCTGCTTGTCATCAGAGTGAAAACACCACTCGGTTCTGGAGGAAGCACCTCCAGAATACTCCAAAATCAAATGTTGGAAAACAGGAAAAGCAGAGCTTTTTGATTTCTCCTTTGTTCCACCACCCCTCATTTTAATTTTCATCCCATCCCGGTATGACTCTTGGGGTGGTGAAGGTGAAGAAGCAAAAGGCAGTGCTGGCTGTGACCATGTCCAGTTAGTGGAAGTGTGCAAACTGGGATCGCCTCTCACCAGATTGGGGTACAACTGGTAGAAATAGATGTGCTGGGCTTAACTGGACCATCACCTCTGTCCTCACTGCTGGAGATGATTTAATTTTGTGCTAGAAGCTGGCAAATGCTAGCCAGGCTTGTCCAGGCCCTTTTCCAGGGCCCTTATTGGGAGCTTTTGCAGTGATTTAAGGGTTTTTGGTTAAGCCGCAAGGCCAGCCCCCCAAAAGTACATCAGAGTCTCCTGGGGAGGAATGGGAACCCAAGCTAGGAGAGCTCCTGATGGGTTTTACCTTAAGGGACATGTAGTGCATTGCAGCATTTAATAGGAAACACCAAATGGGTTCCTGAGTAATTATTTCAAGGTTAGAATTGCTGCGAGCTATCCAGGTGGCTATATTTAATATATATTCTGTCGTTTGTTTCTGGCCATAATCCTCAGTTTGAGCAGTGTCAGACCAACCTCTCTGCTAACACATAGCTGCTACCTGAGCCCAGAGACACCTCTTCTGGCCGTGTACAGCCCCTCCTGGGGCTGTCCGTCTGTCCTTCCCTCCCTGGGTGGCACAGCCAGGAGGAAAGACCAGCAGAGGGAGCATGGCTACTGGTTTTGGCTGCAGCTCTCTGGTCCTGGGTGCAGACAGGCAGGGTTTCATAGGATCACGGAATCATTAGGGTTGGAAAAGCCCTCCAAGATCATCTGGTCCAACCACCCCCCTACCACCAACGTCACCACCAAACCCTGTCCCCAAGCACCACGTCCAACCTCTCCTTGAACACCCCCAGGGATGGTCGGAGGAGCCTTTGTCCTTGCTGGTATAGAAGTCAGAGAGGGTCCAAAAAAGCACGTTAAAACTTGCCTTGTTTCATATCCCACCTCCTAGCTTTTTTTTCCCCAAATGTGTTTTTTTCCTTGTGTGACCGACATTTCATTTCATACCTCCAAGCATGGGCTGATTTGCTACTAGCAGCGTGGAAATTAAGCACTGTAAAGAAACTTTTTTTTCTCCCATCCCATACACCACTTTCACAAGGACCTGAGCTTGGTCTGAGCACATCCAGCCCTGCCCAAAAAAAAACAGCAAAAATGGGGATAAATTGGGAGCGGGATTTGGGGGGCACCCAGCACCGTGGGCTGTGTTTGTGCGTAGATTGAGTTCGTTCAGCCCCATGAGGATTAGGTATTCTGGGAAGATTAAACGTGGCTCCTAATCCTCCCCAATCCCTGGTCAAGTGTCAGGGTTTGGAGGTGGGGAGGCAGCAAGAGCTGCCTGCGCCGCTCTGCCCTTTGGTATTTCAAGGAGGGGATTTAAACGCTGGTTTTACAGGATCTCGGGGCATGTTGACGGCTGCGGAAGGGAAGAGAGGTTGGGGCGAGCATCTGTTTTCTGGGGATTAAGGCAGAGAGAAGTCGCACTTTGCTGCAGCAAGCGTCTGCCACGCAGGAGCCTGCAGGCTGCGAGCGCGGGCGAGGAGCACCCTCTGCCGATCCTACCCGTGCAGAAAACAAAACAAAACAACAAAAAAAAAACCGCTTTGCTGCTCGGTTTTGCTCCTTGGAGCTCAGCCTATTTTAGTTAGGGGAATGGCGATAATAGGGTCAGGCAGGATCTGAACGATTTGGGGTGATTTTAAAAGGCAGGTGAGAAATAAAGCGTGGAAAATCCAGGAGGGTGCCCAAGACCTTGCCCAGAAAGGTTATTTCTGCTTCATCCCCCTGTATTTCAATCCTTTCCTTTCCCTTCCTTTCCTTTCCTTTCCTTTCCTTTCCTTTCCTTTCCTTTCCTTTCCTTTCCTTTCCTTTCCTTTCCTTTCCTTTCCTTTCCTTTCCTTTCCTTTCCTTTCCTTTCCTTTCCTTTCCTTTCCTTTCCTTTCCTTTCCTTTCCTTTCCTTTCCTTTCCTTTCCATAACCACATGATATGACTGCAGTACATGTTGGGCTCAGCTGGGTCTTAGAAGTGGGGGAAATATCCCAAAATGAATCTCTCTGGGCAGTCCGTGGTTGAGCAGGTATTGGTGATGCCTGCTGGGGGTTGATGGTTCCTCCAGAGAGATTTTGGATACCGTGGCTGGCCCTACCTATGCTGTGCTCAATAAACAGACAGTAATGTGCCTTCTCCACCAGAAGGAGCATCTGTTATCATCGTGGCCCCTTTATCATGAAGAATACACCCAGTGCTAAAATAAGAACAAATTCCTTCATCATATGGCCAAGAAATTGCACACCTTCACTGCTTCTTCTCCCCAGCCCCAACCCCTCCAGCCAGCATAAGGCTGCTGTCACCAGCCTGCCTCCAGGTCATTGTTAACCTCCTCTGAGAAGCACGAGGGACGTGCAAAAGGGGAGGATTTAGAGGGACAAATCTCATCTTGGTGTGCTGTCATCATTCACAGCAAGCCCGGCAGGCTCCCAGCATTATTTGGGGCAACCTGAGATGTTCCTACTGTGTGGAGAAGGTCCCTGTGGTCTTCATGGTGCTGCTTTCCCCTCTTGAGGAGCCACAGGAGATTTCTGACCGGCTGTGGGGTTATCTAAGTGCCAGCTGGACCTGGTTATCCACAGCACCTGGCAGAGCCTCCACTTCTGCCATTGTGCTTGGCCACTCGTTGGCTTTCTTTTCGTTGCTGTTTGCAGAAATAAAACGCATCACTGGAGACTTTGCGGACCCCTAGGAGCTCTGCTTTGGGATGGTTCCATCCCTTAGCTCATTCATTCTCACAATTGCATGAACCATGACTGGGGTTATTGTGTGTTGGGGTACGTAGGAGGCGTTGCAGGGTGGGAGAGGTCCAAGCCCTCGTGAACCAGGGCTTGCCAGGAATGTTCTCTGTCTTTTCCTGGGAGCAGGGTACTATGTGTAACTGGGGATCTTGTGTCGTGGCCCGTGACGTTAAATATATTTTCTGATTTCGAGCACTCTTGGATATTCATTTGGCTTCCTTCTGTTGGTTGAGGAGAGAAGGCGGCAAACACAGCGCACAGCTAAGTGACCTGCCCACCTCCCTTCTTGGTCAAATTCCTCCTTCTTTGTTCCTCCAGTGGCTTCATCCTGCAGAGACACTGGCTGCATGCCTCCTCCCATGGGAGATGCTCTTTGGAGATGCCTGGTGGACAGCAAGGCACCTGGGTCTTTGCTTAGAGTAAAATTGAACAGAAGTTTACCCTGCTTAGAAGCAGATTAATGGGTATAGCATCACTGAAAGTGGAGTTTGGGGTCAGGGTGGGATAGAAATACAATAGCAGCGCTGCAATATCTGCAAGCACCCATGCTCATCACAGCCTGGCTCCTTCTAATTCCCCACTTAAGCACTTCTGGCTCCCTCCAGCCCTACAGACAAGGCTGGCTTTGGGGCTGGGAATCGCTCTGTCCCCAGGACACACTGGTGTAAACCTCTGGGCTCAGGGAGGGATTTATTTTCACACCAGCTTCCTGCTTTTTTGCATTTGGAGCAAAACAGTCCAGGTGACACCCAAAAACCCCCAGCCATGTCTCAAGGGGTGAATTAAAACCTCCTCGTTAGACCAGCGCTGAACTCCTGTGCTGATACAGTCACTCAGAAGCCCTAATTCCAATTAGCTTAATTCCCCTCCAAAATGAATTAAAAATCCAAAACAAATACCAAACGAAGGCCACTTTAATTCCAGCTAAGAGCATCTACTGGGGATGTTAATGCGGTTTAACTAATCCAGTTTAAAATTAAGTATGCCTGAGATCCTCACCGCTACGTGGTCTCTTATCAGAGCTGCAGTTCTGCGCGTGCAGTCCCCTAACGTGGCTGAGGATGGCACGTGGGGCAGATCTCAGCAGTCCTCAGCAGGAGCTGGGGGATCTGGGGCAGGGTTTCACCCACCTCTTGGACCCATGTTTGTGTAGACAGGGTAAGGGGAGGGTTTGCTACCGAGAAGTCACTGGGAGCACTGAACAATTGCAGCTATCAAAGCGTTTATCCATGGGGAAGGGTAAAGCAGACCCCATCCTTCAAATCCAAATTAAAGTTTGAGTAGGGAGGGCCGTGATAACCGCAGATCTGGGATGGAGAAGGCTTTCTGCCCTGCATCCAAGCCTCCTAAACCCACCACTAAAAGCCAACAGCAGCTCTTTGCCTTGGGGCCACGGGTCATAGGCGTTAGCTTGGCACCCAGCAGACAGCACCGGGATCAGAAACTGGTCTCGCCCTACTAAGAAAACTCCGTTCCAAGATCTTGTCTCCCTTAGATGTTTGCACACAAACCAGCTTGGCTGCACCCTCGAGTCCTTTGGCAATGATTAAAAGCTCAACTCACCCAGAAAGCCCGGGGCAGCAGGCACTATCCGGCAGGTGCAGAAGTAGCAGGAGCCAGGAGGAGGAGGAGAGTGCCACCCCTCTGCACCTCAACCTCAGCCCCGCAGCCCCCAGGCAGACCAGTTAAGCATTTTGGGGCCAGAACAGACAAAATGTGGGCTGTGTGGCATCAGGTATTAACTTCCCTGGAGGACAGGGAGCAGCCCATTGTGTGTGACCTCTGGCAGGAGGAGGAAGGAGTGAACAAACAGAGGGACAAAACAAGTGGGAGGACTGAGTTACTGCGTTAAAGAGTTCCCAGAAGGGTGGTTTGGCGTTCAGGGGACTGACCTATGGCTTAAGGGACATTGCCCAGGTCTCTTCTCTGCGACAGGTTTCCTTTCTGACCTTGTTCAAACTCCTTGGTTTCTCAGTAAGCTCTGACCCAAACCAGGAGCAGACACTGTGACAAGGACGGGGACCTTCCCTCCCCTCCGGTTTACGAAGCTGGAAGAGGCAATTAAATCACCAGAGCCACTCAGGCGTGGGCAGTGCTGCTGCAGATACATCGGCCAGATCCATCAACCCTTGAGCAACCAGGCTCCTACCCTCTTATTGCTCATGGCTTAGAGCCAGGAGCTGGATACGTGGATTAGGTTCAAGCCCCATAAATCATAGGTGATTCTAAAGGCCCAAAGCTATGGTTGGTGGGGATACAGATTTAGTGTCATTGAGGCACTAGGGATGCAAAGATTCACATATCAGAAGCAGATGTGCTATCCAGGAGCATTGCTAAAACAACTGGCATTGCTTTTAGCTTTGTTTGTGGCCATAAATAGCCTAAAAAAAAATAAAATAAAAAATAATAATAATGTGGTAATGCAGAGAAATATGAAAAATCTGGCAGCTGAAAATAGGTATGCACTACCACAGGTAAAATACATCACAGGGTGATCTCAGTGGAAAGCATCAAGAGGAAACATGAGCACTCAGAAACAGAGCTGGGAAGGAACTGCTTGGTTATGTGTAGCCAAAAGCAATTCCTCCTGTAAGCTTCACTTGGCTGCTGGTTTGAAAAATGGTTTTGAAAGCTACAGTGCTGTCACCCCCATAAATTGGAGCATGGCTGCAATCCCAGGACAGAGCCTCCCTCTTCTCTTCTCTTCTCTTCTCTTCTCTTCTCTTCTCTTCTCTTCTCTTCTCTTCTCTTCTCTTCTCTTCTCTTCTCTTCTCTTCTCTTCTCTTCTCTTCTCTTCTCTTTCTCTTCTCTTCTCTTCTCTTCTCTTCTCTTCTCTTCTCTTTCTCTTCTCTTCTCTTCTCTTCTCTTCTCTTCTCTTCTCTTCTCTTCTCTTCTCTTCTCTTCTCTTCTCTTCTCTTCTCTCACACGGGGACAAAAGGCAGGAGGCCAACAATGAGGGAAATGAGCTGAAATCACTCAAAAAATGAGCACATCATGGCAGGGGCTCATCACCACAGCCCCCTTCTGCCCACCTCTACACCCAGGCACCGTTGTTTGCTCGCTCCCCTCATTAGCAGCAGGCACAGACGGACAGTCAACAGTGCTCTAGGACAGGTGGGAAATTGGCCGTGATGTGACAAGGTTAAAAACAGACCCTCGTGACTCTCACCCATTCTCTTCCATGAAAGTGCACGCACCATTAGGCTGCAACCTGCCTACAGATGGGAGCGGGGCACTCGAAGGGTTGGCGGGGAGAAGCACACCGAGCACATTTCTTTTCCTTATTGGAAAATGGACAGGAGGAGGTTTTAAAGAAAAGAGGTTCCCAACAGCATTGAGGCCAGATGAAAGCAGCATGGGCTTTGGGCACCCAGATCAGGTAGGAGGTGTAGATCATCAAGTTGGGCTAGGTAATCGTTGAAGGCCCCTTCCAAACCCAATCTATGAGTCTACGATTAAAGAACTGTGCCACTGGAACAGTCATTTTGGGCCACAGGATGGGGAAAATACAATAACAGGCAACAAAATACATCGTAGGGAAAAAAAATGGGAGTTTTTCAGTTGACCTTTCCCAGCAGAAGGCACGGTGGGTGCCAGGGACCCCCCCAAGAGCCCCGCTGCCAGCTCTCCATAGCCAATGCTCCATCCCCAAGGTGATGGCACTAACCCATGGCCCATCCCTGTGCCCAGCTGGTGAAGACGGCGGAGCTGGACCCCCAGGCAGAACTACCTGATGGGATTCCACCCCCACGGGGGTGCTGGCCGTGGGGAGCCTTTCTCAATTTCTGCACGGAGGCCTCGGGGTTTTCCACGCTCTTCCCGGGCATCACCCCGCACCTGATGATGCTCTCCATATGGTTTCGTGTCCCCTTCCTCAGGGACTACCTGATGGCTGGAGGTAAGCACAACAGCAGAGGGAAAAGTGGGTGATTTGGGTGATTTTGGGGGAAAGAAGGGTGAAAGCACCAGGGAGGCTTGAGATGATCAAGGGGAGCGTTTGTCTCCATCTGTGGCCAACCTGATCCCGTCCATGGACTTGGGCACTGGAGGTGGCACCCAAAGTCTCTCTGAAGTTAAATAGCTAGTTTTCTGTTTACCAAACAGAAAAGTATGTTTATGTTTTTTAAGTTTTCTGTTTAACCAAAACAACATTGTTTTGCTGGTTCTGAATTACAGATTTCTAATTTTTGTAAGCACATAACATCAGGGGGGGCAAAACTGCACTAAATGTCACTTTTAAATAAAAACAGGCACTGAAATTCCTGTGTTTTAAGCCAACATTTCACTGACTCTGGAAGGATTCAGGGT
This sequence comes from Netta rufina, assembly GCF_964035555.1. NCBI lineage: Eukaryota > Metazoa > Chordata > Aves > Anseriformes > Anatidae > Netta > Netta rufina. Next base: position 2,417,806 of record NC_140123.1, read on the forward strand.
GGGACATGGTTTAATCTGACAACAAGCTGAAACAGATTTTCCCTGCAGCTAGTTTTCAGTTTACTTTTTTCCTATGTTTTTTTTCCCTGTTTCTTGCTTGTAGGCCAGACAGCAAAAAAAATCAAATAAAAAATGTATTAACAGGGCAGAGCCATGCATGAATCCAGCAGCGCTCTGGAGAGCTGGGCTGAGATTTACCGGAGCGTAGGAAAACTGTGCAAATAAACACTGAGCACCTCTCCAGAGCTGGATAATGGGGAAAAATGGGAGGAAAACACAGTTAGCCAGGTTGTTATTTTTTTCTTCCTTTCTACCTCCCAGGCCTTGTGTCCTCTGACAAGGAGAGTGCATCCCACGTGCTGCAGAGGCCAGGTGGGGGCAACCTGCTGACCATCATCGTTGGTGGGGCTCAGGAGGCTCTGGATGCCCGCCCGGGATCCTACACCTTGCTGCTGAAGAATAGGAAAGGATTTGTCCGTGTGGCCATCGAGCAAGGGTGATGCAAGGGATGGGGTCAGGGGGTGCTTGAGGAGGGATGCTCTGGGCTGTGGGTGGTCACTGGGATGTTCCTGGTGAGTTGAGCGGGTGGTGAAGGAGTCTGGGGATGGGTTTTGTTAATCTTCATGGCCACATGTTGGGTTTGTCTCCCCACAGCACCCCGCTGGTCCCCACTTTTTCATTCGGGGAGAACGACCTCTTTGAGCAAGTGAGAAACCCCAAGGGCTCCTGGCTGCGGTGGCTCCAGCACCGGCTCCAGCAGGTGATGGGCGTCTCCCTTCCCCTCTTCCATGCAAGAGGCATCTTCCAGTACAGCTTCGGGCTGATCCCCTACCGCCGGCCCATCTCCACCGTTGGTAAGTCCCTCCCCAGCACAAGGTTGGCCAAAGAGGGGATCAGGGATTTATTTTGGGCTGGGACACCATGCCAGAGAGCACAAGATGCCATGGGCTAGCAAACTGTTGAGCATCTCCAACTGCTCACCCATCTTGGCTTTCCAGACTAGACATAGCTTTTTATAAAAAGCTCCTGGATTTGGGACAAGGTTTCCCTAAGATAGCAAAATTGCCCAGCAAAAGATGCAAAGAAAATCTTAAAAATGTAATTGGGGGAGAGTGCCTGAGCCTGTGGGCAGCTCTGGAGGCTGTGACATGATGAGTTCAGCTGAACGTGGTGTTGGAGCATCTTCAGAGCAAATGAGATAGCCCAGAGAAAGAATAACACGTGGGTCCCTACATACACTGCTCTGGGACCCAGGCTTGGTCTTGCTGCACAACCCAGCCCATCTGAACTGCAATGAGAAAGTCTCAGAGCAAACATTTTGCCAACCCCAGCCCCAGCACACCTCCTGGGTGCGAACCCCTGTGGTAGATTTGGGTTGAACTTCCTCCAAGCCGATTCCAGAAGCACAAGTAGGACAACACCAACGTGGTTTGCAGGTTTGCTCAGCACCGAGTGCAGGTGCAGCCACAAACCCCAACCTACCCCCAATAACAAACCCCATGAACAAGCAGGGCTGGTTTGACCAGAGACCATACCAAGCCTCAAGAAAATCGTTGGTTTTGGTGAAATCCCACCCGCTTTCAGCAACTCCAAGCTTGGATCCTCAACGCTGTTGATGGTCTGCGAATCAGCCTAATTACAGAGGCTGTTTGGAGAGGCCAGAGCTCACCCCACTGATCAGGTTTGACAGCCAGCAATTACTCCTAATTGTTTTACAACCCGGTTGGATTGTCTCAATGGTTTTACAGCAGTATCACAAAGGATCTTCATTAGGCTGATGAGGAGCACTCTTACCCGATGACGATGACGGAGCCCTCTGCCGCTTGGCAAACACAATTAGGGGAAGAGCACAGAGCAAGAGAGGTAGCTCAGGGCCTTCCCTGTCCCCTGCTGCTGGTGGCTGTGGGAGACGGGAAGGGTTTTTTCCAGTGCTGGCAATCAAATTATTTAGTTTTGCGCTGGAAAAAAAAGTATTTGAGGTGTTAGGAGTAGCTGTAGGGAGTGCACAGAGATGCAGTGCTTTCCACTCCAAAGAGCTTTACAAGAGGGTATCAATCAACTCTGCAGATGGGGAAACTGAGGCAAGGAGAGATGAGACCCAGGAGAGGCAGGAGCTGAACCTCCACCTCCTTGGCTGTGCTGTCTCCCAGAGGAGACACGACCAGTCCTATCGATCTGCCCACCGTGTCCTTGGAAAAGTGGCACCCACCTCTGGGATAAGGCATGCTAAGCATCCAGAGGGACCTGACCGAATCTTTGTGCTCCCTTTCCAGTTGGGAAACCGATCCCAGTGCAGAAGAAGTACAAGCCCTCCGAGGAAGAAGTTGATCGAGTCCATCAGAAATACCTGGAAGAGCTGTGCAAGCTCTTTGAGGAGCATAAAGCTAAATACAACGTCCCAGAAGACAGTCACCTCGAATTTATATAGAGCTCCTCTGGAGTCGTGGAGTCCAGGCTCCAAGTTTTCCCCTGTCTCGGGGACTACCTCACATCCTCCCTTTAGTCACAGGTAACACATGGGCCATGCAGCGTGGGGAGAAGGACTTGGTTTTCCCAGCATTTGTGTGGGTCAGAAGCAGAGTTTTCATTTCTTCTCCCTGAAGGACACACACAAGATAACAAGAGAACAAAATCCCATCACTATTGAACCAGCACTATTGAAACCAGCACTACTGAAACCCCCCAGCAGAAAAGTCACACTTCCAGCCTGGCTTGCAGGCCAGTTTTTGAAGATATTTCCCGTCAGAAATAAATTATTGTTTCCTTTGTGTTTAGTTCAAGTTTCATATTCACAGCCTAGCTAAGAAAAACATCATGCTGGAAAAAGTCTGTTCCTCAAGGATATTTAAAAGGATATAAAGAGCTTTATTATAAAATAAAACTTTTTTTTTTTTTTTCAGTTTTCTGACTTCAGGGAAAATTTTCAGCATTGCTTCAAATAACAGATGGGAATCTCTCTGAATGCCTTGGTCAGGGAGAGGCTGCAAAAATGGGAAGATGAGTGGTAATTTCTGCTTAGCTTATTTTTTAATTTATTTTTTAATATTGTTTGTTTTGATGAACAAATGATTGCTCTCTGCCTGGTGCTCTTGTGTCCAGCTGCTCTGGGCTCTTTATTCCCCTCCTGCACCACAGTTCACCAAAAGCTCATGCTCCCAGCACCGTGCTAGGCACTCTCTGTAACAAAATGAGCCTGTCCCCTATGACATGAAAGAAATAAAACCTTTATAAAGGGCAAATCTTTTCCAGGGGGTTCGCACTGCTTGCAGTTGTGGGTCCTGGCTCCAGGAATCCTGCTATAATGTAATTAATTTAATCCCAGACACCTCGCGATGGGAATGCCTCAGACACCATGGGAGCATGTTGTCCCATCACCGAGCTTGTCGTGGCACAAACTGGGCCATTTCCTAAGGAGAGAGCACGGGCAGGAGATGGGAGAAGTGATTTGGGACAGGAAACGTGGCTCATAAAGCCCCGTTTGGCAGGTGATCAGGGCTTTAAATAGCCGCTGCTTCTTGATATCCAGAACTTCCTTAAACTCTGCACTTAATGGGATTTTGCAGCGTGGAAGTTCGAGGTGGCAGGAAGCCATCTGCTCGGATCAGCTTGACATCGTCCTATACCTTCCACCATTGCCTTGTTCCCCTTCTCCCCTCACCTCCCTCTCTCCTCCCCATCCACGAGGAGCATCCTGCAAAGCACACACACATGCACTGCGCCCAGGGCTTTTGGTACTGCAGCTGCAAAAATTGCACATAACAAGGAAAAGATGCCCCTAAACTGGTGATGTTATTATGTCTAAGGCCATATCTCTCTGTGTGGGATTTATTCTTTTCCCTTTCCTCCCGGCTCAGCACTGATAAAGTCACTCCACGGGATTCTTTGTCTGAATGTCTGGTTGCAAATCCGCCCTATTCCCAGAAAACAAGCAGTAACAGGGAAAAATTGGATGGAGCCCTTACTGACATCTCAAACCACTCCTTTAATCCCGTTATAACCCTGTCAAATAAAGCAGGTCACCTGCTATTTTATATATCTTGCTTGTTTGCTATTTAAAGACTTATTTTTTTTGTCCTTAATGAAAGGCAGAGGTGCCAAAGCAGATTTATGCACCAGGAAAAGAGAAGAAATTATTTCCCACCCTTTTCTTTTGCTGCTCATCATCACCCAAGCTTTATGCTAACTCCAGATTATTTTTTTAAATTTTTTTTTCCTATGTTTTCCTCTGCTTTCCTTGCTCCTGGTCATGCCAGAATCCCAGAAGATCCCAGGAACACTGCTGTGACCTTCTGGGCTCCCAAGGGATCCCTCGTGGGGATCAGTGCTGGTGGGGAGTGACGGGGATGTCCCCAAGGACACCGTGGGGTGTGTGGGGATGTGAGAGGTCCCCAGGGGTGAGGACAAGGAGCTGAAACCTTGATGAGATGGGAAAAGAAGGAAAGTGCTGCTGCTGGGGTGGAAATCACCTGTACCTGGGGGAAAGGATTTGGGTTGGATGTGGTGATATTGAGGAGATGGAGGGACAGGGGAGGAAGCAGGGCGTGAGGTCCGGTCCCTGGCATGGGCAAGGCATTGGTACAAACACGAAGGATTGGATCTGCAGGATTGATGTGACCCTGCCCCAGCCTGATGGGGAAGAGACAAAAAGGATGTGATCCCCAGTGGAGATCTTGGGCTTCCCTTTGTGGAGCCAACGGGGTGATGCTGGAGAGGCACCTACGTGGGGTGGTCCTGGCCTGGGATGCTCCTGGCCTGGGATGCCATCCTGGGAGATAGAAAAGACAGAAAACAGGTGATCAGGATAAAAATCCCAAGGAGTAATAGGGAGCAGGACATGGGAGCTGTCTGCAGGCTGGTGGGGCAGCTGGGGACATGCGAGACCCCATGGAGAGGACCATGGTGCTGGAGGAGCAGGGTGAGAGAAGGGCATTGGCTATATATATATATCGTTGGCTTCGTCTGAGGTCAGTTTTATCTCGCAGGCTGGAACGTGTCCTTGATTCCTCAGGGACCTATATAACCCAGAAGAGGTCAGTGCCTGGGCTCATGTTAAATATAACATTAGGGATAATAATTCATAGCTGCTCCAGGGGGAGCTCAGAGCAATGCAAACTCTCGTCTTCTTGAGGGACCAGAGCTGCCTGTGAGTAAAACGCTGTAAGATGAGAAGTTTTTGGCCTTTTTGGCACCACACAGAGCTGCTTGGAGGGTTAAAACCCCTCCGATGCAACCCAAGAGAAGACAAACATGAAGAAATGGGAAGGGTCTGGGTCAGCCGCATCACTCCCAGGCTGTTTCTGTGTTTGGGTTCGGACTCTGCAGTTCAGGATGTGCTCAGTTTGAGGAACAAGCCACTGATCATCCAAGCTCTCACCCCCAAATAAGAATTATTTAAAGTTAAAACCACGCAGCATGTTTCCTTCCAGCATTTCCATGCTGTTGGTTTTGGTCTGAGACATGAGCCCAAAGAGAAATGATAAATTCAGCGCCCCTCATCCAGGATGGACAAGGTTGGTCTAACAAATTTCAGCCTTTTGGGGTTCAACAGAAACTCCAAATGGGAAAATAAGCTAAAAAATAAGAGTAAAAATAATACCAATCAGGTATTCCTCACCTGCCTGTCTCTTCCTCCACCCAATTCCCTTATCATCTCCCCGGGATTTCGGTTCCCAGAGGCTCTAATCTGGCTTTGCCTTACTTAGCGGGTTCAGATCATGAGGCTCAGAAGAAAACCTCTGACAACCGATGAATACAAAACACGGGCTAATTCCCCGGGAGGAGGAAAGCCAAGCAAAACACGCTTTGCCCTTCTGCAGCTCTTCTGCTCGACCCACAAACTGCTCTGCTGCCCTGGGAGTGGGGTTAAAAGGTTGCCTGGTGTTGCAGCAAACAAGAGCAACTTTTGGTTTTCTGCTTGCTGAAGGATTTCCTGCTTTTAATTCAATAAAGTCCCCGAGTGTGGTATGTTAAACATCCTTCCCTCCCACTGCTTGGCCTGCGCTAAGACGAGAAATCAAATTGCAAAAGCATTTGAAACCCATCACTTTGGTTTCAAAATCAATTAAAGCATTTCGAAAAGAAAAAAAAATTAAAAAAAAAAAAAAGGCAACCAGAAATACAGTTCTCCCTAAGGATTTTGGACACTTTGACCTTTTTTTTCCTTTCTTTCTTTTTTTTTTTTTTTTTCCTTTTCTTTTTTTCCCCCTTTTAATCTATTCGTTCTTTCTGATTTGAACCCGGGGAGCTGCTTTTCCACCTCTCCCATCCCCTGAACCCACCTCCTGACCCAGCCTTTTAGTACATCACTTTGGCAGACCACCCCGTTCAGGTTATAAAAAATCACGAGCACAGAAATAACCTGCGGTGACCAACGTGAATACATCTGATTCATTTTTCAAGTCCGTGCCTACTGCTGCCCACATCCCCAGCTGGCACAGAATGGCTCGGAGGCACTAAGCCACCTAAGTCTGTGCTAGCAACCTGCTAAACCACCACATCTCTGGGGCACGGGGGGGTCTCACGTGCTTTGGGCAGCACGAGACCTTCAAAAGGAAGTGTGTGTTTGCCAGCAGGGGAAAAGTCTGTAAAATCAGGTTGCCACTGGCCAGTTCTTTGGGCGTGGGGCACAAAGTAATGCCTGTGAGCTAATTGGATTCATGGTTTGTTAGCCTGGGTGAGGCTGGTACAGCTGACAAAAAGCAGCCCGAACGTATTTTTGATGAGCAGCTCAAGTTCTGTGTGAGCTCGAGTTACATTGGGAAAGCACAGGGGAAATTATTTGAAATTACTTGGATTTATGAAATGGTTGCAGGCGATGCATCTGCAGAAAAGTGTGCTTGGGCAGAAAAAAAAAACAACACTTGCACAGAAATAAATGCATGCACAGAAAAAAAAATGCATGCACAGAAACAAAATCATGCACAGAAACAAAATACATGCACAGAAATAAAATCGTGCACAGAAAAAAAAATGCATGCACAGAAACAAAATCATGCACAGAAACAAAATACATGCACAGAAATAAAATCGTGCACAGAAACAAAAATGCATGCACAGAAAAAATCATGCCTGATTTTTGGGGAACAGAGTGTTCTGGGTTACTGTTTTGATCAGCTACAGTTCAAGAGGGACACATGCAAGCAAGCAGGGCTTTTATCTTCACCACCGTCGAGGTATTTGCGAGAACAGAGCGTGGCAGCTGATGGCAAACAAACGGTTCATGGCCAAGGGTGCATGTGGGTGCCGGAGGAATTCACCTCCACATCACGGAGTACTTTGAGCTCTGCCAAGAGCACGTAAACACAGCTATAGGATCCTTCCACGGAGGAGACAGCGCGAGGTCGGGATTCTCAGAAGTGTTTACAAGGCGCTTAGCCTCTGCCTCCTGGAGCGGAGATCCTTTAAGCGGGATCTCCCGGCGACACCGAGTCCCTCGTTTTACTCGACAGCAACCCCAAATCTTCCCCCGGTGTCTCTCTCACGTGCTCTCGAGTCACTCCGTGTCCCTGAGGTGAAATAATGAGCTGGCTTAAGGCTTTTTCCATGCTGGTATTTTCTATCAGGCCAGTGATATCACCTCCAAATCCCACCGAGCTCCTTGCTTCCAGGAACAGACGAGGACTTTACACGTAAATAGGGGCCCTAATCCTCAGAGGGGGGAGCAGGAGGTCCTGAAACCCTTCTGCTGGTGCCAGGCTGCTGTGAAGCTGAGCCCAGGAGCATCCCAGCACCAGAGAGCAATAAGCAGGCCCCCGTGGCCCAAATCCCTGGCATCTACACCCAACTGACCCCCTGTAGGTCACAGGAAGTCTGCGGCAAAGCCGAGACCTGAATCCCCTATCCTGTGTCCTGGGGTCTTAACCGCAGCACTGCCCTCCTTATGGCTAAGCCCCTAAGATTGGGGGCAGCTGCCTAGCCCACTTTGGCTGCCAAATGCATCTTTTGAAACGTTTCCCACCCTATGATGCTCCTGCAGGAGACACCCCGTGTCTGACCGCTGCTTTAGGGTCTCATCCTGGCCAGGCAGCTTGGCTCCCTTCAGTGCCAAAGGATGTGCGAGGTTCTGGGGTCACTAAACTGCAAATAAAAAATAAAATAAAACAAAACAAAACAAAACAAAATAAAACAAAATAAAATAAAATAAAAATAAAAAACAGAGATGTTTTGTCTTCTGAGCATGCAAGCAAATGATGATGTGTCCCAGCACCAGCCACGCTGGGACCACCAGATCCTCACAGCTATTAGTCACTCATGGCAATGCCAAGAACATCTCATGGATTTGTCTATTGATGAGAAACAATGAGTAACCCCTAACGATAACGGGAGCTGTTTGAATCAGAGGAGCCAACCCAGCACCTGTGTTTGCCTTTAGGTTTGAAGAAGGCAATCTGCATCACCACCATATCAGCAAGACAAACCCAGAACAAACCCGGAATACTTTTTATATGTAACCAACAAAAGACTGAAGTCTCCTTAAGTCAATCTGAGACATTCTGTGGCTCTACAGGACACAAACTGGGGTTAAAGATGGGAAAGAGATCCAGGCAGTATCTTGAAACTGGGCTTTGTTTACTCATCCTGTGCAGAGAGATGTTTGCTTACCAAATAATCCTATGGAGCAAAGTATCCTCGAGGTGTTTATGTAAGTCCTATAAAAAAGGCACGTCCCCAGGTGTAAAGCTGGCTGGAGCAGTCTCAGCAAATTCCCTTCTCCCATGGGAACAGCGGTGTCCCCAGAGGACATCCTTGCTCCTCACGTGGGGACGGCTGTTCTGGCCAAGCCGTATTTGACCCCCCTGAGGACATGCCCATAGAGGCAGGGTATCTGTAGGGAGCTTTACCCCAGCCTGGTGGGCAGCATGGGGGGAGTGATGTCCTCTCTGATGGTCCTTCAGGGCTTGGAGACACCTCCTGGCTCTTTTTTTTTGTTATTATTTTATTTTTATTTATTTATTTGTTCTGCTTCCTTTTGTCACTGATGTTGGTTTGCTCCTGGTCTGTATTCCCATCTCAGCTTGAGTCCTGCTTCTGGTCTTAGCTACAGGGCTCCAGGCATGGGGATGAATGATCATCCAGCCCCAAGACATCAAGAAATCACATCTTCGGAGCACAATGAGCCTCTTCCACGAAAATATGGCAATGTGTTGTCTGCACCCAGCACTTTTTAGCCCTGGAAAGTTTGGGTTGCTCATCGCCTTCATCTACTGTCAAATCCACAGGATGCTCCTGGCATTGGCCTTGAGGCAAGTGGCCATTGCACCACAAACCCTCCAAGGACAGAGAACGTCCTGCAAGAAAACAGAGGGGCTGCACACGACATATTATTGACTAAATGGGAGTCTCAGTCACCCCAAAGCAGCCAGGGTGGAAGTTAATTTATGGTTTTTGCTCTTTCCAATGAGACTCAGGCCACATGGGAGAAGTCTTGGAAGGAAACGGACCAGTCTTTTGGGAATGCCAATGAACAGACCAACGGCTTTGGGGTGTAAGTGAAAAGTTGGACATGTTCCTACCAGAGGCCAACTCCCAGCAGCTCTTTTATATTGGAAGCACCTTCAGACGCATGTCAGCCCCATTAACCTCGTGCTCTCCAGCTCCAGAAGCTGAGGTTATAACCAAAACACAGACACACCTGCACATACCTGCATGTACACAGGCACACTGGCATTAGTAGAGATGATTGTGGGTGCTTTGCTGGATCCAGCTGAACAAATTCATACAATATAGTCTGGATAAGTGTGAATTAAGAAGAGAAGTAGTAATAGAAGACAGTTACGTAGAAGATAATAATCTTTTCTTCATGTCCACAGTCACAGCTTTACCATGACCTGCTAGGAAGGGATCAACACCTCTTCCTTCTTACTGACACCAGTGTCCAACATTTCTGCCCATCACTGGGTTTTGCTGCTTTGCTCTGGTTAGTGCATAAGAAACGGTGGTGATGACAGCAAAAATCTTACCAAAACAAAGCTTTCAGCGAGGATTTACAGATTATTTATGGATTGAGGCTCTTGGTGTGGGTGGTGAAGGCAGCTGGCTTTGAGGACTTCCTGCTGGCTCCATTCCTCCAGCTCTTTCTCTCTGGTTTGAGTCTGTTTTAGGGACCCATAGGACAGTAAATCCCATGAAAGTTTTTACCCAGTTTCCTTAGAACATCTTCTTAATTTTAATTTTAATTTTAATTTTAATTTTAATTTTAATTTTAATTTTAATTTTAATTTTAATTTTTATTTTTATTTTTATTTTTATTTTTATTTTTATTTTTATTTTTATTTTTATTTTTATTTTTTTTTAATTTTTATTTTTATTTTTATTTTTTTTCTTTTTTCCAAACCTTTCATCTATTTTCATATTATTTCCAAGTTAGATCAATCTGCACACCTGGACTTTACTTTGTTTCACAATATGAGAAAGAGATCTTGAAATCCTTGTGGGTACTTCTCTGAAAATGCCTAGCACTAGAGTTCAAAATGAATAAATAAATAAATAAATAAAATAATTACAAAGGCAAATAAGGTTCCATGAATTATCAGGAAAGGAATAAAGAACAAAAAAGAACACATCTATGTACCACTGACTAAATTAATGATGTCTGAGTTAACTTTCAAACAGTGCAGTTCTCATCTGAGGAGGACAGAAAGACAATGAGACGTACAAAACTCCTCCATGAGGGGGGAACACAGAAGGAGTCCTCAACCTGGGGAAGAAATGATAGATGGGATGGCAGCAGCAGGCTGTGAAGCTCTCAATGGCGAAGAGAAAGTGATGAGGGATGCGTTTCTTAGAGCTCAGGAAATTGAAAGCATCCACAGAAATCTTTGGGCAGTTTTGGGACAAGCCTAAAGAAGCTTTGCTTTGTTTTCTTTTTTTTTCTTTTTTCAGAGCACTCTGTCACCAAAAGCTGGAGAGCCCAAAAGCATGCAGTTTCAAACAGAACAAGAAAATCTCATCGATTACAAATACACCAGGATTCCTAAATATAACACCTGAAATCCCTTGTACTGCTGGGAGAGAAAACTGCAGCAGTGTTCCAGAGGCACTCAGAGTTGGCAATAGATGGAGACAAGACATGCTGAAGGACCACCAGGCTCACCAAGCTCTTGTTTAGCTCCAGCATCCTCAGAAGCACCCAAGCACACACACCAGCTCCTTCCAGATCCCATCACCACGTGGCTGCTTGGGCAGGAATATGTGATCAAAGAAATATCCATGCTTTGGTAGGTTTTATGAAAAGTAGCTTAATCCCATTCACAGGAGCAGCAGATGAAGTCAAATAGAGATGATTTAGCATCACAACTATCCCACAGGATGGGGGTACCGAAGGTGCCATCCCAGTAGAACTGTACGAGATTCAATTCTCAGTTTCTAGTCATTTGTGCAAGAGTGATCAGCCTCTTTTTATATACTTAACCTCAAATTGGTAGCCTGAGATCCTACCCTGATATTGAGCAATGGAAGAGAAGTAGGAAAAATTTGAAATGCCCACAGCAGAGCAAAGGGGAAAGAAGGCGTCTAGGAAACCTGTGGGCTTCCTGATCTTCCATATCTCACAGGCTTTCACCTTTCAATTAGTTGCCCTTGTATTTAAGTTTATAATGTGTTTTATTCTCTGAAGACCTTCCAGAAAGGTTTGGGAATGCCAGGAGAATGGGGACTGGCCCAAGTGGTTCATCCTATAGCCGGATAGTGGTTGAGCCACCTGCCAGGAGCCAGTGGAAAGCAGTAGAAAGCCCTGAATCAGGCTGGAGAAGGTGTCCTTTCCGGGTTATCATGACGGAGAGCATTTTCTGACTCACCTTTGGCAAGGGAGAACCGACAGCACATCCTGGCATCATCCACATCACGTGTCAGGGCAGCACCGACCTCTGCGCTGCACAGATGCTCTGAGCGCGACGTGAAATCCCTCCCGTCTCGGTCTGTGGCCAGAGGATGTGGACATCCCAGCTCTGATACAACAGGGCTGCAAGTGTTTTTTTTACAGGGGAGCTGGTGCCAGCTGGCCTGGCAGGTTAAAAAGGAGCAAAAGGGGGACATAAAAACTGCCAGAGATGGCCACCAAAAGAGGAGGTGATGCTATGGGGAGCGCTGAGCCACGTGGCTAATGCGGAGAGGGCTCTTGCTCTGTCCATGTAAATATTGTTTAAACCTGACATCAGCTATTTATTTCTATTTCTTAAGTAAGAATTTAGCAATTCTGCTTGCTTGCTTTAAAATAATCAGTATTTTCAACTTTCTTGGCTTCTTTCTAGGCTGATTTCTTCGTTCTCCTTCTCCCCATGTTTCTATACTCAGCCCCATGCTTGGGTCAGCCCTGAGGTAGTCTGACAGCTGGAATCAGTGACTTATGGAGATCCCTTCCAACTTCAGTTCTCTATTCTATTCTACTAGCAGAAGTGCTTTAGATGCCCTGGTATTGTGGGATGAGATGAAAAGCCATTTAGAGGCTGCAGGGAGAAACGTGAGGGTGTGCAGGTCACATCTAGCCCTTCAGCTTGCAGATGCCAGTTTTCAGCCCAGGATTACCACCCTTCACTGACTTTCCTGGCCTGATCATGCAACCCTGGGGTGCACAGGGCTCATTTCCAGAAGCAGTCCGTGGGACTTTATCATCCGCAGATGATGAAGGGATGTGGGACTGAGTCACAGAGTCACCCCACTGGGACCCGTGGGGTTGTGAAAGCAGGCTGGTACCTTTTCCCTGCAGGCTGTGTTAATTCTGACTTGTTCTACATTTGGCCGTGATACATCCCCTGCATTTAACACCATGGGGGCCTGAGGCTCCTCTGGTGAGAAGTCAGTCCTGGAGTCCATTGGGGTCCATGCGACCTCCACAAAAAGCCCCAAAAGTGCATCACTATCACTGTCAAAAACACCGCAGAAATTATGGTTTTTTTTTTTTTGTTTGTTTGTTTGTTTGTTTTGTTTTGTTTTGTTTTGTTTTGTTTTTCCATAGCATATAACCTGCAAGATGTTCTAGCACTGTGGGGAATCTCAGGTTATTGCTCAGATTGGCAGGAGCCACCAAAAGGCAACGTCCTGTGGGATGTCCCCAAACCCCTTCTGCCATACAACTTGCAGGGTGCTCAATGGACTTCCCAAGGGAAGGAGATGAATTTCTATTTCAAGATCCTTCTTCACTCATCCAAGGGAGGCATTTTCAACCACACAACACTCTTCTTTGGGGGGAAAAAGTCCAATCCTGTCCTGAAACCAATTTTCTCTGTGCAGGGAGAACATGGGTGATGCTCCCAAATAGCTCAGGAAAGCTTGCTACGGCTGGCAAGGTGCTTTGAGGGTGGAAAGAAAGAGGCAAATCCTACGGGACAACTCTTGGCACCATCTTCACAAATTCAGGCTGTGTTGTAGGGTCGACTTCTCCTTTTTTTTTTTTCCCCTTTCATCCATTTTTCCTCATCGACATGGGACTGAGAGATCCTGTGCAGGAACGATGGCCGGGGGCAGTCTGGTTGCAAACACAAAGGTGCGAGGAGTTCACAGCGAAGTCTGTAGGAAAACGCAGCCTTCATCACTGGGGAGAGCTGAAAATTCTCCTTTTTTTGAGAAATAAGAGTCCAGCACCACGCTTCCTAAGCAAACATGGAGTTGACCCACTTTGGGAAACTCTATCTTTTTCTCCCAAATACTTAACCAGTTTGCCATGCCTTCTCCCTTCACGCCCTTCTTAATGAAATAAACAAGCATAACTGAGAAAAAACACTAAAACCACCTATTTTTTTGAGCCAAGCCTTGTCTGGAAAAAGCCTTCCAGCTGCACTAGAAGCAGAGCTGGTTAACTGTCTATTACTGATCCTCCAGCACTCTTTCAGCACGGGGACCAAAGTTCTTTAGCCGTACAGTTAATTTTTAGGTGCTCTAATTTTAGACTGTAGCTAGGCAGCTCTACCCTGACTTGCTGCCAACAGCCAAAATCTGGCTTTGCTCAGCCACTTGCATAAATCTTCCTATCTGTCTCAGGGGGATAAGTGAGGGTGCGGCTATTTTTTTATTATTATTTTTATATATTTTTTGTGATTTTTTTTTTTTATAATGCCCTCCAGCAGAAAGCTCGCTGTGAAGTATCTCTCGCAGCTTCGGCCTGAACTTTGCTTCTGCTTGTGAAAAAAGAGGTGTACGTGCAGCTTCAAAGCAGAAGCAATGGCTGAGTTTCCAAACCCCCGTAACGTTAAGTAACTTTTAACTTTGTGAACAAAAAAAAAAAAAAAAGAAAAAAAAAAACACCACAAGTGCTCCGAAAAGAGCTGATCCCGCTTTGTGCTCGGGTTATGCCATTAACCCAAGAGTTGCGCAGGACGTGCTCTTTGTCCTCCAAGCACCAGAAATAGTGGCTGTGGCCGTATTCCCGTGGGATGTGGGGCTGTAGGGTGGGTGTCGCTGCCCCTGCAAGGTGCTCAGCCATCCGAGCGAGTGTCCTCCAGGTGGGCACGCTTGGGATGCTCCGAGATCTTCCCCTTCCTTTCTCTGCCCCGAAGGGCTGCCCTACAATCCCTCTGGCTTTTCAGCGTGGTGTGGATGGATGCAAGCTTTGCCAGTGCTTGTTCTTTTTCTCTGCCTTGGGATGAAAATGTCCCAGAGATATGTTGATGCGTGCCTGAGGCGCAGAAATCACTCCAGAGAAGAGGCTCTGCAGCAGCACAGAGCAAACATCCCCTTCCTAAGCAAATTCCCCAAAGGACAAAGCTGATAAATACCTGCGAGATAATACCAGTGGGGTGTGTGTGACATGAAGGGCTGGGGGCAGGGTGGAAAGCACAGCTCCAGGCGAAAATCAAGCCTCGGGGTGGGGGCTTGGCCACTTGGGTGGATTCCACTCCAAAGGTCAATCAGTGCAATGCCAGACCCTGCCAAAATACAGGCTGGGATCGCTGGACCGTGCAGATGGCCTCGGTCAGAGTGTCTGGAGGTTTTTGTCCTGTTGTGCCCCGTTGAGAAGTGTGTGATCCGGGATCATCGGCTGTGCAGGGAGGGATGGGCCAGGAGAGCTCCGAAATGCCCTGGTTGCCACCTGTAATGTGGCTGAACCGTGGCTGGCTTCTGCTCGAAGGGAAAAGGTTTCCCTGGGATTAGGAAGGAGCAGTCCGGGCTCCTAAAATCGAAAATATCGAAATATCTAACACAGGCACTGCCATGCTCCCAGGGTGATAAAATGATCCCCAACACACCCTAACAAAGAGGATCTACAGGATCATGCCAAAAGTCACAGCTAGGAAGCTGGAGGGACCGAGGCAAGCTTTGAAGCTGAAGAATTCAAGACCAAGGAAAGGGGTGAAGGACGTGGAGCAGGAAATTCCTACAGCCACACGAATCCCCAGTGCTTCTCCAAGGGGATTTGGTAGCTCGGTTCCCCAGCCAGATGGTTTCTCAGTTTACATCTCCATGCCTAGGTCCTGCAAAGCTTTGGGGTTCACCTGGAGCTCTGGAGGTGACATTCAGGGACATGGGGATGCACATCTTCTCCCCAGCCTGGGCGTCTCCTACAGCTCCAAGCTCATGTCCATCTCTTGGGTGATATCTGAGCCAACCCCACACTTCCATAAGTAATCTCTGGACCGCCAACTGTTGCCATCGAGGCAGGAGGAGGATGAAGAAGGATGAAGGATGGAGGCAAAGAGGAGCCCTCTCACCCTGGGGCTCAGGTTAAATTTTGGGATCAAGTGAGAATTTCCTGGGCTCTGATGCCTACATCTACTGGTGAGGGAAGAGGACACAGAGCTTTGGAGGGGTCATCCTGCTGCACAGAGTAGGCTTGACCCAAGGCATGGGCATGGCAGGTGGAAAAATAACCCCAGCAGGATGTGGAAAGGGTCTCCTTGCTGTTTTGAAAGTTTGGCGAGTTGTCAAAGTAAATCTCACGGCCTGGCCAACTCGGGTTCAAACTCCTCATGAAACCCCAGCTCTTATCACCTCGTCTGTCACCTACATCTCTTGTGATAAGACTTTTCTCCCTCTGGGCAAGGGGATGAGTAAGGCTCAGGGAAAGATGCAGGATGAGAATAGCTCATCACCTGAAGGTCCAGAGGGAGCTCCTTGGTGGGGCTTGGCCATGGTGTGTGCCAGCAGGGTCCTACTCAACGCAAGGCTTCCCATAGGGTGCTCCTCTCTTGGCTATGAGAGCTGGGGAGGATCCTTATTTCCAGCCCAAATTCCTCCTGCTGTGGGCATCAGAAGAAATAGGCTGGTCTCAGGAGGAGGACACGGAGGGAAAGACCCTTTTAAAGTGCTTTCTAGGGGGATGTGGAGGTAGATCAAGGGCCCAAACCCTCCATGGGTTGTGTCTGCCCTGGAAATGAAAATCTACTCAAAACAACACTGGCTGGAAACAGAAGGCTTAAAAACTCATAACCAGAGGGTTAACCACAGGCAGGGAAATGTCTCTGGGTTTTCAAGCCAGGGCAGAAGAATTACAGAGATAGATAAGCTCAGCTTGAGCACAGGCCAAACACAGGCAGTGTCATACATCCACCCAAACACCTGGCCCGTGGATGAGGACTGAACTCTGATCCCTGCCAGGCTTTAAAAATAGGGCAGTTTCTGCTGCTAAATAACCCTATAGGAACACGCTACTGCTCCGTGCACTAGCTGCTGGCTCTGAGTCCCGCAGTCCCATCCCACAACCTACCTATGATTCCCAAATCCCTGAATGGGAGAAGTAAGAGAAAAAAATACATATATGTATATAACATTCTCA
Organism: Netta rufina; assembly: GCF_964035555.1. Taxonomy (NCBI): domain Eukaryota; kingdom Metazoa; phylum Chordata; class Aves; order Anseriformes; family Anatidae; genus Netta; species Netta rufina. The sequence goes on from NC_140123.1 coordinate 2,434,511, forward strand.
AAAGCTTCAATAGGCATTGCCCCAAGGAAGCGTGCATTAAATAAAAATGTGACTGCATGAGGGTGTGTTGCTGCTTTGCTGCCAGGTTCAGCTGCTGCTAAAACCCAGGAAAAAAGAAAAAAAAAGAAAAAAAAAAAAGAAAAAAAAAAAGAAAGAAAGAAAAAAATAAAAAATAAAAAAAAAAAAAAAAAAGAAAGAAAGAAAAAAAGGAGCCTAAAACTTTTGTGAATTGTTTTGGGTGCCCAGAGCTGGAAGGCTGCCTCCAGCCCGTGTTACTTGGTGCACAGCCCATGTTTTTCAGGTGCAGGTGAAGTAATAGCAGGGTATTTGAAAGGATGTTATTGTTGGGGAATAATCTCGCCACACATGCGGGTTAATAATAGACAGGGTCGTACGGCTGCTGAGCCAAGGGAAGAATGTAAGCACCGAGGAAAACAAACCGCGGGCACTTGCAAAAACATCTTCAGAAAGAGCACCGCCGTGCATGTCTTCCTGATGGGAAACAATATCTGCGTGGGGAACAGAGCCAGGGTGTCTCTAATCTGTCATTCGGGGCCGCTTTCTGATTTTCCCCGAGCTGAACGGGAGAGGAAAAAATGTCACGAGGGGAACGCTGGTGAAAGGAGAGGGACAAGGCCTGGGTGGCCGCCAGTTCCCTGCCCGGTCGCGTGAAGGCAGACGCTGTCCCAGGGCTCGGCCGTGCTTCCACAGGTCTAGGATTGATTTTTCCCTCTTCCCAAGAAATATGGTGTCATCGTTTGTGCCTCCAAGTCATGTGTCTGAGCTGCTGCTCAGCCTGATGGTAGCCTTGGTGTTCTTGCACAACCCTCTGCTCCATTAAACGATGAGGCTTTTATTTGTATTTATTTATTTATTTTTGTTATTAATGTGTATTTATGAGATTTATTCCCATGTAATGAGCTATTCTCCCAGGCTGGGACCTTACTGTGGCGTACAGAGCATGGAAATGATCAGGATTGAGAAAATTTGCCCCCAGATTGTACAATGAGGTGGGTATCCATCAAGAGAAGGGCGATGGACAACCCTTAACCCTCCGGAGGTCTCAGCCCACTAACAGCAAACTAACACTGACCTGTCCACCTGCCTCATGCTCTCATCACCTGGCAACATGATTTTTTGCAGGATTTATCCTGGTTATGGTAAAAAAAAGCTACCATGGTCCTTGCTTTGCTCGTGGGTAACCCTAAGCCAACAAAGACGTGCAGGAGATCATTCCCCTTTCACTCGGCAGTATTTTTGTCGGTGATTTCTTTCTATTCTGGGCTCCCCTTTGGAGCTCTTATCCAAGAGCTCTTGGGCAAGACCCTTTCTACAGACAGGCTCTCGTAATTTTCCATTTTTGTACCGATTTCGACAGGCCATTACAACCCTTGGAAGACGTTCCTTGGCCAAATGGGGAGCAAACTAGTCCTGGGCCAGCTCAACTCCGAAAGAGGGGATTGAGAAAAGCAAACAAACGAAAAACAAAAAAAACTTTTTTTTCACCTCTGAATCCGCAATTTAAGCTCTCCACAGCTGAGAGTTGGCTGGAAATGTGAATTTTTACGAAACGCTTGGTGGACTTGTCTCTTTGGGCCAAAAAGTGGTGGTTTTGCAGCGGCAACACCGTGGGCCACAGGACAAAGTGCTGCCTCAGCAGGGCACAAACCCGACAAAGGCAGGCAAAAGTTGAAGCATTTTTGGGGGTGTTTAAATGATTATTATCTGTCTCCCACATATAGGGAGCCCACAAATGCTCATTGCTTTCAATGGGGTTTTCCTTGTAGGATCCCAAAGCGCTTCTCAGATGTAGGTTGGTTTTATTTCCTCCACATTACAAAAGGTGAAATGGGGTTGAGGAAGGGCATAAGCCTGTCCCAGAAGTGTAGCAAAACCCCTTTAACAACAGGGCCAGACATGACCCCGTTATAGGGAATCTGGTTTTATGTTGTGGGATCTGGAATAGACTGACCTGGCCCCATCTGTAAAAATACACAGAAATCGTTCAGCAGGCGAGGTAAATTAGTACCTTAATTCCTAAATAACACCTGGATGGCTATGGATTCATAGTTCAGCAGTAGATACTTAAAATTCCCTGTTAGGAGAACAAAACGAGGCTTTTGGGGTGGTTTGGGCATACCTGCAAGCTCCCTCCCATGTGATGAAACCCGAGGGCTGCCGATAAGCACATTTCTAGGATTTTCTCTTAATTTCCTGAACCTTCCAGGAACACAGATCTCCCCAGTCCCGCCGGAGACCCTAAAATAGGCACAGAGCAGGGTGGGGAGAGCACGGGAACAAGAAAGGGACCCCAAAACCCCAACGGGCACCCTGCTAACGGGGGGCTTGGGGGATTTCCCCCCCTGATATGGGGCTGGTGGCTGGGGGAATGAAGCAGAAAGGAGAAAAACCTTGGGGTCAGAGTGCTCCCCCCCCCAATAGCCCAAAGGTGCCAGGGCTGCTCCGCCCCTCCCCGCCCTCTTCCTCCTCCTCCTCCTCCTCCTCCTCCTCCTGCCGGGGCTATATAGGGATGCGCTCCCAGCGCCTTCCCTACGCCCCGGCGGTACCGGGCTCCCCAAAAAATCCCCTCCAGCCCCTTCTGCTTCCATCCCATGGGCTCGGCCAGCACCTGAGCCCGGCTCCGCGATGAAGACCATCATCGCCGCCTACTCGGGGGTGCTGCGAGGTACCCGGGGGTGGCGAAAAAAGGGGTCGGGGCCGGGGGGATGCTGCGGGGTGCGCGGCTCGGCGGTGATTTTAGGGACCCCCTCCGTCTTTTACCTTCCTGAAGGGTTGCTTTGTTAAGAAGGGGGACGGGAAAAAGCGCTGTGCAAGGCCGGGGGGGGCTTCCTACGGCAGCTCCCCACGCAGTTTTGCTTTTAAGGGAGCTTGGGGAGCCGGGCTGCTCCCCTGAAACTGCTGCAAAAACCGGGGCTGCTTTATTTAAGGGAGGCTGCACCCTGCAAACGTGTGGCACTTGCTTCAAAACAGGCCTTTTCCTCTTTTATTTTCTTTCTTTCTTTATTTTTTTGCTGGTGGTGGTGGGAAGGGAAGTGCGGCTTTATCAGCGCTGCCGGCAGAGCCGGGTGTGCAGCAATGAATTCAGCCCGGTTTTGTAACGCCGGCGCTCCCATCAACAGGTTTAAATCAAAATAACAGCAATAATAATTAAAAAAAAAAAAAAAAAGCAAAAAAAGCGTCGCTGTTTGTTAGTGCTTTGCAACGAGGGGCGCAACGCTCCGTGGGAAAGCGAGGGTTTGGGTTGCAAAGCACAGCAGAAAGGTTTTTTTTTTTATATTTTTATTTTTATTTTTTTTTTGTTTTGCTTTTGCACCCTCGGTGACTTCCTGAGTCGAGCTGGGTGGCGGTGGCGACACCCTGCAGACACCCAACGCTTCCTGCTGCCGGCTGGAGACGAAAGCACGGGGCAGCCCTAGAGATCTTGCAGGAGGAAACTCAATCAGTCTTTATAGGGTTTGCTCGTCAAGGGCTCGTAGCCTGCCTCGTCTTTTCTGGAGGAGCATCAAGGCTTGCAAGGTTTTTGCAGGAGGGTTTTTGCGGAAGCTCCCCGAGCAACCCTTGTGCTGCAAAAGAGCAAACCGGTAATTCCTCCTGGGCTGCAGAGACCCGTGCGAGGCTTGTTGACTGAACAAAATCCTTCGCAGGGCTGGGAGGACCCAAACCTTGGGGAATTAAGCCCTCTGCTCTTGTTTTTACCCCGTGTGCTCCCCAGCCCTGCGTGTGGAGCTGTGGGTGCAAAGCTGTGCCAAAGATGTGGCACCTGGGGATGTTGGGGGTGCTGTCAGGTCTGGCTGTAGGATCAGCCATGGACTGATTGGGAAAAGATCTGTGTGCCTTTCCCGTACACGCTTCCAGTTCCTAAAGCAATTTAGCTCGTTTGTGTAATGGGCAGGATGAGGCGGGTCGCCTGAATTAACAGCAAGCCAACAGTTAAACCGAGACCTAACTACAGGCCAAGCGCAGAGGATAAATCATTCAGGAGACCTATAAAATATGTAGGGCTGACCCGAGCCCTCAGCGGCCGCCCCGTTATGCGTTAAGGATGGATCTGGGACACGTGCATAATGCAAAACGGAGCGTGGTTTAGGGACAGCGATTGGCCTCATCTCTAGCTAATCCCGCTTAGTGGTGGAAAGCTGCCTTAGCTCTCCTCGGGTCAGTTCCTTCGAGGTGCCTTGCGGGGGTCCTGCGGTGATATTTGTGCTTTTTGCCTTGTTTCTGTGTGTGCTGTGGGATCCCGCAGCTCTCAGGTGGGCAGAGGCAGTGCGGTGCTGTGGTTTGTGCTCAGGACCTCTGGCGCTGCTCGGTCGTGGGTTTTAACCTCTTCCACCACCCTGAGGAGTTAGAAGGAGCATACCAGGCTTCTCACCACCTCCCTGGCCGTTCTTTCTAAGTCCCTTGCCTGTTCAAAGGCCCCCTGGCCTCTGAGTCCTGCCCTATGCTCTCCAGCCTTTGTGCTCCAGCATCTGTCGCTGTCCCAGTGCCCCAGCACGGGGCATCGTCCCCAATCTGTCCTCATCCCGATGGTTTGGCAAAGTGTGACCATCAGTGACCCTTCCTTAAAAAATTAAAATAAAAAACTTAGCTGATGGCATCCGCCTTTAAAAAATGGTAATAACAACCTGGGTGCTGGCATCTGCCTGCCCATCCATCCCTGCAGGGGACCTCACTCAGGCACCAGCCCCGTGTTGGGGGTGGCAAGGAGCAGTGCCTGGGGGTTGGTGGCACTTCTGGGTAGGAGGGGGTTGTCCCCTTCTCCTGATGTGACCCACTTTGGGCAGAGGCTGCCCTACTTCCCTGGCAGGGCATTGAGGAGGTGCTGGCTCTCAGGAGGGATGCTAGCGTGGTCAGAGCACTCGAGGTTGTCCTTAAGTGTCTGTTCTTATCTCATTTCACCTCCTTCCTGGGCACACTGATGTGATGTAGTAGCATGTTCCCTTCCTCTGTCCTGGCCAAGCCCTGCTGGATTAACCCCCACCTCAAACTGCTCCCTGCTCCGGGTCTCCTCTCCTCGTTTCTCCCTTCAACCCCAAAAGAGACCGAAAGCCAAGCTCGGGGCCACCAGAAGATCTGGATCCACTGCTGGATGAGTGTCACAGCAAACTCTTTTATTCCCCCTGCAGGATCCCAGCTCCCTTCTGGTGGGGCTGACACACATTGTGCTGTCGCACGTCCCCCGCTAGCTCTGTCGCTGACCTCCAGAGGCGTTATTTACTGCAGCTAATACAGGATTATTCAGGTGCACATGTAAAGCAGGACAGGATAACTGCACCCCACGTAGCAAAGGTTCATGGTGGTAGATGGGGAACCCGCAAGGCTGGAAGAGCAAAAATCTCGTGTCCTGCAGCAGGCAGCTGAATCAGCCCAGCCCTGGAGCAGCTTTTGTTGCTTGAGGGGGTTTTTATAGACATCATATTCGACGTGGCAGCCTGCCATGCAGGATCCTGCTCTTGGACAGGAGGCTGGCTCCTCTCAAGCGTCCTAGTACTGGTTTGTTTAGCTTAGCTTTGCCAGCTTTGTTGCTGAAGTTGTAGCTCCCAGCGTCCACTCGCACCTTATCCTCAGCACCGGTTTTCATCCAAACAAGCCGGGCGATGCAGCGTAACTCCTGGCCGAGAGTTAACGGGCTCAGTGTCTTGTAAACGTCGTGGTTCAAAATACCCCGAGAGCTTGTTAAAAGCCAGGCCGTATCTGTGACATTTCTGCTTCCTCTCATCTAGCTCAGCCCGAGTGCTGTGGGCTGGGTTTTCGGGTGCCCAAGCGTCGAGTCGTGTTGATTTCCTCTCCTGGAGCCTTTGGGTCTGCCTCGGTGCCTGGATAAATGGCAGTGCTCAATTTGCAATTTTTGCAAAATTTGGGGTGGAAGCACTTCAGGTGCTGCCCCTGGCTGGGTCCTTGCTGCTGGTGCGTCCCTCCTTGGCCAAACCCTTCGCTGTCTCCATGAGCCTCTTGGTAGCATCTCCTGAGCGCTGCTGGAATTAAATAAATGCACTCAGCCCATCACCAGCTGGGACACGGCTGCCTAACAGCCCCGAGCTTCCTTGGATGGCTCCAGATCGCTGCTACCACTCACCAGCAGCAAGATCTCCCCTGGAGAAGTCACTTTTTTTGGCCATCTCGCCACGGAGCATCCTCCCGAGCTGCCACCGAGGGAGCTCAGCATCACCCCCCAGGCCAGGGATGGTGGCGTTGGGATCTCCGCTGCATGGGAACGGGTTGCCAGGGGTGTGAGCCCAAACAGGTGGCTGTCCCGTTCTGGAATGGGCAACCATCCACCAGGACAGCTGGAAAAGGTGCTGGGGCTGGCAGCAGAGGAAGATGGGGGGGCTGCGTCGCCCCAGGATTAAACATCTTCCCTGGGGAAAGGACTGATGCGGATGGATGCCGAAGGCTGGGGGGTGTGGTGTCCTTCTGCCTCAAGGTTCATCACGGGTATGCCTAATAGGCCTCATTAAACTTGGTTATGAAGCTAATGAGCCCCCCGATGATTAGAGAAATTGCATCTCCTTTGCTCGTTTACCCTTTGGGTCTTTAATTTGTGAGCAGTGCCGGGTGAGCCCTGGGAAAGAAAGGGTTTTCTTCAAGAGCTGTACCCAGGTACCAGAGTGGGATTTTTCCCCTGGGTTGAGTCCCAAAGCCATGTCTATAATTTGTCAAAGCTCTTTTGCTTCACGCCAGGTCTGGAGCATCTTCTCCAGCACGCCTGCTGGCTGCTGAGGCTGGCAGAAGGGAGGTGGGGGCTGCAAACCCCACCTGTGAAGCCTCCTTATCCTTAACCAGGAATTTAGTGTTAATGTAATGTGGATGCCCGCGGTATCTACTGGCTCTTCTGGCATTGGGAAACTCAACTGCTGCCAAGGATGTTTTTGCTTTCAGCAAATAGCTGCCCCTGGGGCACCACTTGTCCAAGGCAGGTGCTCAGCAGCCTGCTCAGAGCTGTCGACCCTCTGCAGGAGCAGCAAAAAGCTTGATGTGGTTCGAGAAATGAGCCGAGATGTTGGCTTGTGCTACCCAATCCGGTCTATTTGTGGGGCTAGCGATGCCTACAATTTGTTAAGCATCTAGAAAATGCTGCAGCCCAAATGCATTCGGAGGGTTAAACAGTTGTTTGCTCCAGGGGAAGGGGATTTAGGCGATCCAGGGCTGGAGTGTTGGGTTCCTCAGTCCAAAGATGTTTCAGTGCTGTAACTGCAGGTGCTGGAAGGATCAATTACATGGAGCTGGGCTTTTATTATGGGTCACAAACCAGCTCTAAGACTCTGGGCTTATTTTGAGGATGTAGTGGTGTCACTGGCCATATCCCTAAAAGCTTTGCTCCTAAAATCAGGCTGGCCAGACCTTGTCAGAGGCATTCCCTTCTAGCTGGGAAACTGCTGTAAAGAGAAAGGTACAGGTGACAGCATCCTTGACCTCACCTGGGAAATGGGTTTAATTATTGCTAGGAAAAAAAGAAAAAAGCTTTCTTGCCAGCTGTGCAATAGGGATGTATAACTGCAGAGATGCAGCTTGCCTGATACTGTGTTCAGGTGGAAATGCAGGTTAATAAAAATAAATTAAATTAAATATCACCTAAGCAGGGGAGAGCTGGCTCTGAATTTAGCCTGCAGCTCCCTGTTGGTGTCCTTTAGTAGCAGAAATGCTCGGGAAGGCAGCTCTCAGCCCTCAGGACCATGTGGCACTGAAGAGGAGCAGCAAAAGGAGCTGCAAGCAAAGATGGTAGAGGTGTTTTGCATATTTAAAGCATGCCTTGGTGAAGCTTTCTTTGTAGAAGCTACCAAAGCTCTAGAGGCTCTTCTCAACCAGATTCTTGCTGCATGAGCATTTGCTGTGGTCCCCACCACCAGCAGTGGTGGCAGCAAGAGCAAGAATTGAATGCATTTAAGGTAATAGCTGCTTAGCAGCACTGCAGCCCTCCTAATAACAGGGAAGAAAAGGAAATATGTTAACATGCATCCCAACTTGCTCATAGGCCAGCAGCTGGATTTGCATTTTAGCCTGTAATTAGGGTGCTCATAAAACACAGTAATGGAGAGAAGTGAAGGAAAACCCACTTGCAGGTGCTTCTTCCTGGAGGTTGTCTGCAGACCCCGCAGTGGGAGGTTCCTCAGAGAGAAATCAGGTCTTTCACTTCAGTTTTTGATGAGGCTTCTACCCGCTTGAATGGTTGAAAAGTGCTTGGAGGCTTGCTCAGGTGGGAACTGACGTTACCCATTAAATCCCTGCCAACATCCCCAAAACAGCTGAATGTTTTCAGATGGCAGAGCTTCCAAGGTGCTTAAACTCCCTGGGAAATGTCAGTCCTTGACAAGCCTTGCTCCAAAAGCAAATGGCATGGATGCTGATTTTTAAAGTCTGATTTTTAAACGTAACTTGATTATTTTTTATTTTTTCTGTAGGTACTGGATCAAGCATTCTGTCTGCTCTGCAGGACTTGTTCTGGCTATCCAAATCCAAAGTAGAGAAACAACTGCAGATCATCTCCGTGCTGCAATGGGTCCTCACGTTCCTTATCATGGGTGAGTAGCACCTGAAGCAAAGCTTTTTGGCTTTTAAATTTTAATGCAGAAAACGTTGACTTTTACATAAGTGTCAGTGGCTGAGGACAGCTCCTGGGGCACGTGGCTATCGCAGAGCACACTCGGGTTGATATTTTGGCAAGGATGAATTTGCCTGGCCCTGGAAGGATCACAGACTCTGTGGATATCTGTGGTGTCTTCCATACAAGCAAGACTGAATTCAAGGGCAAAAACTGCAGTCAACGAAGCAAGTCTTGCTGTTCCTTCCCCATTTAGTGATAAAAGCCCAATATTTGTGGGTGGGATCTCTGGGAACCTGGTGGGATGGTTGGTGTAGAGCTGGTGTAACAAGCAGCAGGTTTGTGTAGGTGAGGAAGAAACACCTGTGGTGTATGGCCATGAAGAAATCTTGGTGCTGGTGGAGTTTTTACTCTTGCCTGGTAAAGCAGCTGGATGTATTAGGAAAGAAATACTTGCAGACACCAAAAATCGGGTGTTTGTGCACATTCTTCAAAGCAGATAGCCTTGGAGGAAGCGCTCTCCATCCCAGATCATGATTTTTTTTAGCCAAATCCGATTTGATTGAGGATTAATGACATCAGGTTGGGACTAAGACATCATGGAGGGGTCAAAAGGCAAGGGGCTTTTAGTGCAGGGGTAAATGCCCTCTGCAGCCCAAAACCTGACACCTCTTGGCTTTCTTTCTTTGCCCTATCCAGGTATTGCTTGCACTTTAATCCTCATGTACATACTGTGCACAGACTGCTGGGCCATCGCTGCTCTATATTTAGCCTGGCTGGTGTTTGACTGGAACACACCAAAGAAAGGTAAATAAGACAGAATCGATCCCCGATACCCGTGTCCTTATCTCCCTGTTTGGGCAAAGCAGCGCTTCCTCGTGATGGGTGACTTCCCTCCTCGGCATCACCCGCTGGGAGCTTTGCTCAGCGAAGCGTGAAAATGCCAGCCCTCGGCAGGAGCAGCGGCTGCAGGCTTTGTAGGCACTGCTGCTCGTGCAAGGTGGTGCTCACAGCACATTGCTGCGATGGGTTTGAGGCTTAGGTTTTTGCTATCAGGAAGATCTGTGTCAAAATGCAAGAGCTTGCCGCCCTACGGCTCTTGCAAGGTGCAGGTAGTGGCATTGGCATTCGGATACGGCTCCCCTGCAGAACCTGTGTTGCTGTGAGTGAATCAAAAAGTTTTATTTCTGCTTTCTAAAACCCTGCAGAAACCAACTCTGAGACCCACTGCAGCAATGTGGCAGGGAGCTTTGGCAATTCCTTCCATGGCCACATTTAAGAAATGGAGATTTTTTCTAAAGACTGCTGAAATCTTCCAGCATCTCAGCCTTCCTTCCCCAATGGGGAAATCTGAGGTTAACCTTGACCTGTTTCCACCTTGACTTGTCCAACACCCAACGACAGCAGAATACCAATTCTGACCCACCCCAAATTTGTCATCAGACCTCGCTCGGCTTGTTGAAGTACCTTGAAGTCCTCAGCACTGCTGGTTTCACCTGATCTTAGTGAATGATGGAGGTGTCACACTCCCTTAAAAAGAAGCTGTTGATTTCCCCAGGGAGGCAGCAACCTGCCCAGAGCCCTCTAGGTTTCTTGGTGGGCACCCAGGTGGAAATGGCTCTAAAAATGACTCTAAAAGCGTGGCTTTTTCTCTCCAGGTGGCAGAAGATCCCAATGGGTGAGAAACTGGGCTATATGGAGGTACTTCAGGGATTATTTTCCAATAAGGGTAAGCACCACCTTGTCTCCGTGCAATGAGATTTTCTGGTTTAGACTCAGTTTTAACAACCTCTGTGGAGATGACTTTAGTCACCCACTATTTCTATCCACGACACTGAACTTGAAGCAGGATGTGGCTTATCTAGCATTGCCCTAGCACTGTTTGGAGCAGCTGTGGTTACAAAAAAATCTCGAACACATGGCTCGTGATGGTGGTAACATGATTTGCAGAAGATTTTTGCTTCTGATTTTATTGCCAGACATCTTGAGGCAATCTAACTGAAGAACAGGGAGCCTTACTGCTGCCTCTCTAGCTTTTTTTTTTTTTTTTTTTTTTTCATGCTGCAGCAATCCTACTTTGTGCCTAGCACCAATTCTGGTCTCTGCTTGTAAACCTAGCTCAGCTCTGGTCTGTTTTCCAGTTATTTCCATAGGACAGCAGGGAGATGGGTCAGAATAGCTGGGAAGCCCATGCACCAAAAGCCTTATTTTATAGCAATTGGTGAAATTAGTTGTAAATTCTTTGGTTTGGGGTGTTGGGGTCGAGTGGTGGGGGTATCTCCAAGTCCCTGGCTTGTGCTTGTACTTTCCCTGGTAGTTCAGGCATCCTGCAGCCAGGACGGGGCTGCCAGCCTGCTCTGGGGGTTTCCAAATTCACCAAAGGACTTGGAAGGAACCAGAGGGCAAATTCAGCAAGGGGGGAACTCGATGCTTCTTTGGAAGGACACACAGGTGGAAGGTCTATTATATAAGGCTGTTGGCAAGTGTTTGATCAGGCTGGGCAAAAGGGGGGCACCTTGGATGGCTTTTTAACGAGCCACCCTGCTCCAAGGGAGTTGGAGAATCCAATTCCTGCAGGAAGCCAAAGCAGCACAGGCTGGATTCCTTCTTCCCAAGTCACTTGAACTCCCAGGGGCATGACCGTGCTGCCGTCCAACGAGCCTCTTGCCATGCTCTTGCTTCTCTAAATGGGTAATTCTGGCAGGTTTAGGTGTACGTGGAAAATATTGCAGCTGCACAGGCTGCCAGGTCGGCTCCATAGCTAAAGGGGAAAAGGGCAGGTTGTGGTGTGGGAGATGAGACTTTAAGGGCTTGCCACAAGGCTTGATATTGCAGAAAACCAAAGCAGGCAGGTTTCTCGTGGAGACTTTGAGCCAAGGAGGCCACCGGTGGTGTCTGGTCCCTTTGCGTAGCACCCATCTTCCAGCCCTGTGGCTCAGCCCCACTGTGGCTATTAAAAGCTTAGCAAACACTGGGCTGCTCAGGTATGTAAACTCTGCAGTTTTAGGTAGATAAACTGAACTTCTCTGCAGTTTTAGGTCAATCCTTGCTAGTTCACACATTTCCAAGGTCCCCTTCTGGCTGTAATTCCTGTCGCTGAAGGGGTGGAGTTGTGCAAGGTTTGCAGAGCCAAATGGTAAATGGGAGCTGAAGGGCAGAACAGGAAGGATGACAGCTTCTATTTGGGCTCATGAAAGGCCTGGGAATTCTTTAGATAAACTATTTATCTGTCTTCGGTTAAGTGGGAGACTGGTGTAGAGACAAACATTGTTTGAATCTTTTTCTGGCTGCAAAATTCATCTTGGCTGGATCCTCAGCTGCCTGTAAGGGCTCCGCAGGGCTTGGTTCCTCCCTTGGGCTGAGGTCTGCAGTGCCACCCGTCCACTGAGCACCACGGGGGCCAGTCACACCAGTGCCTCGAACAGTTTTGCCAGCAGCTCTTGTAATGCTCAGCTTGCCTTTTGCAAGCTCTGCATGCCGAGCTGTGTGCAGGAACCACCTGCAGTAGCTCAGATTGAACCTACAGTCCAAGAAACAAATAGAAAGCAGCTTTGTGGATTGTTTCCCAAATCACCAAAGCCACCTCCCAGGACTGGAGAGCCACCTCTTGTTTTTGCAGCACGAAAACTGTGGGTGTGGAGGCCAAAAGGCTGCTGTCCTCGGAGGCTGCAGGTCCGGGAGCTGAGGTTTCCCCCTGCCAAGCTGCTGTGAGCTCCAGCTGGAGGACCAGGCAGGATCTGGCCAGGCTGAAATGTAACTGGCATCCACCTGACAAAGCTGTGTTGTAACTCGGGGCTAGACCTGCTGCAACCCTCCGTGGGCTTCCTTTACGGGAGGAGCTGCCGGAGAAGCAGGCTCTGCTCTGGTGTGGTTGTTTGTGATGATTTGCTCAGTTTTACGCTTCACTGAGCAGCGTCTGCCTCCTGAAACACCAGGGCTATCGTACCTGGAGGTACCCGGGTCCTGTGTTGTAATAACAAGCAGATTTGGGAACCAGCCTGAGTTTGCAAGAGCTCGTCCATGCTCGTTGGGGCTTCGCACGGCTCCTCTGGCAGTGATGAGCTATTTTAGGGCACCAGGAGCTTAAGTTCGTCTGCTGCTTAGTGACTGGCCTTGCAGATAGTGCTTTAAGCACTAAGCAGCGCACAAAGTAGCTGAGGAAGCTGCCAAGGAGCTAAATCCTGCTGCTGAACGGCCAGGTGGGACCCGAGCTCTTGTAGAAGTGGGCACGGTGCTTTGCCTGCCTCGACCCTGCAGAGGCAGGAGAGGTCCCAGCACCTTCCAGCACCCAAAGGTCTTGTTTAGACAAAAAGGAGCCCTCCCCCGTGCGTGTAGGAGCTGCTGCTGTTTATCTTCAGGGGAAATAATGCTTCAGATAGCGATGACTGCAGACCTTTGGCTCTTGGTGATGTCAGGCATTGAGCATTTGCCAGATGCATGCAGCGAGACCTTCTCCATCTCCCGCTCAGCTGGAGGCTTTGCTTCCCATGGGGGATGTCGTACGTCGGTGATACCCAGAGCCTGGAGGGGTCTCCAGGTGCTGGTTTGCATCGCTGGGAAGGGGAGAGCAGCTTCTTCCACCGTGCAGCTGGACAGGATGCAGCCAGCTGCAATCCTTCCATCGTTTTGCAAGCTCTACTTGTGGATCCTGAAGGAGGAGCTGTAAATTTGTCCTTTTTGCATGCTTCAGTGGTCACTGTGGCTGGATGTGAGCCCTCACCTAAACAACTTGTCATCATCCTGCTCTTTGCTGGCTCCATCTCTGCAGCCCCCTTTCTCCACGCTTGCACACGTTATTTACTCCTCCTGTTCCTGCAGATGCAAGGGGCAGTGCTGTTCTTTGGCTCCGCTTGGCACTCAAATATTTAACTCGGCTTGGTTTGTTTACCCCCATTACACTGCTTTATGGCTGCTGCAGGCAGGCTTAGATCTGTTTGAAGAAATTTGCCTGGGCTAATGGGCGAGCAGATGGATGGACCTTTGCTCCCACTGTGGTGTGCTCAGCCTCGGGCTGGGTTTCCAGCAGCTGTGACGGGTGCGTTGGTGCAGTGGGAAGCGATCAGCTTCCTAAGGAAAGCTTTGGTTGTGCTCAAGGCCAGGAATAATTGCTTATGGCCCTTAGATTTCTGCTTCTAGACCACGTTTTGGGAGCCATCAGGGTTCTGCCTTTGCTGGCAGCTCAGCCCCGGGCTGAGTTTATGCAGCAGCAGCTCTGAGCACCTCTTGCAGGTGCTGCACGGGCAAATTTGGCTGGTGCCTGTGGTGTGGGGCTGTCCTGGCTTGAACTGGCAGGAGGAGGATGTTCTCTGTTATGTGGATCAGACATGAAGCGTGCTCACCTTCTGCTGGCCCATCTCAGGGGGACATCCCAGTGGCAAGTGCATGGGACAATCTGCTGGGGCAGAGCATTGATCTGAAAAGCAGAATGACTCCGAGCCTCTAAATCCCCGCTGTGAGCCTTGGGAAAAGCCTTCAGAGAGTGTGAACCGTTCTGAAAAAGGGCTCCCGAGCACTGAGCGTATCCTTGCCAAGAGAAGCACAACCCCACGCCTCTGTAACGGGAGATGTTGGCAGACAGACAGACAGGCTGGTCTGGCCAGGCTCATGCAAGGAAGGAGCTCCACGTGGGAGCCGGGTGTCCTTGCACGTGGCCGAGGGGCTGGCAGCAGCAGGACAGCATGCGTGGCATGCCTCCTGCTCCGGGGGGACAAGGACAACCCCTCTGCTCCAGGGACCTTCCTCCGAGAGCAGCGATACCCAATGCAGGGGGAGGATGAGGTCTTGGGTTTCTCCTGCAGCTGAGCAAGAGGTGGTGGATAACTTGGATTACTTGTTACGTTGCTTCCTTTCCCTCCTCTCTTCCAGGGAAAGAGGTTTCCAGTCTGTGGTCTTGGGGCCCAAATTGTCCAAGGTGGTCAAATACCCCAGAGGGACACCCCTTGCACCCTGGGGATGAAAAGCAAATTCACCTCCTAATTAAGCAAAAAGGGAGAGGGATAAATGTGTGACATAAGCCACGGGGCTCTACAGAGCTGCTACAACCCCAAGCATCTGCAGACACTTCCCAGAGCCCTACGTGACCCTAAATCAAGACGAAAGTGTGCAGGGGTAGGGCACCCAGCTTGATGAACCCCCTGCAGCTGCTGTCCTAAAACCCTGCAAATGCTGCAGGGAGCAGCAGGAGCGTGGGGAGAGGAGGAGGAGGAGGAGGGAATGGCATTTCTGGGCACTCGCTCAGCACGTCGCAACTGGGCTCCAGCTCCCTGTAGCATGATTCAACAAAACCTGCTTGTGTGCTGCTGCTGCCAAAGCGCTTCTTGGCCACGGCGCTGGGGTGCGTAACGCGCGGCTTTCCGCAGCGTCACATCAAGTTTTTTCCTCCAGGGGCTGACACAAAGCGTGACCTTTTCATGTACAATCGGGCTGCAGAGATGGTCAGGGAGTTGTGCTGAAGGGCAGCCGGGGCTTGTAGGTGCTGCCCTGGTCTGTGAGCTGCTGGGGTGCAGCAGCCAGCAAAAAAAAAAAAGGTATTATTGCAACTGGAAAAGCAAGAAATTTTATTTAAAATCCCTACTCTTATATTAACAGAGGAAACGAGGCTAAAATCTGGTTTTTCTCTGGGCGTTAGGGTACAGGGTGATGGAGCAGTCCTTTAATTTGCTCACTTGCCCTGCTTGCATACAGGGAATGATGCTCTGCTGCATGGGACACTGTTACTTATAGTAGGGGGGAAATTCCCTGGCCCTAATGGAACCAGGGCATGGGTTGTGCTGTGCATGGTTAAGGAAATTTCAGAGTGTCAGTGGTGTGAAAACAGAAGGGAATATTAGGTTGGGGACATTGCACAACCCCAAACAGCGTGGTCACTGCTGCTGGAGCGCATCCCGCAGAAACCTGAGCGCTGCTGTGGATGGCTTGAGGTGTCTTGTTGGCTCTTTTGGTGTGTAGATCAGCATGAAATCTCCTACAAGGAGGACAGTTTCCAATGGTGAGCCTCCCCTCCGTGCTTTTTTCCATCTTGGGGGGTGGCCAGAAGGCATGTTAAGCAGCTAGGTCTCTTTTCAGACATTAAGCAAACTTGCTCGTGTTATGGGACACTAATTATTTTTTTTTTTTTTTTCCCCTTCTCACTGGGGTGTGAGCCACTAATGTGCTGAGACAGGGTTTGGAAGGAGGCGTAGCCGTGGCTAACAGGACCGTGAAGAACTGGGTTGGCTTGGACAGGAGGCTTAGAAGAATACCTTTGGGAAGAGTGGAGGAACAAAGGGCACAGCCTGCTGCAACCAGCCTTTGTTCCTGCTTGGCTGCCTGTCCTCTTAGTGACTAAGATCAGTCTGTTTGTTCTGCTCACTCAGTTTTAGGAGCCAATGTCTAACTTGCAGCCCTTAATGCAGCTTCTGAAATCCAGGATAGCCGATATCCTCAGCCCTTGGGCTGTCCTCGATGGGAAGGGGGGCAAAAGTGGTGGACTTGTACTGGGGACTTCTTTATTTATTATTTATTTACTTATTTTTATTTTTTGTTATTATTACATTACATCTGCCTTCATGTGAGCTCGCTCTGTTTCTATCCTAGCTGGTTAAAACCCACAATCTGCTGACCACCAGGAATTACATTTTTGGGTACCATCCACATGGCATTATGGGCTTGGGCGCCTTTTGCAACTTCAGCACAGAGGCCACAGGTGTCAGCCAGAAATTCCCTGGGATCCGACCGTACCTTGCTACCCTGGCTGGGAACTTCAGGATGCCCATTTTGAGGGACTACTTAATGTCTGGAGGTAAGTGTAGGAGGTCTTTGCTTCTCCAACCCATGCCTTTGCCCCTCTTTCGCAGTGATCTAGTGGTGGTGATACTGCCCGTGTCAAGGGGTTGGAGCTAAATGATCTTTAAGGTTCCTTCCAACCCAAAGCATTCTATGATTCAGGTGAAAAACTGTGGGAGAAACCTGCACAACCCCTTCTCCTTGGTAGCATCACACAAACTATGCTTCCATAGTTGTCAAGAGGAAGCTGTGAATAAATGCAGCAGGGGCTGCTGCTTCTCTGCATTCATCCTTAGTTCAAAGATACTCTGGTCCAAGGGCTATGCCCTTGGATATCTTAGAGATATCTTGGATATCTTAAACATATCTGGTGTTTTTCTGCATCTTTCATAGCCACAACTATGTAAAACAAGTCATCCTAGTTAGCAGTAGGAGGTATGGGTAGACGAAGTTGCACTATGTGAAAATACCAAAAATTTCCTAGTCTTTGAAATGTGAGCTCCTGGGTCTCATGGCACAAGGCAGCATGAAGCCAAGCTTCATGGTGGTGGTAGATGCCCTCTTCACCCAATTGGTTTTAGATGCCTGCCAGAATTTGGGTTATTGCATGGTTTCAGCTGCTCAGACAAGCCCTTTTCCTGGGGATATTCCTACAGATGCGTCACGGAGAATAGGCAGCAACATAAATTGCTGAATGACATTATTAGGTGTTGTGGTTTTTTGTTTTGTTATTTTTTAATGGACTCTGCTATTATAATGATGGAGGGTTCATAGGTTATGACTGGGCAGAGGAAGCAGTGCTGATAACCTCCAGAAACAGCTCTTGCGTGGCCTGAACTTCCCTCTTGGAGTAAGGGTGCTCAAGAGTTAGGAAGAGACGAGGAAGTACGGTTTGAAAGACCATGACATGAGCAATGAAGTAACCTCTTTGCTCCTGGAGCAATCAATAGATAATCAATGTCATTTACCATTAATAAATGTACTTAAAACAAGTATTTTAATTCAGCCTTCTGGCTAAATCTTAACTCACAGCTGGGAAAAGTGAGGAAGTGGCAGCATTTGGCTTGTCTAGGTTTGACTGTTTCTAGACTACTGCCTTAATTAAATGAAGGAGAAGAAGACTACTTAGACATGGTGTGGTAAAGATGCATGCACCTGCCCAGGAAAGGCAATATCTGAAGCAAGCTGGTCGCCATCTGCCTGCATTAGATGGAAATAATTCAGAAATTCTGCAGGACAGCAGTGCACAAGAAGCTGGGATCTGCTTTTTGGACTATTGCACAGCTGTAGACTTCGTTCGGCTGTGCATCATCAACCATTCTGCTTAAAAAAGACCCTTTCAATCTGCACAATATGAGTGGTAGGACAAATCTTGTCTTTACTCTTCCTATACTGAATCTTGAGGGTGTCAATGCAAAGGCTTGGAAATTGTTGCTTGCAAAGTGCTGATAGTTCCCTGAATCCTTTGTTTTTGTGGACAAACCACTTTGAGTGAAATCCTGGCAAATCTTACTGTACCAATACACAAACTTAGCCATTTTGCAACCACTGCTGCATATTATAGTGTTACAGTGGAGATTTAAGCTACAGCAAGCCTCCTCTGAGGCACAAGGAGATGGCCAGAAAATCCTATATACTGTACAAACGTACTAAAGAGCACAAATCTGCATTTGCCACTTGTCTGTATGTCTTGTCGCATTTCCTGGAGGAAGGATTTCCATGCTCAGTGCTGTGAGCAGCAGTAACCTCCTTCTGCTGACAAGTGTGAGGGGGATGAATGTAAAGCAGAGCTCCTGTGAGCTGGGGCTGTGTTGGCGGTGAGCCTTGGTGGGCAGAAGTACCAAGGCTCTCATAGAGTCATTAAGGTTGGAAAAGCCCTCCAAGACCATCTGATCCAACAGTTCCCCTACTACCAATGTTACCCACTAAACCACATCCCCCTACCACCAATGTCACCACCAAGCCCTGTCCCCAAGCACCACGTCCAACCTCTCCTTGAACACCCCCAGGGACGGGGACTCCCCCACCTCCCTGGGCAACCCGTCCCAAGGCCTGACCGCTCTTGCTGAGCAGAAATGTCTCCTCATTGCCAACCTGAGCCTCCCCTGGCACAACTCGAGGCCATTCCCTCTGGTCCTGTCACTGGTTACCTGTGAGCAGACGCCTCGATATCCTTCTGGTAGTGAGGGGCCCAAAGCTGAACACAGTACATCCTACTGGGCAGCCAGCACAGCTGAGCATTTCTGAGAAACATGGTCAGGGACAGCTGTAGCTGTGCTGAACGAAGTTGGATAGGTTTTCCATCTTCAAATCCAGCTATCTCGAGAAAGGTCTACTCCCCTGTGGCCTGGAGCTGGGGCAAAGTGGTGACCTTGGTGTCCTGTACTTAAAGATACACACAAAGGCTTGCAGGCCGGCACTGCGTAATTCCAGGGGACCCATTCATCACTTCAGTTCTTGCCTCAAGTGACTACCATGAGATGTGCAGAATCAGCTTCTAAAATTAAATGGCATGTACTACTGCCCTTCGTGGTGCAATGACCTTAAGTACTCGGCGCAGCTCGGACAAGTTGCGTGGACGGGAATGTAAATGATGGCATCTCGTTTTCCCTTGGCTTGTGCTAGCCAAAAATGTGAGGCATGAGCAAGCTCGGACAGTAACTGTAGGATAAAGCCATGACTTTCAGAGGTGGAAGTTAGCACTTCTTCATATTTTTAGAGCAATAAAGTAGAAGTCAAAACATCCCTTTTTCATCTGGCTGAATAAGATCAGCAGAGTGAGGCCTGGTCCTTCAGATTTGCAGAGCTCTCCCTGCCCTGAGGTGCTGTGGGTGGTAGTACAGCCCTGTCCCTGCCAGCACACAATAGAGGGAAGGATCTTCCCAGGCACTTATCCCAGAATATGGACTTACCTGAGCACCTTACACTTCTCATGCAAGGGCTTGAGATGTTATTTTGGAAATTTGAATTATTTTTCAAATTAATCCACACTAGATGTCTCAGAGAGGCTTGTCTATTCGTTTTCTTTGTATCACTAAAGCATCCTCACAGGCTGACTTATTCTGCTGGTTGGTTTTGCTGAGAAACTGGTCAGATTCAGACTTGTATCCATCAAAATCACGCAGCTGCTTTGCTTCCACTCTGAGGATAAACCAGCTCCAGTTTGCATGGAGGGAGGAAGTCTTAAATAACTGCCTTGCACATCACTAAGCACAGAAGGAAATCCTTGCTTAAATCTTGCATTTAAAGGCAAATTTTTGAGAGCTGGTGGTGGTGGAGTTTGTCTATGACCAAGTCTAGAGCTGTCCAGTCCTATTAAATGCTTGTGTAGTCAAGGAACAGGCTGCCTGATAATACACCCAGCCCTTTTCCGTGACCACAGGGAAATTTGGCAACTCAACTAGAAGCAGAAAGTTCGTGCCTTGATTGCAAGGGTGGCTGGTGTCTTCAGGATCATCCAGGCTGTTCCTAATCTTGCAGCTGGTTCTTTTGTCTCCCCTGACTCTGCAGGTATATGTCCTGTGAACCGCGACAGCATAGACTACATCTTGTCCAAGAATGGCAGTGGCAACGCCATCATCATCGTGGTGGGGGGAGCAGCAGAGTCCCTGAACTGCACCCCGGGGAAGAACTCCGTGACGCTGAAAAATCGGAAAGGATTTGTAAAACTGGCTCTACGGCACGGGTAAGAGGCAACCTCGATGTTCGAGCAGTACTGTTAGCATACAAAAGGTGGTCTCACCCCCTGAAGGAGTTGATGGATCCTTCTTTCTGCAGTCCTGCCACGTTGCACGGCTCCATGCCCAACACCTCAAACACATTGAACCTGTCCCATCTTCTGCCGAGTCGAACTGACTTGCCATGTCTGTGCTTTGTGCTGCAAATAAAGCTCTGGGCAATAAAATCTGAGTGTGCAGCCTGGAAGAGTGCGTGGCAACGTGTGGTGCTGCAATACTGACCGCAGCCCAGGGGCACGGGGGTCCTAACACCTCTCCATCCTTCTAGTGCGGACCTGGTTCCTGTCTACTCCTTCGGGGAGAACGAAGTGTACAAGCAGGTGATCTTCGAGGAGGGTTCCTGGGGAAGATGGGTTCAGAAGAAGTTTCAGAAGCACATTGGCTTTGCTCCGTGCATCTTTCATGGCCGTGGCCTCTTCTCCTCCAACACGTGGGGCTTGTTACCGTACTCCAAGCCCATCACCACTGTCGGTAAGGTTTTGGGGTGAATATGTTGTGTGCTTCTCTAGGTAGCAGCATACTTGAATCTGTGCCATATCCTCACTCTAGCTTGGTCTTGGGGTGTTGAAAAACTCTATTTATAAAGCTCAATTTTCCCTTTTAAATGAAACCTCCCAGCACAAGCTGAGAATGAGCCACAGTAGCTTCAAGAGGCTGCAAGACTCCCATCGTATTCTACCAGCCAGTTGAGCCAGTAAGCTCATTTTGGACAAAATGCTGTGGCTGCTGCCTTCTCTAAGCCAAAATAGGAAGCAACCTGCCCTGTCTGATAGCTGAGCCTTAATGCCAGCCCTAACGTGTGCCTCTGAGTCTTCCACTCCAAAGTAAACGAGGCTTTTAGGGAAATAAGCATTTCTTTGCTTTTGTGTATAGGGGAAGTATGAGAACCGCAGCTTTTAGCCTTGGTTCCTGTTAGCTGGGGGGGGATTTATCATTAGGCTGCAGGCAGCAAGTGGGACTTCCCCACCGTTTTGCACACAACTGGGGAGGAATCAGGCAAACATCTACCACGATGGCAAGCTGTGCTATGGCAGGGTGGACGTACTGAGCTAATGAATCTGTAGCCCTAGAGGAAAAATCTCCAGGGTGTATAGGAGCATTTAACCTAACCTCTGGGTCTTTCCTTTTTTTTAGTTGGCGAGCCCATCACCATCCCCAAAATCGATAATCCATCACAGAAGGAAGTGGACTTCTACCACAGCATGTACGTGGACTCCCTGATCAAGCTCTTTGACAAGTATAAGAGCAAATTTGGTCTGCCAGAGACTGACGTCTTGGAAGTCAACTGAAGGGACTGGCTCAGCAGCAGCACCTCCTTCTCTCAGATTCAGCCCATCTTCTCCAGGAGTCTAAACTGTCATCACGCATTTGAAAGCATGTGTGGGTGTATGTGTCTTCTTAAAGAAAGTGTTTAAAGTATTGCTAGACCACTTGTAAAAATAATAATTTAAAAGAAAAAAAAAAAGTCTTTACTTAGGATAAATCCCATTACAAACATCTTTCTGTCCAAAAGAGCACAACTCCCCATTGCTGTGAGGATTTGGGTGGGGGAAATGATTGCCTTTGTAATCTGCTCTGTCGTGCTGTTGGATTGCCGGTGGTGGATTAGAAGCATTCCTACAACTACTGCACAAGCTATTTTGGGGAGGGCAGCATCCAGCTGGTTCTCGACCAGAAAGCAGCAGGCTGATTTGACCAGGAGAGCAGTATTAGAGGCACGTTGCACAAGAGCCATGCTGAGAGATGCTTTACCTAGCACAAGGGCTTCTCTGCTTTGGAAAAGCCCCTTCTGAAAGCACCAGCAGGCTGCCAAAACCCAGGCAGGGCACCTGCCCTGCGTGGTGTGGGGAACCAAAGGATGTGTGAGTCTAGAGGACCTCAATCCATATCGATATACCGGATACTTTGGTGGCTGTAACTTCACTCCTTGTGTCTGGAAAGTCACTTTAGAAGTAGGTCTGTCCCAGGTGCTACTCGCACAGTGGTACGTAGCAGGAAAGACAGGACTCCTTCATAGCCACGAAGCTCCGAGGACAAGTTCCAGGAGCGGTGGGACGGTGCAATGGTGTGGCCCCAGTGTTGCAGACCCCTAGGGTAGCCAGTAGGGGTAAATGCAGCGGGACTGTTCGTGTTTTGAATCCCAAAAAAAAAGCATTTGGGGAAAGCTTAGGAGTTATTTTTGCCCAAAGACGGCTTTTAAATATTCTGTCCAGTGAATGTAAAGGAGTAGCCTTCTCACGCATAGGATCCGAAGTGAGCGACTTTTTAAAGTGTTTATAAAATGTTTACGTGGCTGCTAACAGTGCTTGTAGTGAGATTTCTTCAGAGTACAGCGTGTTTGTGTAAACCTGAAACATTGCACTACTTGCATGTCTGACCTGCCTTTGCAAATGTTCGGTGAGTGTGTTTGGAGCTCTGAAATGTGCCTTTCTGCCATGCAAGAGGACGGTACTTCACATTCCTGGAATCTTGCCTCTGACGACAAACGTCCATCTGTCACATTTGATAGACTTGTTGTGTTACAGAGTACCGATTTTTGTACAAATTTCTAGAAATAAAACTTGAGCAAAAACAAAAGCGGGCTGCTTTGGTCTCTTCTGTGTTGCGGTATGTGGCTGGGTTCGTCTGTCCAAAAGGAGACCCGTGCTTACCTGCATGATTCCTACATGATATACTCATGAGATTAAGAAAATCTTTGTGCTTTAAGGGATGTGGGTGTGTAAGGAGCTATGCCTGCCTACTTACACCTCTGGACCTCGTTTGCTGAGCAGGTAAAATTCATGCCCTCTTGCTCCTTCCAGCAAGGGGCTTGCATCCTCCCAGCTCCTGTCTGAGCCCCCAGCCTCCCTCCACAGGAGGTACAAACGCTCCAAAAATAGCACACTTTATTTTTTGCCTTTTTTCAGGCTTGGCCATGGGCTTTGAAAGCCTCCTGGTCTAGACGATAAGCCTGGCTACCTCCTAGTAAATCTGGTCCTGGTTTCTGCTAGCAGATCTTGACGCTGGGTTGCTGTGACTTGGCTGGAACAGCCCAGGGAGGAAAGCCATGAAACTGGGAGCAGAGCCCTGGGATGCTCTGCTCCGAGCCCTCTGCGTGACCTGGAGGAGGTCGGCTCTCTCGGAGCTTTCTCAAAGCTGCGTGCTCGGTTATCAAGTTTTATATCAAAGCACAGCTGCAGCTTACAAATTCCTTAAAACAGAGGAGGGAGGGAGCTGCTCCAAACAAGGACCCACTCCTGCGCAGGGCTGTGCTAACAAATCTCCTGTAATTGTCCCTTCTGCAAGGTGGGGCCAGCTCTGCCCCAAACTGGCTGTGCTTGAAGGGGACACCCAAGTCCTATAAATTAAGCTGTAATGTGAAACCACTCCTGAATAGTGTTATTTTCTAGCTGCTTACCACCAATGTAGGAGGATTCTTTCCTTTGATCTCATCTTGTGCCCAAGGTCTGTGCTGGGCTCATGTTTCAAACCCTGCTCTGAGCTGATCTCACGAACAAATGACTCCCTCTGAGCTGGTTTTGTTTTATTTTATTTTATTTTATTTTATTTTATTTTATTTTATTTTATTTTATTTTATTTTATTTATTTCAATTCTATTTTTCCTGTGGTCGTTTTTCCCTTCTCCAATGGATAAGAGCCTTATCTAAAATTCACCTGGCTTGTGGCCTGTTTAAGGATTTTAACTGATTTAGCAAAACACTATAGGCACCTATAGAGGCACCTGCATCTCCTGCTTCCACCCCAGCCTACATAACATGGGCACTTCTTGGGGAGGGGCTGCCTTGGATGTACACAGCACCAGGACAAGCAAGATGAAAGTGTAAAATAACCTAAGCCTTAACAGAAATTGAAGTTGCCACCTCTGGCTTGGTGGTGGCATGGCACGTGTTGCTGGAAGGATGGAGATGGTGTCAGGAGCACCGTGCTCTTATTGCCTTCTTGTCCAGGCGTCTTTTGTTGGCCATAACAAGAGGTGGGATTCTGCTTCTGGTAGACCAGATAAAGCTGTTCTTAGTTTTTCTTTTTCTCTTTCTTTTTTTTCTTTTTCTCTTTCATATTTTTCTCTTTCTTTTTCTCTTCCTTTTCCTTTTCCTTTCTTTCTTTTTTTCCTTTCTCTCCTTCTTCTTCTTTTTCCTTCTTTCTTTTCTTTTAAAGAAATGTGCATCTTTGCTCTCTGGTGGACCTGTCTTGCCTTTAGCTGAGCAACTTCCTTTCCTCTGCTCTTGTTTAGCTTGGTGTTAAAGTGAATTTGCACTTTCCTGGTGCTTTTAGACCTCCCTGCCCTGGTCACATACCTTGTTATACCTCCAAGAGTCCTGCTGCCCCCTGTCCTGGTTTCAGTCATCCTGCTCTCTTTGTTCACCCCTTCCCAAGGGCGCTCTTCCCTCCTGCCTAGGGCTGGGCTCACAAATTTGCCTGTTCAAAGGGGAAGGAAAGCAGCTGGGGACCTTTCAACCTGTTTTTGTCCCTGTTTGTGCCTCCTTACAGGCTCAAAGCAGGGGGATTTTCACCGTCACCTCTTCTTCCTTGTGCTTTTAAGTAGCTTATGTCCTTTGCCTCAAATCGGAGCTCTCCCGCCAGCAAACAGAGCTGGAAATAAAAGGCTAGGTGGCTAATTTTATGGAAAAAAAAATATGGGAATAAGATGCAGGCCACCTGCAATGATTCCTGCCTCAACTGCCAGGCACGGGGCATCCTGAGCACATTACATGGCATTATTTAGCTGCTTTTTCCCCAGCTGCAAAGCAGGGTGGAGATATTTTTTATGGCGCTGTCATATCACCAAGAAAAATGTTGGGATGTCACCAGCTTGCTTTGAGACCCTCCTTAACGCAGGCAGGATAAACAAAAGTGTCATTGGCAGGGCAGGGCCATTTGGGTTTAAGGAGCTTTTTTATTAGGTCTGGAAACGGAGCAGGGTCTAAGGAAAGGGGTGGGGAAAAAAAAATAACAGAGGACATACTGCCCTCCAGAGGTGCCTGTCAGTAACTCCACGATAAGAAAAACGCATTTTGGGGAAATGCCAGGTAGTAATGCCGAGAAATCACGAAGCCAGCCAGGAATGGCTTTGTACTAGGCGGAGTGGATGCATTACCCTCTGGATAAATATTTTGTCAGGTTAGCCCAAGCAGCAGCACCACACGGAATAACAACTGAATCTCGACAGGGCAAAGCCTCCTGAGCTTCACGCAGTAAAATGATCCTCGGGACAATGGTTATAGTTGGCAACAGCTCAGTTAAATGAGGCTTTTCCCTTTCAGGAAGAATCCTGGTATCATGAAAATGGGCAAATTTCTGCCAGGGGTTCATGAGACCACCTTTTGGAGCGGAAAGGGCATGAAACAAAAAGTTTGATGCAGAGGTTGCTGGTTTTATTTTCTCCTTGAGCCTTGGGAACATAGAGATGAGGATGTTTTAACAGGCTGTAAAAGGCTTTAAAAGAAGCCTGGCGGGGATCTGAACTCTGTGCATGGTCTGAGCATCGGCTGGTCCTCTGTTTTTTTCCCAGATCTGATCCACTCATACTGGCTGATGAGACATAGGGAGTTTTTCCTGGCTTTGCTCCACGAGCTGGGGGTGCCCCAGCCCTGCCAGTGCCCAAGGCCAGGCTGGATGGGGCTGGAGACAGCCTGGTTTGGGGACAGGGGGCCCTGACCATGGCAGGGGGCGGAATTAGATGAGATTTAGGGCCCCTTCCAATCCAAACAATTCAATCATTCTATGATTTCATTTGTGTGCTATCCCCAAAGCATTCTTGCTGTAGGCTCCTTAATAAAAAGCCACGGCTCTCCCAGTCAGGCATCAGAAAGAACTGGAGTCACATTTGTTTCTATTCTTCCTGCCCTGAGAGCATGAGTTTGGGCAAAACTAGCCTGTTTTTTGTTGCCTGTTACCCCTGACCAGGTGGCTGGGGGCTGAGGGTCTTGAGACACGTCTCGTTCAATGAAATACCAGGAGGGTTAGGAGTCCTTATCAGAACAGGTATCAGAACCGCAACACCCATTCATTCTCCCTCCTTGTTGTGTTGGAGGGCCTGGATGTGCCTTCCAGCCACCTGGAAGTAAATTGTGCTAAATGGATGTATAGGATGTATGTGCTTCATCCGTGAAGAGTCAGTCAAAATGTTCTGACCTAGAAATGATACCTGGCGAGTCAAAGATCAAGAAAGATTTCAGTACAAATGCTGCCTTGGGGATGCTTTACAGCCAGAGGGCTCCCAGCCAATGCCTACATCGATTTTTTTTTTTCTTTCATATTCATTAATGGATCATCCTGCAGAGGCTTTCAACTCAAAAGGCTTGAAAGAGCTCTATAAATACTCCACACAAGGATTTGCTTTGCTCATTGGTGAAATGCAACCACTTACGGGGTGGGAAGCACCCTCACCCATCAGGGAGGCAGAACAGCACCTCTGCAAGATGGAAACGCAGTAAAGGGAAGGGACTTGATTGAAATCAAGCAGAAGATAAATTTCTTTTGGAGACTCCTGTCAATGTGGCAGGGGATATTTCATGATCATGCTTGAGCAGGAGCTTAGTTTTTTTTTTTTGCATCTTGCTTGGATGAGTTTTTGCAGCAATTTAGAGACCCAGTACTTCTTCAGCAGTGACTTGCCAGCCTCTGGCCTTGATGTAAGTTTCACTGAAATCAGAAAAACTCTTCTGCTTGGCTCACATGGGCTTTTAGTGTAGTCCCCAGTGAGTGATTTGGGAACGAGCACTTTGGGGTGGCTGGGTGTGATGGAGCCCACGTGCAAAGTGTCACACAACTACTTCAGTGCAGGTATCCCTGTTCAGACACAGCATCCTGCAAACAAGTAGAAAGCTCCAATTGATTGAATTTCTCTCAAATTAGCAAAGTTCAAGGTGGTGGATTTGCTTTCAGAGCAAAGAAGCTGCCTGTTGTCATTTCCTTCTCCAAAACAATAGCTTGTCTTCTAGATCCACTGAAACTTTCTATTAAATTATAATTATCCCAAGGGAAAACAGCATTTGAGGTTTTCTGTCATGCATTTAGGCTATTGGAGGGTAACACTTCAGCTCAATGTATGACCTTGTAGCAGTGCTTCCAGCTTCTTTTCCATCTCCTACCAATTAAATCCCACACAGGAGATGTGACGTGTTAGCGATACCATCAGCACACGCGTTCGGCTGGGGAGCTGCAGAGGTGTCCTGCTTTCACCTGCACAGCCCTAGGACTGCCCCCAGAAGGATCAACACCACAGTATATAAGGTAAGACCTGTAATTCCTCTGTCTGCTGTGGTCCCAAAGCATACAATTTGGTGAATACAGATACAGCCTTCTCCTATAGCCAGCTGAAAACCCTGAGGGAAAAATACTGGTAAATACCATTCCTTCTCCCAAGCTGATTAATTCTCTCCCTTATTTTTTGTTTCCTGTTCTGCCTTTTAGTCCGTGACACACTCATTTTCTGTAGGGTGAAATAAACCTGTTCAGCAGTCTCTGTTAACTTACCAAGACTATTCAGTAATCATGAAGATTCATCCAGCACCTTCTATTTTGGAGCACATCTAATGGCTTTGCCTGGAGTTTTGGTTTTATTTCTGAGCCAAAACAGCACCACATTTTCCCAGCTATGCTGCAACAGCATTCAGAGGGCAAAACACCACCTTGCCAAGCCCTGATCGAGCAGGAGGCAAGCCATCCTTCACCCTAACCTCATACACGGGTCCTGGGAAGCCAAAAACTCGTGTGAGTTTAATGCAGACGTGTCCCTGAGTAAGCATACCACAAGCTCATGGCTTTAATCCCAAGTGCCATTTCCAGGAGGCCTTTTTCAAACATCCCAAGCTGTCTTGGCCCAATTCTGCCTTGCTTGTGAAACCTGCTAAGATCACAGCATGACTTCACGTGGCAGCAATTCTCGTTTACCACCCCAAAAACACAACGTATTATCAAGAGCTGGCTCTCGCTGCTTCCAAACGGAGAAGGTTTTTGTGAGGTTCTTTGAACATTTATTGAACTCGTTAAACTTTTCCTGTTAAGAGCTTTTCTTTACGGCAACAGTGGTGAAGCAATAACATCCTTCTGAAGGGAGTTTTTACAACCCCCTGCCACTTCGCCCCCCCTCCAGCTCTGTTAGACAATAAGCTTTTGTTTGGATTTTTTTCAGCCAGCCAACTCAAACAACTTCCAAACTAACCGGCAATGCTCTGGCTGGAGTAAATGGGCTGAAATATCTTCTCCAAAATAAAAATCGGGTTCACATATACAGGTTCTACTGTAACCCAGTGGGTGAGATTGTGTCAGGGATGATGGACGAACTGGTACTGTTGGAGCATCCCCCATCGAACTGGATCCCACCACCCTCATCATGTCGTAGCCATCTGGTAAACCTCATCCCAAGCCAGTAGGACTGGATGAGGTGTGTTTTGTTTTGTTTTGTTTTTTTTGCAAACCCTCCCTTCACCATACACCTGATCCAAAAAGCACCAAAGGTGTTCAATTTCGATCTGTTGACTTCAGTGGGTTTGAGATCAGCCTGTCTTGGCTGGGTGGCTTCAGTCTGTGAACACATTTCTCGAGCTGCCCAGAAAAACCAGCAGGACAAACACCACCCTTTCCCCCAAACCACAATGTTTTACTGTATTGAAGGCTTCAAGGCAATAATACACGCACATTTTTAGAGCAGTATAGTTGAAAGCATTGCATGTTTTCCCAGAAATAAGTTTTGTTTTCCTGGCTGTTACTCGCTATTTAGTGATGATGCTGTGAAGATGAGGGAAGAACCCTGGTGCCAAAAGCTAACATGCCCATGGCAAAGAGACACTCACAATGACAGCAATTACAAAACAATTCTTCCTCTACAACCTTGTCCATCTGGGAACAAGGGCAGTTTGTAAGGGTTGAAGCAGGGATCCCCTTGTTCTGGGATGCTGCTGGTCTCCCTCAAGAGTTTATCTCATTTAAACATCTGTTTGCTCAGTGAGTCTGAGCAGGAAGTTTTTCCATAAAAACAATGGAAAATAATGGAAAATAATGTAGATACTCTACACACCAAAGCACCAGGAATCCCCTTCTGTGCTCTCCGTGGAAATGGTCTATCAGTTGTGAGCTGACTTGAAGATTTCTTTTATTGAAAGGGGATTTTGTGCAGGTAATGTGACCAGAATAGCTTGATTGCATGTCAAAGATACAATGAAATCTATTGGATGTGGGGTTTATTTGTATTGGGACACTCAGGAAACTTACGACAAGTTAATGAAATCAATTAACAAAACCACTTATGCATCTGACAGCGATTGTGAAGTGCAAATGAACGGCAATTTCCTTGCAAATTAATAAACTCTCCTTGGGATTTAATGTGGTTTCACTCACCTTTGCTCATTTTCAGCATTTTTCTGAACATTTTCCATGTTGACCAGAGCCAGCACGTACCCTGACAGCCCTTCAGTTGATGACCACAGATACATATTGCTATTTATTCAGAAATAAACATCTTTATTAGGTAGCTGCAGATGTCCTACAGCAGTTTAAGATAAGCTCTGGGGACAGTGCAAGCGTATCTGCCTGCAATTAGAAACACAGACTCAAGAACACTCTGTACATAACAAGTCCAGGGTTTAGCACCCACAAACACAGCCTCTTGTGTTAGTCCCTGATGCTCAAGCTTGATGTCTTCAAAAACAGAGCTGGACAAGCTCTTTTAACCCCCACTGCTGTGGCTGTAAGTTACATTATTTAACAGGCATTCGGTGGCAAAGCTCAAGCTTTTCCCACTTCTTTAAATACATTGAAAAAGTTAAGTGTTTAGCTCTGCACTTGGAATCCTTTCATCTGTCAGTGAAGTGTGTTTGCTCACTTGAGTGGTTTTGCAATGATCTAATACCCCGTAGCAGTATAAAAAAAGCATATTTGAGCCGATCTAAGGCAGGGGTAGGAATTAGCCACAAGGCCATTGCTTCCTTTCCCTATGGTTCTGGCATGCCAAAATTTGCAAATAAATAAATAGAAATAAATAAAATAAAATAAAATAAAATAAAATAAAATAAAATAAAATAAAATAAAATAAAATAAAATAAAATAAAATAAAATAAAATAATCTATTAAATGGAAATGACCTGCAGTCAGACCCTCTTTGTTTTAAAGGACACCATCCCTTGTGTCTCACATTGAGTGCCACCAAGCAAGAGCAGTACTGAGACAGAAGTGTGAAAAAATACAACACAAAAAGTTGCAAATAGCACTTCTGGCAACACTTACATCTTTCTGAGTGGCCTTTCATCTAGCTTTCCACAGAGATTTTTAAAAATTTGCTTTATTCTGCAAGGCAGTTTACCTTACTTGGTTAAAAATACATCTTAAAATTCTCTCCACAATAATTTCAAGTGTTTTCTGGCCTTGCTTTCCAAACAAATGCTCAGAGGAAACCATTTCTAACTTTCTAATGAAGTGAGTGGCTGCTGGTGCAAGTTCAGACCATGTGTGAAGACCTCGTGTGCAAGTTAGCATTTACACTCTTTTCTGAGAAATGAAGTGATATTTCTGAAAATGCCTTCTTTCCCTGTTAGCTTGATGGATTCACTTCAACAAAGCAGCAGCTGGGCAGGTAATGGGAGCGGGCTGCTGCATGCATCGGTGCATTTTGCTGCAGCCGCAGGAATTTAATCTGTTTTGCTAAACAAACCCAAGAACATCCACTGGGACGTAATAAAGGTGGTGCTGTCATCTTCCAAACTATGCGGACAGATAACACTGGCCTTTTCATGTGGTTAGAAATTCAAATGACAAGTTCGTAGGGCGTCACTAAATTACACAGGGTCCTACGTAATACCGGGTGTGCAGCTGAGATTTGCAGGACTCTTCCAATGTGACCTCTCCTGTAGGACTGCTGATGCACCAAGGATAAAAGAAGCCATGGCCCTCCCCAGGTGCAGCTTGCGAATACTCTGGTTAAAATAATCCACCAAGCCTTATTAATTAGCAAACCAATTATTTTAAGCCCAAAAGGGATGATTATTTTGTTTGCACTCGGACCTTATCCAGGTTATTAAGTGTCTCCAGATTTCCTGATTAGGTTCTTTATCATGTTGAATGGTGACGTGAACTAGGCAAGGGCTGGACTTAACCTGTCAAAGCTGATGGAAATCAAATGTAAAATGAAAACCTTAGCCCTGGTATTCCCCAAAAAGACCTCACTACTGCTGTGGGTATGGTATCGTGTATAAGGGCCATTCTGTAATGTCCTTGTGTGAACAGGTCCTTGTCACAATAGGGCAGGATAATAATAATAAATAAATAAATATAAATTTAGGGCAGGATAATAATAAATAAAGGGCAGGAAAATAATAATAAATAAATAAATAAATAAAAAGTGTGAAATATGAGGCCAAAACCTCAACTAACATGACCTGGAAATCTGCAAGGACTTTTTTTTTTTTTTTTTTTGGAGTTATATCAATTCCACTGCTATGAAATGAACATGGGCTTTGCTGATTTGGGCTTATGTCTGACTTTTCCTCTGAAATTTTGCTCTTTAGTACCTGAATTAAGGGTTAGATCTCTTAGTGTATGTTAAGCAGCAAATTAAGTGCAACCTCCATATACAGGGCACGAGAGATGCTATGTTGAAGTAAGTCATATTACTTTGCTAAACAAAACCTGTATTTCAAAGGAAGAGAATTCAGAGAATTTTCAATGAGAAATTCATTAAACTGAATAACAATAGGAAAGCCCTGCTATTGCTCTCCACAGCATGGGAGTCTTTCTGCAGGTAATGCCTACTGTCGTGTAGCGTGGACTTTGAATTCATTAAATCAGCATAAATTGGTCACAGTTTATTAGTTTACCGAGGACAGAAAGCACTTGAAGTTGCTTATATCCTACCACACGATTAATTTTTTTTGTGCGGTGGTGGTGTTTCATTGTTTAGTGTTTCTCTGGAACCTGCAGGGGTGTCACAGCAGCTGGGTTTGTGCAGCGAGGCATTGAATTTCTGCTGCGAGTCCAATTGTTCGCGTCTGTATTAACCAAACCCAGAACAACTCCAGCTTATGACACCCATCATCTCAGGATTCAATGATTTTTTTAAATCCTCTGATGCTGTGGGCAAACAAGCAGCAGCATGTTCATGCTGTTTCCACAAACCATTTTAGTGATTTATCTAGGAAATAGCTCTATTCCTACAACTGTGATTTTCTCTGATATTATATGTAATTCTGAGCTGGGTTAGTTTTGCTGGAGGAAGCATATCTGAAGAATTTCTAAGTCATAAAGCATTACTAAGTCTCTTGATTTTATGAACAATTTTATTCCAAATGTTTTTCACACCTCTGGACTGAAAAGCAAAACAAAACAAAACAAAATTTCATTCTAGAAAGCAGGTTTCAATCTTCCAGCATAAAGATAGAGTTCAAAAGCAAGGAGCACGTGCATTGTAATGAACCAGGAACCAGGAGGTGAATAAAACTGATACAACAGGTCCAAAATTACTATGTTTAAACCTTGCGCTTGAGAACATGGCTCAGGAGTTTGAATGCTTGAAAGTAATGCACTTTACTGTAGAAAATACTGAAACAGCAAATTATTTTTTTTTTTCACAAGAATAAAAAATGAGATTTCACCAGTTCCCAGAAGATTTTCCAAAAATACATCACTATTTGGAAATAGTTCTTCTAAATAGAAATGGCAGCATCCAGAATTCAAACACAACTCCAGGCTCACGGTGTCTGAAACTTAAGCTCGAGGTATCAAATTTGTTGGGCACCCCCACGCAGAATCACGCGATTCAGTTAAAGTTTTGAAGAAAGTCCCCACTCACATGTCACTGTGTGGTGAAACCACCTACACTAATCAAGGGACAGTCTGTCAGCTTTAATTTTCACTCCTGAGAGGTATTTTGGGGAAAGGCAGAGCACACAGGAGGAATGAAAGAGCATGGCTTCTGCAAGGATGGCCATCAAGCTCCAGAAAACTTGACTTCCCACTCAATTTTTCCTCTTTAAAATTGTTATTAATGCATTCTCCATAAGCTATCCATGACTGAAATGCATGCTATAGAGAATATTGGTACAACTACATCAACTCAGCATGAATATTGCATGACCATGAACGGTGGAGGTGCATGAAGACGTGATGGTCTTCCACCGGAGGTCTTCCTGGTGAGGACATCTGCACCAACAACCGTGGCTGGAGGCCGAACGGGGCCACGTGGAGGAGAGGACAGGAGTTTCCAGCACTGCACGCTGTGCTCAGCCCTTCCAAAGCCTCCCGGTCTGGTGGGAACAGGCATTTCCAGTGCCGCAGCGCACTGGGGACAGGCATTCCCAGTGCTGCTGCTGGGGCAGCAGGACAGGCATTCCTGGTGGAGCGCTGCGGTGACGGCTGCTTTGCTGCAGCCACACTGGGGTCCTGTCCCTGCAGTGATGGGGACGAGCATTTCCAGCGTGGCTGCCTACACTGGGAAGGCGTTCCCGGCTCTGCAGGGTGCCGTGGGGACCGGTGGTACCAGTGGGACGTGGGGACAGGACTGGCGCTCCCAGTGCTGCGCGGTAGGTGGACGTGGTATGGGGGTGGTGGGGATGGTCCTACTGTCGGGGATGGAGGTTGCCCAAGTGGGATGGGATGGGATGGGATGGGGTAGGATGGGATGGGGTGGGGTGGGATGGGATGGGATGGGATGGGATGGGATGGGATGGGATGGGGTGGGATGGGATGGGGTGGGGTGGGATGGAGATGGACAGCATGGAGAGGGCTGTGTCAGGATTTATTGTGTTGGTGTCAATGTTGACCTGATGTGGGGTGGGTTGGCGCAATGTGGGGTGGGTCAATGGGGGGTGGGTCAGTGTGTTGTGGGTTGGGTCAATGTGATGTGGGGTGTTTTGGCATGGTATGGGGTGGGTTGATGTGATGCGGGGTGGGTTGGCATGGTGTGGGGTGGGTTGATGTGATGTGGGGTGACATGTTATGGGATGAGTTGGCATGATGTGGGGTGGGTTGGCCAACAGTTCGGTTGGCTAATGTGTTGTAGGGCAGGTTGGTGTGTTGTGGGGCATCTCGGTGTGACGTTTGGAGTACATAAGGAGTGAGCTGGTGTCATGTGGGACAGCTTGGCACGACATGGGGTGGGCTGGTGTGCATATGGGGCACACTGGTGTGAGCACTGGAATGACCAGCAGCGGGTTGGCGTCCTGTGGGGTGGATCAGCCAGCTGTTGGGCTGGGCAGGTTGACGTGGGTCAGGCTAGCGAGATGAAGGGGAGGTAGATATGACGTGGGGTGGGATGGCGAATTGTTGGCGTGACGTGGGACAGCTTGGGGTGGGCGAGCATCGTGTGGGGCACGTTGGCAAAACATGGTTGGTGCATATATGGGGCAGAACGGTGGGATATGGCGCTTTTTGCTGGAATACTGGGTGAAATGGTGGGATATGAGGTGGATTACTAGTGGAACCAAGGGACCGTGCCCTTTAGGACTCAGCACCCACCCCATAAGGGACCCTAGGCCCGGCCGCCCCTCAGCAGGGCCTAGGCCGCTCCCCGTTGCCATGGCGACACCTCCCCCCTCCCTCCTCCGCCCCCGCCCCCCGAGCAAAATATTTTCGTCCCCCCCACGTGATATAAACAGCTCCCCCCCTCCACCACCACGTGACGCGGGCGTCAATCAAACCCGCGCCTCCACCAATCCCCAGCCTCTCCTGCGGGCGCCGTCCCGCCTTCCGGAAGCCAGCGAGCCAATCACCTCCTCGCTCCCCCCTTTCCCAACCGTTTGACAGAGGCGGCCGGAGCGCGGCGCGGATTGACGCGCCCGACAGCCTATGGAAACCTCCGCAACCCACCCGCCCTTCCCGCCTCCGGGGGGTTTTGACCAATGAGCGGGCGCGCTGCTCGCTTAGCCCCGCCCCTCGCCCCGCCCCCCCGGCACTGCGGTAATATGGCTCCGTAGCGAGCGGCGCGGGTCGCTGGTGCCGCCGCCATTAACCCCTTCGTGCCCGGCGGCGGCGGCAGCAGCGGCGAGGGGGGGCCCCGCCGGGTCCATGCTCAGCAGAAGCAGCCGCCGGTCGGCCGCCGCTGCTGCTGCCCCGCCGCCCCAAGGATGATGATGAGCTCGGCCGCCGGCCCCGCCGCCTTGCCCCCGGGCTCCGGCAGCCGGGCCTTGCATGTGGAGCTGCCCTCGCAGCAGGTAAGGCGCGAAAAGGGGAGGGGGGAGGGGGGGTTGTGAGGGGTGGGAGTGCTCTGAGGTGGAAAGGGGGGATCCGTGAGGTGAAAGGGGGGGTCTATGAGGTGAATAAGGGGTTTATTGAGGTGAAAAGGGGGTTCTTGAGGTGAAGGGGGGGAGTGCTGAGGTGTGAGGGTGTTTTGAGGTGAAATGGGGGGGATCCCTGGGGTTTGGGGGTGTGTTGAGGTGAAGGGGGGGCTCTGTGGGGTATGGGGGAGCTCTGAGGTGAAGGAGGGGGACCCTGACGTGAAAGAGGGGGGATCCTGAGGTGTGAAGGTGTTTTGAGGTGAAATGGCGGGTTCCTGGGGCTTATGGGTGTGTTGAGGTGAAAGGGGGGTTCCCTGAGGAGAAAGGGGGGGCTCTGTGAGGTGAAAAGGGGGATTCTTGAGGTGAAGGGGGGCTCCCCTGAGGTGTGAGGGTGTTTTGAGGTGGAATGGGGGGGGTCTTTTGGCATTTGGGGGTGTGTTTAGATGAAGAGGGGTGACCCTGAGGTGAAAGGGGTGTTCCCTGAGGTTTGGGTTACTCTGAGGTGAAATGGGGGGGATCCTGGGATTTGGGGGTGTGTTGAGGTGAAGAGGGGGCTCCGTGGGGTGTGTGGGAGCTCTGAGGTCAAGGAGGGGGACCCTGAGTTTAAAGGGGGGTCTGCTGAGGTGAAGAGGGACTCCCTGGAGGTGTGAGGGTGTTTTGAGGTGAAATGAGGGGATCCTTGGGGTTTGGGGGTGTGTTGAGGTGAAGGGGGAGCTCCCTGAAGTGAAAGGAGGGAGTCCCTTGGGTTTGGGGGCTCCTCTGAGGTGAACAAGGGGGTCCTGAGGTGAAGGGGGGCTCCCCTGAGTTGTGGGGGTGTCTTGGGGTGTGAAGGAAGCTTTACCTTAGGTGTGGGGGTGTCTTGGGGTGATGGGGGGACTCTCTGGGGTACGAGGACCCCTTGAGGTGAAAGGACGGGATCCTTGGGGTGCCTTGAGGAGAAAGGAGGGCTGACTGCGGGGCGTATTCTGGAAAGGAGTGAAAACTCCCCTCCCCGGCACATCCTTCCTTCGCCGAGCTCCGTTTTTCCTGTTTGCTGATGCTTGGCTTTTGGGTTACTGGGCAGCCGTCCCACGGAGCCCGGCGCTTTCATTTCGGGCAGCATTGGGAGCAAGGTGAAGCGAGGCAGCCTGGGCTCCGCTCGAGGGTTTAGCAATCCTTTGGCCTGTGCCCTTTCCCCTCCTGTGGCTCCAGCGGTGCTGGAGGGGGGGTAGTGACCGAGCACGTTTTTGCTTTTCTGCAGAAATTCAGTGCTAGGGAAGTCCTGGAAGTTTTGGGGCACTGGTGGTGTTATGATCGAGGCACGTGGCCTGAGCTGCTTCAGTTGGGTCCTTCCAGGTGTGAAAACGAAGCATTCCTGGAGGAAAAAATCAATAGATCACCTCATTTCCAGCTGCCACAACCTCTCCTGGGGTGGGAGCGACTTACCAGGCCCTCAGAGGAAAGATAGAGGTGGCTCTTGGCTGCGGGAGCAGCGCCGGTACTGACCCTGAATTGAGGGTCTCTCTTTTGGGTGAACTTTGCAGGGTGCTGAGCGTCGTTCAGGGGATCAAGTACCGCCTTCTGCCTGCTAAATTCCTGGTTTTATTCTTTCCCAGGCTTGTGCAAGAACCGAGTGCGCGCTGCAGGGAGAAGCCTTAGTATTAGTCACTGGAATTCATTTGTGAAAGTGAGACCAAAACAATTTTTTTTTCCTGTTTTTCCTCTGGGAGTAGAAACTTTTGTAGGAGTTCGTAGGAACAGAAACTGAACAGTCAATTAGAGACTGCTCCAGCCAAGTAAATATTTAGTTTGAGTTCTGTAGGATGCTGGTGGAGATGCTGCAGAAATGTGAATTGTAGCAAGCAGCAGCCTGCAACAGTCTGAAGCGTTGTTTTGTCGTGTGCTCTGCAAATCCACGGCCTGTGTGTCTGTGTTTTGTGCCAGTGCTTGCCATCGGATTGAAAAGCTCTGAAAATAAAGTCTCATATGCAGATAATACAGGGAAAGAGGAGGATTTGTTATCTGAGCTTCGAAGTCTCTTACTGAACTGCAAAATGCCTTCGAGGGGCTGCCTCCCCGAGGGTGTTTTACTGCAGAAATGAGAAATCGAATGGAAAAGTCATTGCAGTTCAGTGCTCCACCTGAATAATGCAAGAAACGTGTCTGATCCGAGCGGGTGCTGTGTAACACGAGGTAATGTTTGCTACCTGCTAGCACAGAATGTGACCCAGTGATTTGTTTCACTAGGCAGTTCTTGGCAGAACACCTGGTGCTGCCTTTTTGGAGTATAAGGATGAACGTGAGGTGCTTGAAGTCATGGTTATGAATCTCTAAAGAGTAAATTCTTAAACTTGTGAGCTTCAGGTGAGTGCTTTCAGTGGCCGAAGGTGTGACTTCAGTTTAGATTTAATATGACCTGTAGATGTAGATCTCAGTTTAGACTTGATATTACCCATACCTTAATGCGATTACACCTAGGATGACCTGGCCTAACACTGTATTTTGCTTTTTTCTCCCTTTTAAATGGGAGAAATAGATGGTGGAGCTGTAAAGAAAAATGCATCTGGTTAGCCTTCAATCCATTTTGTGTCCTTAGTTGTTCCACAATGTCCCTTTTCTTTCTCCTCCTGAAGTGTCTTGAAACAACTGCAGTTGAAAGCAGAAATTCTTCAGCATTATCTCTTCCCAGCTGCTTGGTGCAAGAAAGCCAGGAGCGTCATGATAACTTCTTACTGGTTTGTAAAAGCTTAGAAGAAACTTTTCAGTCCTGTCTTTATAAGCAGTTCAAAGGAATGGGGGGACTCAGACCTTTCAAGCTTACAATCGAGTTGGAAGAATTTGGCCAAAAAATGCAGTCTTTAACGTAGAGTGGGCAGTCACGCTGCAGTCAGATGATCTGCTGGATGTTACTGTGTTAATTACTGACCAAAAAAGATATCGTTTGTGGTTGGCTAGGGGCAGGAGCTTGCTTGAGCAGCCTGCTTGGACTTCAGCACCAGAGCTTCCAGCACTTAAACTTCTCCTTCGTGCTCAAATTGAGAAACTTTTGCTGTTGATTCCAGCTTTACTCCTTTCTTGTGAAAAGGGTGGATTACGATGGGGGGAGGCAAACAAAACCCAGCGTGGATTTCAGTGTAACAGGCGGGTGCACATTCAGATGTGCCTCTTTGCATGGGACATGAAATGGCACTTCTGAAGTGATGCTTCACAGCTCATCCCTGAACAGTTTCACTCTACACCAGCCACAAGGAAGGAAAAAAAAAGCTCATCAGCTGCTTGACTATCAGCCAGCTAGGAGGTAAAATGTTGGGGCTGTTCCTGTTGTGATGTTCACAGGTCTGACTGAGCAGCTGCAGGAGGCTTTCTTCTGGAGATCACCTGTGAATTACTTCCAAGTTATTGGAGAAAACTACACGTGGTGTTTTGTGCCTGTGAGGGGACCAAGTAGCACTTCCATCTCTAGTAGCAAGACCCGTGTTTTCCCAGGAAGTTGTTCAGCTCTTGGGCCCCTACTATTGATAACTTGATGTTGAAAAGAATTCTGCTCTCTGGGTAATGGACAGGGGGAAAAAAAAAGCCAGCTGTTACAGTTACTAGGAGCTGTACTCAGTTAATTTTCTTCTTTCAGAGGTTTTAATTCCAACTCAGTGCTGGAAAATTGTGTTTGTGTGCCCTGTTGTGCTTATTAACTCCTAGGTGGGTTTCAAAGGCGAGTGACTTAAAGGCTTTGAATGTGTTGCTCAGGAGGGTGCGTTTGGGGGAGCTGTGAATGTGGATGTGGTGGTAAGAAGGGAAGGGGTGAGCTGTGTCACTGTGCGTAGCCACGAACGTTATCAGGCCAAAATCTGGGT
This sequence comes from Netta rufina, assembly GCF_964035555.1. Lineage (NCBI taxonomy): Eukaryota > Metazoa > Chordata > Aves > Anseriformes > Anatidae > Netta > Netta rufina. The sequence continues at coordinate 2,473,602 of NC_140123.1, forward strand.
AACACAGCATCTTCTGTGTCTTTCAGCTTGTAGCCATCTGCTGTCCGGTGATGAAAGCTTCTGTGGAGTGGAGCAGCAGAGAGTTTTCAGCCCCAAAGTTCAGGCAGAGCAAATGTTCAGTGAAACTTCACAGGGCCATTCTGTAGCCTTCAGTCACTGGACGGGTTCCACGTTGAGCCACATGAAGCTTCCTTGCTCTCCATCACCTCTGTTTACACCCGGTGCTGATAAGGACTTGTCAGGCTAGATGTGGGCTGGTTTCGTGGAAGGCACGTTGGTATTTCCAGTAGTTGGGTAAAACCATCGTGAGGCCAGGATGTATTTTCTCTTATCCCAGTATTGCTCAAGCATTTGGTTTTCCCTGTCCTAAACATTCTTGGCAGGGAGAAGTCCCTTGTTTTGACTACTGAAGATGAAAACCAGACTGAGGAATTGAAGGACTTCAGCCAGCCAAACAAGGCTCTGAAGCAAACACCTAGGGGTAGGAAGTCCCCCAGAAATCTTTGAGTGTGAAACCACATTGTAAGATTTCCCTTCCATAACTTGCCTGTGATGGAAAGGGATTGAACTCGAAGACCATGAAGGGATTTTTTTGGGTTTATATTCTTATTCTGTGGTTCTTACTGTAAAGAAGTAAGTAGCTGTACAAGAAACTTCCCATTGAGCTACATTTATTTAAATAATGTATGCTGAACATCGAGGAGTCGTGGAGCTTTTGGTGTTTCTAGTAGTTGGATGAGCTTGAGATACTTACCTCAGAAACGTGTTACCGCGCTGTGTGAAGCCAGGATACAAAGGAATGGAAGTCACAAGTGAAGTGAACTGCAAAGCAAGAGGTGGAAAGAACTTTCCAGGAACAAAATCACTTCTTGTCTGAAAGTATTTCTGATTTTGGTAGTAAATCCCAGCTTATTTTTAGCAGTTGGAAGCGACGATCCAGGGTAATTAAATACCTCAGGTACGCACATGCTTTTGATATTTGATGCCATCAAAGCGAGTTGAGGTAAAGCAACATGAGGTGAATTAGAACGAGCTGAAAATTTCCAAATTCCTTGCTTTAAAGATGCACGCAGCTCATAAATAACGTGGGCACTGTGGCATAGACGGGTGATTGAAGGTGTTGGCAGCTGAGTTTGCGAGGCGTTGCATGTGGGAGAAGTGAAGAAACCTGCTCCTTGGGCTTGTGGCCGCACACGTACCAGTTCTGCAGCGAAAACAGTCTGCAAAAAGCATCTCTTCTGGAGGCAGCTTTCTGTTGCTATTGTTACATACTCCAGTGAGTAATAAGAAAACAAATCTGACTCTTAAATATTTGACTTCCTCTTTCCTACGAAGTGTGCTGGGGGAAATTTGAAAGGCAGATGGAAAGTGGTGCATTTGAATGCTGCTTTCACTTCTCTCTGACACACACGGTCTACAAACACGGAGCGGGGAGGGAAGAAACCCTCCAGTAAAACACCAACGTGGGAGTGTTGACCTGGTGATCACATACACTGCTTTCTCCAGCTGCATCGAGGTCTGGCACTTCACAGAGACAGATGCCAGTTAGGGGGAAGTAGCTGCTGTGAAACTGGAACTGTAGCCCTAAAATTGCAACTAATCTGGTTTAGGTCTGCCTGTTAATCTGGGGCTAGATTATTGCTTTGTATAATGTACTTTTCCCCCCCCACACTTAGGAGTGTAAGTGTGTTTTGTAGGCTGATTTCTAAATATGATCTGTAGGAGACTGCTCCGTCAGCTGTAGTAAATCAGATTTGATGCTTTATTTAGGAAATACAGAGGGGGGGGGGGGGGGGGGCATCAGAAAATATTCTTAACTGGGTGAAGGAAAGATTTCCATAATTGATAAAGACTCATTCCGTATTTATAAAGAGAGGCTTACTGCTCTGCCCTCGGTTTGTCATCCTCTAAGATCATAAACATTAATAAGCTTCAGGTTATTATTAATCAGCACGTGCTGTTCCTTGTGTAACATGTTGCATGCCTAAAATTAGGAGGTCCTTTAGGGTCAGAAGGGCCTTTGCTTTGGTTTTGTTGATGCTCGGCTCCATCAGGCCGTGTGTAATTTTTTTGGGTCATGCTTCTGAGCATCATGTTCTCCTCTGGAATACCTGGCTCGTTCTCACAACTCCCGTGGGCGAATGCTGAGCTGCCTGAGGTGAGGTTAAAGGCTTGAGATTTCTCCAAACTGTCACAGAGCTGTTTGTGGGGTGAGGCTTGTACCTCTTCTCTCTCCTACCCCATGGTAGGGGTTCCTTCTTGCATCAAAGAAGCAGTTCTGGGTTTGGCCTCTCCTCTTGCGAGAGAGTAAATATTTATTTAGGCAAACTCCAGTAAGGAGCAGCTGTCTTTTTAGCTGCTTCTTAAAGGTGTTTGTTTAAGATGAGAGTATTTTATGTGTGCAATCCCTTGTTATTTGTACCTTAAATAAGCAGCCAGCAAGAGGGGCTTTGTCTGGCCAGTGGGGTCGGTGCCTGTAGGATTTTCTCAGCCTCAGAGCAATATTTTCGTGCACACCAGGAGTTCTTGCTCTTTGGAGTTGGGTTGTTTGCCAGCTCGCTTGGGCTGTTGCTGTTGTGGTGACCATAACCAAACACAGCTGTTGAAATAATACAGAGACAGAGCTTGATTTGCCTAAGCCCCTGCGTGGCCTTAGGATTTTGGTATTGAATCCTTCCTGCTAACGTTAAATTGAAGTAAACTGTGTTTTTATCACACCAAACCATCCTGGTTGTATCCTGAGACTGAACAGCTGTGCCTTCTGGCCCTGTCCCTACCTCACCTTTTAAATAAGAGGCTCTTTCAGCCTCTTCCTGCAGCGATGAGCACAGATCGATTTGGGATGTGGGAAGAAGGATGAAGATGGAGGGGACCAGTGAAAAGAGTGAACAGGGAGCCTGCACTGCATTTCCATCCTCTTCTTGGTTGTCTCCTTGGTTCTAACTCTAGGAAAGTGATGTGGATTTTTGGTGTGAGATAATAGTGTACAAAAAGGAAGTTTCTTGCTGCTGTATGGTCGCTGGCTGCACACCCCATCGCTCTGAGGTACAGCTTGGTTTCTGAGGTGCTCCCCAGGGTAAAGTCAGTTACTTAATGAGGAAAAGTCTTTGTGGCCTTGCTCAGGAGAAGGGTTGAGGTGAGGAAAGACCAGAGGGCTTAGTTCCTTTTAAAAGCAATATATAACCATTCTGCAATTATCTAATAGTTTTCTGATACTGCTGTTGCTGCTTTAGTTGGCATCAGAGGCGTATTAGAGGTTGTGCCACAGACTGCCATGTTGTGTTGAGATTGTGAAGGGCTCCTTTGCTTTCCAAGAACAATTTTTCTCCATCTGTGTCTACATATGCCGTGTCAAATACGGAGCCTTTCCTTATTCCTCCTTCTCCCTGAACCAGAAGGGGAAGACTCTGTCATTTGGACAGCATCTTTTAACGTGCTGACCGCTCGTGCTGAGCTTCGCAGTGCAGGGACAGGAGGAGCTGTTGCAGAAATGGATGAGTGGAAACCTTCAGCGAGTCTCAGCGTGCTCAAACGAGAGCTTCAGAGGTTTCAGACCCCTCAAAAGTCTTTCAGATGCTTGCAAGTGGTTTAAATAAAAAAAAAAAAAAAAAGGAAGCACTTTCATTTAAGGAACTGTAAACTACAATCCAGAATTAAACATCTGTGCAAATGTTGAGGCCATGATGAAAGTAGTCTTGTGCTCATTTAGTTGAGGTAAATAGCACTGCACAGAGCCAGCGTGTCTCGTTCCTTCCATCACATCTCCAAGGACGTGAGAGAAGAGTTGTCTTTATGCATGTTTTATTTTCACAGGAAAAATGCAGCTACAGTCCTGCAGTGTCTATGAACTGGTGTGGGCCTCAGGTGTTACTCATACAGGTATAAAAGGCAGTTGTCAGAAGGAAGTTTAATTATTTAAAAAGGCAAAGAAGCTCCTGAACTGCTGCTGGATCCCATCATTTGTCACGAGGAGACTGAGATATGAAGGGCATGCAATTATAGGGAGATCAGCAAATGGCTTGCTGACCTATTGATGGTTCTTGACCTAGTGGTGGTTGTGTGAGGGCCTCGCTGCCTCCAAGTGTGTGCTGAAAAGATGTTAAAACAGAATTCCCCAAATTTCTTATGGTTTGGCCTACAGAACTGAGTAGCAAACGCTTCTGCTTTGCTCCTGAAATAGGCCCGAAGTCCTGTTTGATTCTCTTGACTCAGAGCTGTCAAAAGATGAACTGTGGAAAGTGAAGTTGCAAAACCTCTGCGTAGATCTTCCCAGCAAGCGTGTAAATCAGAGGACAGCATTTTCTTGTCATTCCTTGAGTACTACAAGCAGGGGTTTCAAGTAGCCATGCAGCTGAAAAGCTTTGCTCTTGAAGGCTTTGCCTACTGCAGCAAGCTAGGCCAGCCCTTTTGGGAGGTCTGAAAATTTAAGGCAGGCTGAAAATGCATCTAAAATCGAATGCTGTATGAATTCGTGTCTACCTTTTGACTGCTGAGTACTCAGGTCACATGGCTGCTGCTCACTATTCACACTGGTGCAGGTAAGGGAAAGCAGGTAGATGGTGAAAATCCGGGGAATCAGCATGTTGTGATATCAAGGTGCTGTGATGACAAATAATGCCCATGTTGGCTAAATACAGCTTGTTATTTTGATAAACTTGTTAGAACTCAAGCTTTTATGCTTTAAAGGAAATGAAAAAAAATGACTGAGAGCCATGCAAGTGTTCAGCCCCACACAGCTGATCTGAAAAGCTTGGTTCTGTCGAGTTTGAAATAATGAGATTTGCTGCAGTGACGTTTCTGTTCCGAGCTAATCTTTGCACCCTGCTTTCATGCTAAAATAGCTGGAAGGATTTTGCTTAAATTCTTCCAGAGTCACTGCGGGTCATCAAGCATGCGAGCTGGGAAAATCTTAAGGAAGCTGGGGGAAACGGGGAATGTGTGGCAGCTTGTGCAGAGGTCAGGCTTGATCCTGGCCTGGAAAGAATTCACGGAATATTTCTTTTAAAGAAAGGCAACAGGCTGAAAACTGGAGAGAGTGTCTGAAGGCAGAGACAGCATCTTGGTGTTAAAAATTCTTACAGGTAGGGCACCCTGTTCGTGGCTAAATAAGCAGAATTGGTGCTGAAGCTGTAGCCCCTGTTGAAAACCTTTTATAATACAACTTTTGGAGAAAAATGGATCGCTTTTCAGGTAAGCAGGCCGCTGGGAGAACCCCCAGGGCTGAGTTGCTTTTGGCAACGCCGTGCTCCTGAAGTCATTTCTGTAAGTTTAGGCTTTGCTTGTTCGGGATGGCTTCCAGCCTTGTCACGCTGGTTTCACCCCGGTGTTTACACTGTATGGAAAGACAAGGTTGTGCCCTCCCTGTCCTCCCCCATCTGCTGGTCCTTTCTTGAATTAGGCAAAATTGAGCTTGTAAGATGCCTTGCCCATGATACGGGTTATGTGGGGTGTCACTGGGAATTATTTGATAGCATCAAAGTGGAGGGGCTGTGAGGATGATGGTTTTTTATAAGCCCATAGCTGGTTTGGAAAAATTCTTCCTGGCCAAATTTAAACTTCCTTCAGGAAGATGTGTTCACGTTTACTGGGTCCCTGAACAGTTAGATTATCCCAACAACTTGTGAATCCCGCTCAGGAGCGTGGATGCAGGCAGGATGCTGACATCCCTGTAACATCTGGAGGAGTGCTAACGTGTCTGCGAAGAGCAAGAACTCCTGAGCAGGTTTGTTGAAAGAGTGGATGTGAGAGAGGGCAGTAGGAGAGAGGTGAGGGATAAAAACCAGCAAAGCCTCTTCCTTTTCCCAGCAGCTCATCCCAGGGCTAATAAAACAGGCTCCATGGCAGGAAGAATGGGCTGAATGTTGCCCAAATTTATCATCTGAGCTTCCCAGTTCGTGGCTGGAGCCGGAGCTGGTGTTGAAATAGATCAGCAGCAGAGACAGCAAACTGTCTGCGTTCTCCTCCAGCCTGCACAGAGCTCTGTTTGCTTCTGGGGTCACCGGATTCTTGTGAGAGAATAACAAAGTGATGCAGACGGGGCAGGAGTCAGAACTCTACGTTCCTGGTTTTGCTGCCCATTGTGTGACCTTGAGCAAATAATGAGGAAATGCCAGGAATGCTTGAGGTGCTTATAGGTAGTCCCTGCTCCTTGTGGCTCCCTGAGCAGCTGAGTTCAGGCGACAGCAGCACACGGCTCCTCTGTTTTTTGACTCTGTCCCTCTTCTTTGCTGCCCTCTCCCCCATTTCTGCAGGGATGTTGTTCATGGTAAGGGATTGTTAGCCATATTCACTTGTGTTTTTGTTGAATTAGCTTTATCGTTCCAGCTCCTCAAGCCCAAAGGGAAGCAGAGCGTGATGTCTGGATCAGTTTAAGCTGCTGAATTAAAGAAAAAATATTTTATCCTTCCTCTCCTCCTGCTGTTCACTGCTTTTGTGGTGGGTGCATCTGTGGTGAGCTGGATTGGAGGAACCTGCTCGAGTTTAAAACTAGCTCTTTTTGCTCGTTTTACCTTGGCTGCATTCTCTGACCCTCACCACGAAACAGCACGAACCCACAAGAAAACACTGAGGGACGGGGGGCAAACAGCTGGATCTTCGTGGTGGTATTTTAGGTACTTCCAGGTCGTGGTATCTGTGTGTGGAGGGAAGCGAAATGTGAAGGGACTGGGTGTTTTCAGGCCTTGAAAGCTCAGAAGACTTGGTAGGCCGAAGAGCTGTGGGATCATCTGGTGAAAAAGCAGAGCATTAACGAGGATGTTGGTCAAAATGCTTTATTCTGCAGTGGCCTGACTTGTTTATGGCCTGCGGTAAATCTGGAAGGATTCCCGGAAGGTCATTGAATAGGAACAGCAGATACATTAACCAGCTGATAATAGTTCTTCAGAACGATGAAAACAGAGTGCTTTCCTTAAATAAAAAGAGACCCCTGACTTCTGAGAGGATCTGGTCATCACTGTGCATGGAAAGTCCCGCTTTGTAGCAGCTCCAGAACTAATTTCTTTCATGTAGGTTAAAGAAACTGGAGACTGGTGGTGAGTGGTGCTCCTCAGGGGTTGGTATTGGGACTGGAGCTGTTTAACAGCTTTGTGGACAGTGGGATTGAGTGCACGCTCAGCGGGTTTGCTGATGGCACCGAGCTGATGACATGATGCTCAGGGGCTGGGAGAGCTGGGAGTGGTGGGCCTGGGGAAGAGAAGGCCCCGGGGGCAGGAAAGCTGGGGAGGGACTCTTGGTCAGGGCTGGGGGGCCAGGACGAGGGGCAGCGGCTGGAGCCTGGCAGGGGGGAGGCTTTGGGAAGAAATTGGGAAGAAATTCTGCCCTCTGAGGGCGCTGAGGGCCTGGCCCAGGCTGCCCAGAGGAGCTGGGGGTGCCCCAGCCCTGGCAGTGCCCAAGGCCAGGCTGGGGGCAGGGGGCCCTGACCATGGCAGGGGGTGGAATTAGGTGGGCTTTAGGGTCCCTTCCAACCCAAACCTTTCTGTCTCTCTGTGACTGTAGAAACACTACGTAGCAGCTGCTTCTACTCAATTACAACTCAGGCTAGCAGTTAAATCAAATGATAATAAGGCCTACCGTGCAATTTCCCTGCTTCGTTAACTTTCTTGTGAAGTGCAATGGCCGAGGACAACCGTGGCAATCAAACGAACTCGCATGTCACAAACCCTAACGTCAGCTGCTCGACCTGCTCCTGCTCCAGCACCGCACCAAGCAGCGATCCAGACTCGCCGTCACCGGGGCTGCGCGTGCCAAATCCAGAGCTGCAGGAGAAGTTAAATTTCCTTTCTAATGCTGTCACTTCTGCCTGTCAGAGCTTAGCTAAATCAGGGCTCTGGTGAAAAATAATATTTTTACAACGAGAGATCTTATTAAGATGCCTAGCGTGGTGGCTGAGATCTTCGGCGTTGCGTTGCTGATAGACTGCGAGCTGTTTGAGGAGCCCGTGGTGAGAATTATCTGTCCTTATCTGCATATTTTGCTTATCTTATTTTAAGAAAGCAAATCCTGAGCAATCAGCTTGTGAGCACAGCTGGCCTCTTCCAAGTTCTGTGACTCAGGAGGTTGCCAAAGCCTTTTTTTATATATATTTTCTTTAGCGCTGGTGTTTTGATTTTAAATTGGGCTTTTTGGAAGGGCTCTTTTGGAATGGTTGCAGAACATCTCATCTGCAAGCGATCCCTTCTTGAGACGGAGATTTTTTGGCACTTTTATAACCAGAACAATGAGCTAAAACGTATCTCTAATGAGAAATGACTACTTTTTCCTGCTTCACCTGAAAATAAGAGAATTATTTGCACCTGTTGTATTCAGGGTGAAGCGTAATGGGTCGCTTCTTTATAAAAACTGGCTTCTGCACTTCACAGTGCCTGGCTGTGAGCTGCTTTTCCCTTGGCTTCTGAAAGCCCCAGGCTGTAGCCTCACCTGTAGCTGAAGCTGTTTCTCGTAATGAAAATTACGAGACAGATAGGAGGTAAAACTTAGCAGAGACTCGAAAACACCTCGGAAATAAAGGTCACTGTCACAGGACAGCTGCAAGGCTGCGAAGGATTTTAGCGCCGGTTTGACTCGTCTCTTGGATTTGCCTCTGTAGCTGATGGTCTCCTGGCTAAAGCTAATTATCTTCGGTCAGGGGAGGTTAATTAGCTCTGAGAGCTGCCTCTGCAGAGCTCCGAGGGAATCTGAATAATGCGATGTGGCATCAGTGATGTCGTGGGCAACTGGGAGGTGCAACTGGGAAGTCGCACAGCACGGAGATAACAACTTGGCTGATGTCTTCAAGACGCAAGTGGAGGTTATGATGCTTGAGAGCTTTTTGAAACCTCATTCTATATAATAAAGGAGGAGGAACTCGTTTGACTTCACTTGAGGGTTATTTCATTGTAATGCACTGCTTGAACCAGTCACACAATGAGCTTGCAATCGTAAAAGGACTCAGAGAAAGTTGCCCTCTTTGGGTGTTTTGGTAACAGAGTTGCTCTTGGGAAGTGGGCAGGAGAACTGCACAGCTTTGAGATCTGAAATAATGTACAAAGGTCCATATATTTTTTAAGTGAACCTTATTCTTCCAGCTGACATTCTTGATACCAATTTCTAACAAAAAAAAAAAAAGTGTAGCCTTGCAATTAAGCTGCTTACAAGATTACTATTCTTTAAATTTTATATCACATGCATATACTAGTAAGCAGTGGTGCTGTGACGTTTCTTGGCATCCTTTCTCAGGTTCTGTTTTTACAGTCTTAAGTCATAAATAGACTCCAGAAACAAGGCTGGAGCTTATTCACCAGTGGCTGTGGGTCTGTCATGTGAATAGAGATGTGAGAGTCCTCCTTCCAAACCTGATGCTGGCCTTTCAGCCCTTGTTAAAAACCCAGGACAAACTGCAGGCAGACAAGTTGCTGCCTCTTGGTTTTGCGAGCGTTTCAAGTTCTCTTCTGGCAGATGCAGGAGGGTTTCTCTGAAGGTGGATCCAGACGGGCAGCCTAACACTGTTTTTGGGGAGAAAGCAGCATGCTGTGAAAGGAAGCATGGGGTAAAAGGATGTATTAAACCAGTTGTTTGAGGCTTGTAGGTGGTTTGTGAGGCTTGTAGGCTGAGAGGTTGTTTGGGAGCAGGGTTTTGCAGTACCATGCTGGAGGGTTTGGGGAGAGCTTCGTGCATCCAAAGTGGCAGCTTGCTGAGGGTCTGTGCTATGCACGCACAGGTATTCAAAGTTTAAACAAGAAGCAGACCTAAGCAATAATTTCAGAAATACTAGACTGCCCTACAGAATTGCTTCAAGTAGTTAAAACGAACGATAACTTGGTAAGGATCTCTGTGTGCTTTGTTTTTTATTTAAGGATGCTGTAGCAGTTTCTGGGATTGCTGTGACTTCAGGAAGCTTTGTTCATGTGGTTCTGGACTTGGTGGTGGATTATGTTAGAGATTTATCTGCTAGTTTGTGTTGGAAATAATTAAAAAGCACTCCTAATGTGCAGAACGCCTGGGTGATATTGCTGCCGTTCAGTGCTACTGGTGTCGCATATGGATGGGAAATAATTAATAGTTGAGATGAGTTGTATGTGTTGAGTAAAAGTTACGTACAGGACATGAAGAATAGCTTGTTTTGTGTATCAGCATTGCTTAATCTGAGCTCATGGGGGATTGTTGTTGCTCGCCCAGACAGTTTATTGTGGCTTTGCTGAATGCTTAATATTCACACTAGCTTTTTGCCAAAAAAAAAAAAAAAAGTGAAAAAGTGGAGCGTCTGGTGTTTTTGTGACAACAATGCTTTGGAAATCGTTAAAATAATTAAAAAAAAAAAAAAGTAAATAATGTGATCTCACACCAAGAAATTTCTTTTTTCCTCCTTTTTAGCGCCGACTTCGTCATCTTAGGAATATTGCAGCACGCAACATTATCAATAAGAATGGCTATCGCCTCCTGGATACGTACTTCACTCTTCACCTGTGTGATAACACCAAGATATACAAAGGTAAACCGGGCTTCTTGCCAACTCTTTTACCAGGTGGAATTCTTATGCTGCTAATTTTCTGTCCTTTTCATGTCTTGATAACCTGCTGCCATGATTTGCTTCATCTACACTAATGGTGGAAAAGAGCTCTTTAGCTTCCTGAGCCTCATAAAATCTTACAGGGTAGGTAGGGAAGGAAGCAAAACAGGCGGCAGCTCTGGTAGAGCTTCTTAAATAAACCTATTTTTGTTGCCCTCCTTTCCCCCAGCCAAAAATTGGAGTTTAAGGAACTTTGGAGCTTCCAAGTGTGCAGAAAAGCAAAAGCTTTTGGAGCAGGAGTAGCTTTGTGTGGGAGAGAGCATTCTGCTCTGTGTGTACCAGATATTTTACAGAGCATACACCAGCACTTGCTACTATCGAAGACTGACAAAAATAGCATTGTCAGCCAGTGACAAGAAGCATCCAGTCATCTGTGCTGCTTTTGATAACTGAGTGTTAGATTCTATTTTTCTCTAATTTTTTTTTTCCATCCCAGCCTATAGCTCCTTGTTATGGAGAGATGTTATTAAAAATATATTTTTATGCTTTTTTTTGATACTACCAATGCTTGGAGCTTTGCAAGTGACTTTTGTTGCTTCCACATTTTATTTCCAGGAGTAGAACCTTGCTTTTTGAAGGTGCTGTTGTAAGAATCTGTAACTCTTGAGCCTCCTGCTTGGACTTTCTTGTGGTGGTTGGTCGAACCTGTAATTGATTTCTGCATCTGAAGTGTGGTTGTCAGCCTGTAGTTGTCCACTTAAAGGCTTCAAGCTCTTTTTGGCTGGGAGAGCCAAGGTTCATGTGTCAGCAGTTGCTTATTTCCACTTAAATATAGGTTTCTTTGTACCTCTGTGAGGTGATTTGGCCATTTACTTTCTAAGCATCCGGAACAGGTCACCCTTGCTCTTCAGGAAAGGAATACAATTAGTTTATCCCTCCTGCACTCTTCCAGGAAGATGTCACGTAACAAACTTGTCACTTTGCAAATGGCAACCAAATGTTGTAAAGTGCTGGAACAGGTTTTTTCCCCCAGAAACCAAAGGCACAGGAATTCCTCAGGATCATCTTGGGTATAAAGATGAAACTTTTACATTTAAATAATGACTTCTAATAAGTAAGTGTCAGTGGGTAGTTTAAAATTCAAATAAGTTTGACTAAAAGTTACTTGTTCTAGCTTTTTTATTTCAAATATTAAGATTTATATCAGTGTTTAAACTAATTTAAAGGTATTTTTTACTTTTTTTCTTTAGAGTTTTATAAGAGTGAAGTGATCAAGAATTCTCTGGTAAGTTACTTTCATATAAGAAAATCTTTCCTTTTGAAATTGTTGTTTGCTGCAATATATAGGTTTCTCTGCTGAGTGCTGTGACCATTAAATGCATATTTTTACTCTGTTTCTGTTAGGAGCATCACGTTCATTCTCCTTTTCAGGTTCTTTCCACAAGGGTTGGAATAGAGTGGGTGACTAGGAGAAATGCATGGTTTTTATTCCAGCTGTGGAACAAGGGCCTGTTGATACCTCTGCATTTGGGACTAAACACTCCAAAGGCAGAGCGTTTTCTTGTGAAAACTGATCAGTGTTCAGGTTAAGCTTTACAGTATATCAACCCTTTAAATGCTGAGAATGCCAAATAAGCCAAGTAATGTTAGCTGAATTTTAGCTCGTCCCAGTAAATCTATTTCTCTCACTGAAGTATTCTTTCAGTGTCTGGGAACTGAATGTGTCATGCCTAAGGTCTGTTTACAGTTCATCCTTTTTTTTTTTTTTCCCTGTTCTCTCTGGTGTTAGCAACAGAAACAGCTGCTTTTATTTAAATGTCTGCAATTTGCTTATTCAAGGGTGATTGTATATCACTTGCTGGGTGTACAGATTCATTAGAAGTGTCGTGTAGTTTAGCAACCATGGTGTAGAAGCAGAAACACAAGGCATAATGTCCCAGATAAAGGGAGAATCAGACAGACAGTGCTGTAGGATATACCACTAGATTCTTTGAAAATCCCTTTGTTGTGTAGGTGAATGGTAAGGAACACCTACCTGCATGTATAAATAAATGTGTATTCTCTGCAGAGCTAATAGGTTTAAAAAAACAGAGTATGTGAACATCTTATTTACTAAATTCTCCAATTCAGAGCAGTGGAAGGACCAGAACTGAATAGTTTACTACAATGGAGAAGGGGTGGGTCTCTGGGAGTAGGATGTTGCAAGCGTTGGGCAAGGCAGTCTGAAAACCTGCTGAACAGTCTCCAGTGTCTGCATCAATGAGGTGGAAGTGCACCGTTAGAGCACGCTGGGCTATAAATGCTTCAAAAGCCTCCTGAATGGAGGAAAAGCTGTCTGCATCTGCAAGGCTCTTACCTTGCTCAAGCTTGTATTTCTTGAGACCTTCGGATTTTCAGTTCTGCCTATTCCACATCAGGAAAACAAATAACAAAAAGGGAATCGAACTGAAGGAAACAGGATGACAGAAATCTATATAAAAGGTGTAGCACTGAGCAAATTCCATACATCTTCTATGGGCCTGGTATTAACAGCCTGGTGTTTTTGCTGAGTAGCTACCAAACATCTCTTTTCCTTAGGGAAACTTCCTTAAGTTTATTCCTTCTGTAAAACTTACTGGCTAGCTTTGCTCCTGCTTTTGTTGTGGAGGAGTTTCCATCTTTGAGACCAGGAAATCAAGCAAGAGAGGGATGTATATATATTTTTTTTTCCTATTTCTGCATTTTGGACACCCAGTGGTTTAAGGGCTGGGGAAGTCCAAAAGTTGCATACTGGCTCTTGCCCCTATCAGTGTTGGATTGACTCTGTTTTGGTTGTAGCTTGAGCCAATTACAACAGATTCTGTAAGTCCTTATTTAAATGTTATCAGACGTGAGTCAGTTCTTGGAGTGCTGCGTGTTTGCAAATCTGGGTCCAAGTGGAATAGGAGGAAGGTCATCATTCAGCTTAACATATGCTACTTTTTTCCTGAGATGCAAGCTTGATCCCTCAGAACAAAGAGGAGCTCTTTGTGGCAACACTTGGGGATTGCCATCAGCATTGGTCAAAGAGGAGGAGAATGGAAACAAATCTGTAAATAAATTACACCAACTTAATTATTGGGGGAATAGATCAGAGTTTTAATTCAACTCTTGCAATGAAAGCTATACCCTGGTTTTCAGAAGCTAAATTATAACATGGAAAATAAGGTTGCTTCCACTTTAAAAGTTCTCAAATTGGCTGTACTCAATTAATGAAGTAATCTTCAATGTTTTGTAATAGAAAGCAGCAGAACTCATGGAGTTTCTGCAGTGCTTTACAGAATATAGTATTTAAGATAGGAGTTGCCTTTTGAAAATGAAATAAGGAAGCAGCTGTTGCTTTCAACTCTTTGTAAACCCTGAAATGCATGATGTTCGAGTGTCTTTTTTTTCTTAAAATCCATGTTTGACATGGGCTTTGCTACATTCTGATATTGTGCCTAGATGTTAAGGCTGATTTGAGCTTAAGTTGTTCTTATTTCCCTTTGAATACCACCAGAATCCAACGTGGAGGAGTCTGGACTTTGGAATAATGCCCGATCGTCTCGATACATCCGTCTCGTGTTTCGTTGTGAGGATCTGGGGAGGCAAGAAGGAGCATTTCCAGCTTTTGATTGAGTGGAAAGTCAACCTAGATGGCTTAAAGTACTTGGGACAGCAGGTAATGTGGAACAGTTCTTCTCTACTCCTGATTTACAGAAATGAAACAGATAAATAAATACAGAATATTAAGAAAAGAAATACACATTTGAAGGGTGAACTTTAAAGTCTTATTGTCTAGATTTGTATTAGTTCACTTCAGAGCTTTAAATCCTGACTGAGTATTTATTTAGTTTGCAACCATTGCTGAGTGAGCCTCCCAAATGATACTGCTAGCACTTGGTGCGTTAAATTGCAATGCAGAAATTGATTCAAGGAAGTAGCAGTGTGATTGTACACACAGTTAAATGAACACAGGTCTTAATATTTGTGTATATTACAGTTTCAGTTCATTCTCCTGGGAATGGCACTGTCAAAAATCTTCATTTTGAAGAGTTTACCGTACAAGATTTAGAGAGTTGATAAAAGTTTGGTATTTGTCCCTTACTAGGAGCCTTTTGAAAGAGGTGAACAGTGTTTTCTGTGTTAAGTTAATGGTAAAAGTGGCTTGAAAGAAACCTCTATCACACAAATAATAAAACCACAAAAATCTGGTGCCTTTTGAATCATACATGTTCTAATTCCAGTGGGCACTTCTGGACTAATTAATTGATGAGATCTATCAGAAGAGCAAGAGTGGGTTGAGCTGAAGACAGCTTAAGTGAAAGCAAAAAGAGGAGGGAAGGTGGAAAACAACACAGAAGGGATGCGAAAGTAGTCACTCACCACCTCCCACTGACAGACTGATGCCCAGCCAGTCCTTGAACAACAGCTGCTGTGGACAGACTGAGCCCTAATTTTTATTTCAGAGGGTGATGGTTGTGTGGCACGTAACTTCCCTTTGGTCACTTCGGGTCAGCTGCCCCCTCCCAACCTGCTGCTGCCTCCCCCAGTGAGTAACTGCAGGGGTGGAGTGGGAAACAGAGGTGGCCTTGATGCTGCGTGAGCACTGCTCAGTGATAGCTGAAATACTGCTGTTACCAACGCCATTTTAGTCACAGATCTAAAAGACAGCACCATATGGACTGCGAAAAAGAAAACTCCCTCCCAGCCAGACCCTGTATCCCTCAGTGTAGTGTCTTTTAATATTCCCTTTGTTTTTACTCAACGGAAGAAATGGCTCCCTAAAGAATATTCTTTAGTGCATGCTTTTATTTGAAACAACGTTCATGAACAGCAAAATATTAGACACAAAACTAGTTCAGTATTACAGCTATTATGACCCCAACAGCCTATTTCTGAGGTTTTAGGTTCATATCACGTACATGCCAGTTACTCTTGAGGCTTCTTTGATTCATTTGCTGGTCTTCTTTGATAGCCTGAAATGCAACAGTAGGAAAGATGCTCTGGCCGCTGTTCCTTATCTCAAGGTAGAATGGCTGAACATAATCTGTGACTGTTACTAAAGCTGTAAAGCAAATGTTTTTTTCTCTGGTTAAATTCACTTTTCTGTTTCATCTGCTCCTGGAATTACAGGTGCTGAGAAACTGCTTGACCATCAGTCATACAGAGCAATTTATGCTCAGCTGGAGTGTAAAACCATATTAAGTTGACCTTAAAATGATTTTTCTTCTCTTGTAGATACATGCAAGAAACCCAAACGAGATTATTTTTGGTCTCAATGATGGTTATTATGGAGCTTCATATGAACAGAAGGTGAGGATCTCTCTTATTTGTTCTGGCTTGTTAGTGGTGGTGACAAGCTGAAATTCAACTTCTAAACTTAAATTTTCACACTTGAGCACTCAGAACATTAAAACGCTTTGTTTTGAGGAGTGTTTTTTTTTGACATGACAGAGGTGTTATCTCACTTCTGTTGCTTGGACAGTTGGAGCTATACATGGAAGACTTAGAGCTTAGCATTTTAGGTCCAAAGAAACCCCGATTACTGCAAATAAGCTTTGAGACTTTACTGCTTGAGGCAGACACTTCATTCACACTTAAAGCATCTTGAAAATGGTGGGTTATTGAGACTGATTTTCATGGTGAATATAAAACCGCGTTAAGTGGTGGTTATTGATCTTAAAACCAGAATTTGTAGCTCTTAAATTGAAGCTATTTGCCCTATTGCAACCATTTCACTGTAATATTTGTTTGTCTGGCTAGTGAACGCAGCCAAATTATTGTATAGCAGTGCTGATTACTACACAGAAGATGAAAAAGTTTAAACTTACCTAATATAAAGGGCACAGCTAACAGCTTTTTTTTATCCCAAATTGCTGGTGGCAGTGCTGTCCTATGGATAGGTTGTGTAAGAAGTCTGTGGCTGGAGAGAAAATGATTTTCGGCGTAGTTTCTTCGTGTACTGGAACCAGCAAGGTCCAGTCTTGTGGGGACAGCCAACCCCACGAGTAGCCATTCCTATATGGGGAGAGTGCAGCAAGTGGCAAGGTGGCTGCATGTGCAAAACTCTGACCATATGCAAGCCTTCAAATTGTGTTTGGTATTTTGGTGGTTATTATTCAGATACAAATGCTATGGTAGGCAGCTCAGGCTCTGCTTTCTGGTGCTGTTAACTCAGTTTTGCTGAAGCAGGATGCAATTTTAATGATTTTATTGTTAGTAATCCAAGCCTGTATTCAGTGTTGGTAACGCCATCCTTAATCTTGCTCCCAGGTGTGTTTTGGTTCTTGTATGTGCTCTTAGCAAAGTTGCAAGTACAGACCTAGTGTATGAAGAACACATCTTTTTTCTGTCCTTCCCTATAATTTATTCTAGCTGCAAGAGCTAGAAACTTATTTTGTCATCCTGTTCTTGAGCTTCTGGTTGCTTTTTGTCAGTTCCTCAACCTAAATATCTTCTGGTATAGTACGTACCTCCTGTATGTAAGTGACTTGTGTGCAGTTCATGCCCAACTTCTTGACTCAATCTTCCTATATCCTTCAGAAGCTCTGTGTTCCTAAGGGGTACTTCTGTCTTAATCTCTTTTGCTTTCTAATTTCCTAATTATTGCTGCTGGTTATCCCAAATACAGCCTCACTTTGGTGGGTACACTGACTTGTGTATAAAGCACTACCTGAAACCTTCTGTATGGAGGGTCTTTTTTTTGTGTCAGGTGTGTGGCTCTGTCACTGTAGAAGCTGCATGACACAGTTTCTGCTTGGCTGTGATTTCTGATTTCTTGGGATGCTTTTTATTTGATGGGGGGGGGTTAGGTCTTCATAATAATTCAAGACATAAGCCTCATATTGAAATTTTTGATGTAATAAGTGGATGGGATAACAGTTCTGGTTTCTTTGCGCTGGCACATAATAAGCCTTGTGAAATTAGATGTGTACAAATGCTATTTTGCAAGTCTAATGAAAACCCTGTGCACAAAGACACTTCAGTGTTGGATGTGTCCTCTGTTCTTACACATCTCATTATGAATAAAGTTACAGCATTGTACTCTTAGCTTATTTTTTCTGTGCATTGTTCCAAATAAGCCTGATTATTTTAATAATCCTTTGAGCTACCATTTAAATAGCCAAACTAGATTGATGGATTCTTACAATTAAGTGCCTTTTAATAATAGGGAAATTAAGTTTTTATGGTTATAAATGTCCTTTTCATTCATTAATGCCATTTATGGGCCAAAATAAGGAAATCGTTGGAAGCTGACTAATATTTTGGAGACTTTATGAACTCAGTTTTTCAAAAAGCACCATGGAGGAGCTACTGAGCACCACTGGATCCATAAATGCAAGTTCCTATTTGCTGTGTTATCTGCTTATTTATAAATAGTGAGAGGTGGGGGCCTGAAAACAATTGTAGCAGAGCAATCTGAAGCAGAACAGGAACAACTAGCATTGTCACAGCTATTTTAACACTGGAGATGCATTGATCAGGTGGGTGCATCCCTGTTAATCAAACAGCAAGAACAGCATGCCCGTGTAGGAATGCTGTAGTTGCTAAATTGTTAACTTGAAGTGAAAAAAGAAGGTTACACCTTCAAAAAGGAAGGTTACGTCTTCGCTAGGTGATGTGCCTTAGTGGTTTAGGACCTTTAAGCCCACTTTTTTTTACAAGGTAACCTCCAAAATACACGTGTGTATGCTCAGAAAGCTTGCTTTGCAGGAGGCTTCTGTCCTATAAAGGAGCAAAACAGAACTGGAACAGAAATTGTAGGTAAACCAGGCACTTACAGTATAGCATATGTTGTGTTAGTAGGATAAGAGTCCTATCTTTGTTGTTAATAGAACTGACTCTTTAATATTTAATATATTATATGTTAATATAACTGACTCATTTTCTTTTTTGCACTGAATGGCAGAAGGCCTTTAAATTCTGTATTCTTGAGAGAGAGATTTGGGATTTTACCACTCTCATCCCTTCTGTCCAGCAGTGACATAGCTTTTCCTGGTACCCAAGGAGAAAACACTTTCCGTGGGTAATGTTCTTAATCAAGTTGTTGTTTTATTGTAACATTGGATACTTGTATCATGGTGAGAAAAAGGTTGGGAAATGAGGTTACAAAAGCCTTTCCGTGTGCCTTCTGAGCCCTGAAGGGTTTTACTTCTTCGCTGTAGGTATCTCACAGTGCTCATATAACTCCTAGCATTTACAATGAGGTTGGGTAAATGAATGTGTGCTTAAGGTCAAAGCAGCTATTGCAAGCAAATAAGCTTTGACCTTAATCACATTTGACTTTCTACTTAAGCAGAAGCTGGAGGTACAATTTTGTTCAAGATTTTTATTATTTCATATTAAACTGTGCAGTGATTTTGCTAGATGAATTCAGTAGGACTGTTCCTTTTGCAACAACCACGTCTACCTTACTTTCTTGTTTCCTTTAGTTCTGATATGGGACCATTAAAACATTTGTTCATTATTGATTCCATTCTCCCTCAAAATCATACAGAGAAACTGTCTAGAATTGCTTGAGCTGAACCAACATCTGAGTAAGAAATGGATGAGAACTTTTTTGAAGCTGTCAGCCTGGATTTAAAGTATTCCAGACCCTTGAGCATTCTTCTGAATCTTCTTGGTTTTGCCTGAGACTGCATGTTTCTGCGTAGCACTGCTTTTTGGCCAGCTTCAACAAAATAAAGCCAGTATAGCACCTAGACCTTCCTAAAACCACCTTTTTCCTCCTCTTTTCCTCAATGTCTTCCTGGCTTTCAAAAATTTTCAACAATTTTATGTTTACTCTTGCTAGCTAGTAAGACTTGCCCTCTCTCCTGTGGTGATACCTTTTCAGAAAGTGCATTTAGGGAAGCAGGTAAAGCTTTTACTTGGACCAACTTTCTGTTGGTTCCTTAAAGAAATAAAGCAAGAGCTAGCCTGTAGGGCTCTGCATAACTCGAAGCATTTGGTTGTGCCCAGGGACAGACAGAACAGTAAGTTATAATCCAGGGACACTGAGCTGTAGCTACGTTTTCCAACAGTCAAGCAGTAGGACCTTTGAAAAGCTGATCTCTCTCTCTACAGCATGTGGCCTACATCACGTACATCTACCTACAGGTCAGAGGTACCCACATCTACCTACAGGTAGAGGCTGCACAGACCATATTTAGTAGCTAGATCCTGGCCAGTTTCCAGAAGCAGAGCTTTTATGTATGGTTGCAAAGACATGTGCCTGTATCTAATAAATATTGCGGCAGAAAAGTAGACAAACTCCAGTTCTAAAGGGTAAGCCTCTGTGATAATTAAATTTGAAACCTTTCATTTGCATCTGCAAATATCCTCAAGATAGAATAGTTTAGGAGTTTGTTTGGACCACTGTATCTGCTTTGTTGGGCATTTCTTTTCAATACAGTCATACAGCAGGAGAAAGAGAGGCTAAAACATGCAGCTACTGGGAGCTCTTTTCTTCCTGCAGTGACTTCTAGGCCATTCCACTTGTTCTCTGAAAAACTTTGCACTTCACTTTCTGAAGGCAGTGCTTGATGAGATTGAAAACATTTTGTACCATGAAGTCAGTTTTTCACCATTCTAACTGATTCAGGGATTAAGGTGTCTTCCTTTCAAGATTTTTTTTTTTTTTTTCTAGGGGATATATGTATGGATTTCAGCATGTAAGATAAATCTAGCATCTTGAGAACAGGATTGAGGAGCTGAGGCAGTGCTGCTACGGTGCCTCTACTACAATATGATTCATATGTAGTGTATAGATCTCCTGATTTATTTAAGTGGAGCCTTATTTTTGGTGCAAAGTCATGTCAGCTGCGTGGCCTGTGGCTCATACAGTTGTCAGATGTTGACGTGTAAGTCTGCATCTCAACATCTTGAAATGGAAACAGCCTGTTGAGGCAGGCAAAATATATCTAAATAGGGGTTGTTGCAGTCATATCAGAGCACATCCGTATCACCACTTGAAAAGTTTGCTGGTCATGTGCACCACCTCGGGCTGTTTTATATTGTAGAATAACGCCGCCTTTCTGCAATCCGTTAGGTCTCTGGCAATGCTGCTGGCTTGTTTGACCTAGTTAGAATTCACTTCGTCATGTGAAGAACCAGTTCTGAGAGTTTGTGGCATTTCATGGAATTTGGCATGTCAGGCACAGCCACACGAAGTACGATATTGGACCCTTGTGACATAAAGAATGGCTCTTGGCCTGTATTGGTGTCATGCTTCTAGTGCAGCACGTAGGCTTTGGTCTGCTAGGGATGACGCAGGGTGTTTGTAGCTTCCAGAAACTGGTTCACATCTTTCAAAGCTTCAGATTGCTTTGATCTTTTAAACACGTGGAAGCATGAGTGAAGAACAGGACTTTATCTAATGGTCTTGTGCATCTCTGGCACAGCGCTGAATGCGTAATGGGCTTTCAGCTCTGAAGAATGGCAGTACTGTAAATCACATCCTACGTATAAAATGACTTTATGCAGTAATGGATTAGGAAGTTCAAATTCTGTGTCTCGAACTCAGATCAATGTGCTACTGACCTATCCTTTTATAGGTAAGTGTTCTTGTAGGCCAGACTTGAGCTGCTGCTGTTGCCTTCTTCAATTGCTTCTGCCAACAGTATGTAAACTTGTATGAAGACAGATGTAAAATGCATTAAATGCAAGGTCATTTGTTATCAAAGTGCATGCTTTTAGTCCAGATGGAAGCTTTTTTGATTTCTAAATTACCATTTTTTTCTTTGCCTTAAGGATCACTCAGGTGCCCTGAAGAATAGTCTTCTCCAAGTGGATCAGAACTGCGTTCGTAACTCTTACGATGTCTTCTCTTTGCTTAGGTAAGATTTTTGAGAATATATCTGCATGGACATTTTAACTTATTTGGGTATGTGGAAGGAGCCTTTTGAAATCAATAAAATTCTGAACTGGACCGTGCAAAGGAGCTATTTAGGTAGTGCAGGTTTGCTACTAGGGATGAGGAGGTGAGTCTTGATGCGTGTTTCTTGGTATCCTCTGGGCTGCTTCCAGTGGACGCTGACCTAGAGCTGGCCCAGAGACTACCTTACAAGTGTTGAAAGCTTCTATGTTAGGGAACCTCTGTGGAAAGCCCTTACTCTGTGTTCCTCAACAAAATGAGAACTGATTTAAATAAAATAATGAAAAGAAGCACCTTTCTAAAAGCTGCTTGAGTGATGGTATAGCTTATGCAATAGCTACACAATAAGGACTAGATTTTTTCTGTTAAAACACTGAACTGAACTTAAATTTTGTGTAATCTTCCCTCGTAATCCAGAAGATAACTGCTTAGTGAGGAAGCAGTTATTCCATGGCGTGTAGTACACGACAGGTATAGTAACTGCGCTTTTGCACAGCTTGATTGTTTTAGCTGTCTCTGGTGAAAAACATAAAATATTGGTACGAATATAAACACAACAACCCTTTTCAAATCAGTTTTAACTATAGCTGTTCAAGAATGTTAGCTGTGGGGAAGTATAATAGCATTAAAAACTGTAAGTAGGTTGGGTTTGAGGAGTAGGTTGTGTTTAAAAGGCATTTTACAGCATAGTTTTCAAACTCCAGTAATGAAATAACATTATTAGGTATGTTACAAATGAACACTTCTAGAAGCAAATGTGTAATAGAGTTTTCAGAAGTCGTGTTTGGCTTTCAGTTGTAGAAGTTGTCTTTTGGTAGTGCTAGCAGTAGGTGTCACTGTTGGCTGCGTGAAGCAATAGCCCCAATGCTACAGTGAAGAAAGTGGCAGGGAAAGTTGGCTCTAGATCGCTTATTCGGAAGTCAATCTTTTATAAGTTCTCTTAAAATTTAAAAGTGCTTTTTCTTGATTCTGTAAAACACTTCAACATTTAGAAGGCAGTCTGTAGTTTATCTTTATTTCTAGTGGAAAACAACCAGGGGACGTTAGGAAGTTCTGGTTACACTCAGACACAATCCATTGGAAGGGAACTTTTATATTATCTAATGTTATGTTTTTGTTAAGAGAAAATGTATGTTGGTCATCCTGATTGTTTTGTTCATGAATATTTTCCCTGTTTCCTTTATTTCTTTGTAGTGTGAAGCACAAACTAGAGAAAACACTCACTATGATACCAGCTGGTCATGAACATGACCAACTGGAGCCCTGTCAAATGTGAACTTTTCTTCTGAAAGTGTCTGTCAAAAAGCTGAATAGAAGTGAAAATGTCAGCTTTCCTAAACCTTCCCTTGCTGGGTGCCCATCAGTGCTGTTTTGAAACCTGATTACCGGAGCTGTGTGCTCAGGTCTGGGGAGGTGAGAGTCCAGGTGCACTCTTGCAGTTTCTGGGTATGCTGTTGGGTGTAGCTCCTGTTTAGCTCTGCCTCTGAGCTAAGGGGTACTCCTTTATTTTTTGCCTTCTCCTAAAAGGAATATTTTTTCCCAGTCCTCAGCACCAGGCCTGATGCTGATTATATTTCAGTGGATTCTGTGTGCCTTATCAAGGATATATTGCATTGTGTAGTTCCAGGAAAAGCTGAAATTTTTAACTTACGGCCTTATATAGGTGTGGTTTTTTTGCCTGTTTACTTGCTAGCTGGGAGAATTCTTTGGGAATGGAAGAGAGGTCCTCCACATAGTCCTGAATTCCCCTCTCATCTGTCACATTAACTCAGCTTTTTTTTACAGGTCCACTTTCTCTACCCTTGCTTACCCTCAATTCCTATTTCAGAAGCCTGATGATAGCATTTACTACTTCCTAATGATCTCAGGTCTCTTTTTGTCAGGTGTGCTTTTTCTCTTCCCACCCAGTCTGGTTTGTCACCTCCTCCAGGAGTCCAGACTTGAGTAACAAGACCGTGAACTCTTTCCAAAGATTTTTTTTTTTAAGAGCATGTTCCTCTTACAACCAGAAGAGAGGTACAGGCATAACCTGAGTTGTGAGTCATTTGACAGGACATGCACTTTGGGAGGAAATGTATTGCTGTCTGCCTGCTTCTGTCCACTGGCTCTAAAGAGAGCAGGGAGGTGTCTACACTGTAAAGGTTTGCATCTGGTTGTATAAATCCCATCTTTTGAAGCCTTTCCCATGATGTGGTATACTTCTAGTAAAAACTCACAAGTTGCACATCTGGTTTTGTAACGTTTCTGTGAGATTGTGAATGTGAAGAGCAGCTCGTACTGGCTTTTCTTACTTCTCACAGCAGGAAGCAGGTCCCGGTGCTGGTGGTATCCACGTTTGAGTTACTCTGAAGGAATTGTGCTGCCAGGTAGCCACAGTGATCAGCTGTACGACGTGAAGACTGTGACCACGTTCTAGTTCAGCCCTTACCTCTTAAAAACTGCAATAATCCATTACTGCTCTGGGGTTAGTCTCCGTCAGCTGTCAAAACTGCCTTTTGGGGAAGAAATTATTTTATTTTTTAGTTCTCAATTGAAGAATAGCTAAAACTTAGGAAGCTTGTGAATATGCCTTTATGGAAAGCATATGCTTGGCTCCAATTACGTTGATTAAAAAAGAATCAATTAGGAATGCCAGAGAGTGTGAACAGTAGAAAAACTTGAGTGTTAGATTAAAATGGTGCCAGTGTGCTCCAATGCTTAATTAACTCGTAAACCCATATAATTAAGCAAGAGGAAAAGTTTAAGTACCCAGGCAGCTCAGCTTTACACGAGGAAGTTCTCAGCACCCCTGTAGCTCACGAGCCTTCGTGTTTTGGGGCAGGGACAAGAACCTCAGGCAACCACAGAGCAGCTAACAAGCTGCTCATGCCATATGGAGATGACGAATGTTCTTCCAGTCGGTTGTTTTAAAAAGGCTGACAAATTAACCACCCCAACTGGAAAGCTAAAATTTCGACTTTCCCACCCCCCCCTGGCCATATTGTCATATTTCCTAGAAAGAGGTCACTTGAAGGCTTTCTAAATATTATGTAGCTGGTAGTAATAGGTTGTACAGAAACACGTTTCACCTTTCATATAACACTCAGGATGGGCCAAATACATCTGAGGTCATGTTCTGGACATGTCTCCAGAATCAAGCTCTCTGCACACTTGCAGTACGAAAGGCAAGAGATTTATATTTAGTATTCACTGAGTTTTCTCTCCTTGTTTTCTTTAATTTGTCAAAATAGACCTTCCAGTGTTAAGTGGTGTTGGGAGGATGGGATATGCTGGCGAATCACTAAAGAAAAGACATAGTTTTGTGTGTTAAAATTTTACTTAAGTCCTTAAATAGAATACAGAACATTACTTTTTCTACAACAGTTTTTTCAGGGTATTGTGACACTTCAAGCAGTTGAGCTTCTGGTAGTATTTATGCCTCTAAATATGTGAGTGCATGAAATCCTCTCAAGGTCAGTATGACACAAAGAGTGATGGAAAGGCTAGTCAAACTTGTCCCTTTGTGGTTTTCCTTCCTATATCCTTCTCTCCAAACAAAACCTCTTTCTCTCTGAGGGTGCTGAGGCCCTGGTCCAGGCTGTCCAGAGGAGCTGGAGGTGCCCCAGCCCTGGCAGTGCCCAAGGGGCTGGGGGCAGGGATTGGAATTAAATGATCTTTAAGGTCCCTTCCAACCCAAACCATTCGGTGATTCTCTGGCTTTAACCATTCTTTCAGCAGATGTGATGGCGTGTTTTTGCTGTTTGGCAAGCCCGTTAGAGCAAATTGGAAACATTTTAGCTGTATTTTTGTGCTCAGAATAAAATGAAAAAGGTTGTAGGAAGAATAAAAAGAAAAACCTGAAGGTAGTACCACATCAGTGCTGGAGATGCGTGTAAAACAGCAGCTCCGGGCTGCTGCTGTAACGTTAATAATATCATCTAACCTAGCTGATGTTGATTTAAATGAACCTACCAGGGTGTGAAAGGGCTTCTGCTGCTAGCGTGGCGTGCATCTGACCTGGAGGATTAAATATTGAAATGAAGAGTAACTCCAAAGAGCACGTAAGTTGTGCCTTTGTTAAACAAAACAGCTTCTCACAGCTCTGCTGATAAGAGAGTAAGTCTGGTTGCAGCATCCCAGACAGGATTTATCCAAGCAGGGTGAAAAACCCAGTGAACAATTGCCCTGTGCTTCACATCACAGCACTGATGGCCCAGGTTTGCTGATGTTAAGTGGCCCAAGCTGGCCAGTGACAAGACATTGCTCTGCAGAAGAGCAGAGCTTGACTTTTGAACTGAATTAATTATTACTTTCTGGTTAGGGACTCAAAGAAACCTGCACGAACCGCATTTTTCTTGGACTGAGTCAACTGCACAGCTATGCAGTATTGAGCATGGTCGTGTTGATACATGACAAGTAGAAATAGGAGTTGTTACGGATTTCTTCCATCTCAGTGTTGTGAATATTCTCACTGTACTTCTCATGATCTGTCATAGTGCAGCAGGGATTTGCTGGAAGTGGGGCTTTGTTGCAGGATTTGCTGTTTGAAATGTAACTTAATTTAAAGAAAGTAACTTAAATTGAAGAAGAATGCATGACTTAGGGCTGAAGAGAATTGAAGACCACGAATGCGGGCAGTTTGTCAGCAGGCTGAAATCTTGGGGATATTTGCAAAATCAACTACCTTAAGAGATCAAGACTAAAATGTCAGGACTCCGTATAAAATCAGGTTTTGTTTGGCTCTACCTTGCTTAGGAAAGAAGCTTTTTAACAAATACATTGCTTGCTGTTTAGATTCTTCTGTCTTTAGCAGTGGCCTTGACTAACAGAAGCCTTATGCAAGTTAATCCCTGAAGCTAGGAGTAAAGAGACGAAGCGTGCAGCCTGTGTAAGCAGTTACAGTGTTGAAAAACTCATTTAGTAGCTGGGAGTAGTTTCTCAGAAACCACAGAGTCTGTGGAATTGCACATGCTAAACGTGGTAATTGACTCGGGGCAGCTATTTTTAGCTGGAAACTATGAAAAACAGCCTCGAGCTCAGCATAAGCTCTGCGAGTGGGGAATGATGGAGCGAGGGAGGCCTTCCTGTGCTTCAAATGCTCGGTGCTAAGGTGTGTCACAGGGAAACTGGCTTCTTTCCAGCCAAGGAGATGCACAAGGCAAGTCGTGAGCAGTGCAGAAGTGTCCTGTCCTGACAGCCAGCAGCTCAACCAGACTTTGCAGTTGTACAGTTGCTGTAAGCAGCCGTTCTGAACCTCTGGAGAGGTGAAAAGTGAAGAAAAACGGTAAGAAAACAGCTATCAGCTCTCCCAGCAGTGGTAGAAATACTCTTCCGAGTGTGGAGTGGGTTGTAGGCTTCCTCTTAGCCTGACTTGTGCTCTTAAATCAGTAGGTTCATCCCCTAAAACATGCTTTTGCTGGTGATAAGCGTGGTGGTTTTTCTGCGACGGCCAGACTTGATGTTTCGAACCGGGAAAGATCTCCACCTGGAAGACTTGGCTGTCCACACTGAGTAGGCAGCCAAGAGCAGGCAGGCATCCCCTTGGCTTTGGACGTGAAAACCTGGGTGGCTGAAGGCCAGCATAAATAAATAGGGACTGTAATCGGACCTCTTGAGTGCCTCTGTGTGCTTTTAATAAGCAGCCCTGAAATGGATGAACAGAGCAAGGAGTGTGAGCTCTTCTGGCTTGGAAATCACGTGGGTTGGAGTCGCGGGGTGACGTCTTCTTGGGAAGTACTGATGGAGAAGGAAAGAGGGAGCTGATTTTTTTTTTTTTAATTTTTTTTTTGAGAGGCTCCTTGGGGATTTTGATCTGTAGAAGCAGACTTTCAGAGAAATCAGTTCCCAGGCATTTTACTCGTGTGGTGCTAAGCTATCCGGACACTGAGGCTAATCAGTCATCAGAAGAGCCAATTTCCAAGCCTGATTTTTGCCAGAATCTGTAGGAGAGAGCAGCGTGGGTCACAGCAAGTTGAAACAGTCCATGAAGCACAAGAGATTTGAACGTAAATGGAGGCTTGGTAGCCTTCCTCTGCTGTTGGTCTTATCTTCAGCTTGCCTAATGCACCATGCAGAATAAAACACCCCTACAGTAGCAAATCTTCAGTGTGAGTGGGATCGGGATGTTGCTAGCTTTTGATCAAATTCAGTTTGAGAGCGCTATTTAGGAGAGAAATTACACAGAGTCATGCAGAACTTCAGGAATAACTTTCTTTTTTTTTTCTTTTTATGGCATATAAAACACGATATCAGTGAAGTGGATCAGTTCAATTAGATCAGAAGTCATAAGCCAGTCCTCATCTCTGTTACAGTTTTACTAGAGTTGATGAAAAACAGAGCATGTCACACCTGAATAACTTTCTGAAAGCATCTAAGAAGGAGGATTTTGTGAACAGTTGCACTGGGTTCTCTTCCTTAGTTTTGTTACACCTTTATTCGGGGTATGGCTGTAAGAATGGTAAGATAACTTCTTTATCTGTCCCCCTGGGCAAAAACTGCAGTGAATGCATGCCTCGATACGTAACTGCATCAAGGAAGGTCTATAATCCATTGTGCTTCTTCTCAAAGTGTAATAAAAATGCTCTTGATAACCAAAAACCCAGCAGGGTGGGAGCAATGCACTCATGACAGAGAAATAGCAGATGCTCCTGTAAGAGGTAGGACCATCCCTCTGCCCTTTAATGGTAGAGCTCTTCTACTTCAGCCCCAGCTCTGTACTTCTTGGAATCAAACTTTGATTTATCAGATTTTGGGGATTGCTTTCAGAAAAAACACAGCAATATGCAGCTTGAAGAAAGGAGTCACCTCAATATTGACTGGGTTTTTTCCTCCTCCCTCCAGAGGGTAAGGCCTGTGCTCAGCTGTTGCAAACACCTTATCAGGCTTGTGGACTTTGTCTGGAAGAACACAATTAACTTGACAGCAGCTGTTTCCCTTTTTGGGTGGAGCCTGTAATCTACTAAACCTAAACTAATGCATCTTCCTTTCACTTGTGCAGTGAGCTGTAGTCTTAGCCTTGTTTACTGCCTTGGAGCTAGAGTTGAAACTTAAGATTTGTTGGCAAGTTACATGTCAGCAAAAGCCAGCAGGATTCTACCAGCATCGCTGTCCTTCTGGTAGGGATTGTCTTTACATGTTTATGCCCTTAGAAATTTTAGATTTTCATGTGATTTTACCTTTCTGCCATGTGCAGCATCTCGAATGTGATCCTGTCTGTTGCCCTGGCAGCAAGGTTTCTGCAAATACAAACAGTAAGTGCGAGTATAAAGAAAAAAAACCCACAAACTTTCTACGTTATTTGCCACAATTTCATTTGGTCTTTGAATGAAAACAATAAGCTGGAAATCCATCCCAGCAGCGGAGTCATATCAATGAATTGGAATAACAGGACTGGAGACATCTCAGGTCTTGTGACTTCATTTCTGGAGGTTCGTGCTTCACTTCAAGACTTTCTCCTTTTCTGCTCGTGCCCTGTGTGTATCGAGGGTGATCTGTATGTTAGCTCCTTCAAATGTTCCTCTGCTGGAGGCCAGGACCTCCCCTGCTGCCAGTCCGATGGATGTCTCTTTTTCCTCTTCTTCTCCCTTTCCAGATAGCTCAAAGCATTCACTATTGCAGTGTCCACATTCAATTCAAGTCAGTTATTCAAAAACTTAATTTGTCCTACCTATGTAAGTCAATTCAAAACTGAAAGGGCGATGGAAAGTATCTGTGCTTCAAAAGCTTTGTCCTCTGTGAGTTCTTTCCTTCACTGACTGCTGGAGAGGTTTAATGCCATCAGTGAATGAGTCAAACATGATTTAATTCTCTGTTTACTCCCTACTGTCTTCTCTCATCCTCCATCTGCTTCCTACAAACTGTAGGAATGGGTTTCTGAGGGAAGTGGGGAAAGGGAGTAGATGAAATAAATCAGGAAAATTTTTCTTGTGGGAAAGTAGATGTAGCAAATGGTGGTTTAAGGGGCTGTGTAAAAAATCCGTATATGCTATAGCTGGCTGGCATTCCCTATAATATAATTTCTGGACTGATATAAGAAGTGAGCATTCAATTTTTTGTATTTATTAGGAAAGTCTTGGCTTTTTTTTAATATTAGGATTGGGTATTGTACTTCCAGGATCCTGCATCTCGCTCGTCGCCAGAAGTGTTCTGCTCCGTTTTCTAAATCCCTGCTAATAATTCTCAGTTTAAATTTAGGCTCATTGTAAACCGAGGTTGTTCTGGCAAATGGGACTAGAGGCATTTATTTCTTCTTGGGAGAAGTAGCCGTAGTATGTGACTGCTGTAATTAATGGATGTATTTATGGCTTGAAGTTGTGTACACGAGAAACCCAGATGTCTGATAGAAGCAGAGAGATACTTGGAGTGTATCGTAGAACTAGGAAACAGCATATCAAGTGTCTAATAAAGCTGAGATTTTTTGATTAATGTGAATATAAACTTATGTTAGCTTAATAAGCACAACTATCACAGGACTCCAGCTTTTGTTTTTTCAAGATTGTAGCCAGGAATGAACTTGCTGTGTAAAGCAGTAAATCAGCAGAGCAATGCATGACCGAGAGGAATGCCTCGCTTACAAGAGGATACAGCAGTGTCCTGAAGGAAAGGGGTTCAGCTGAAGCTTCAAACATCGCCTCGAGCTTGTTGCAAGCTGGAAGAGAGCAAATGTGGTGTTACAGCATGTTCCTGAGCTGTAAAATCATGTCAGACCCCTTCCTTGGGATGTTGGGAAAACCGCTTTATTGTGCAAACAAGACAAGGGTGTTGTTGCAGAGAAGTCCTGTAACAGTGAAGAAGTCCCAAACTTGGCAACTCGCTTTTTCCAGGTCGGTACCCAAGCAGAATCTGTTGCCAGAGCGATAAATCCAACCCTAAAGATGTTCAAAGATATGAAATTACTCAGCTTTTTCTTGGCAGGGTATCGTATGCTAAAAATGTTTCACATCTTACAGCCAAGGTAAAGAGTAGCTTTTTTGGGGGGGAAGAGGAAACACTTATTTTAGACTTGAAAAGCATTGAAGAAATACCCCAATTAGCCCATATTTCATCAACTCGGGAACTGGGAAGCGATGAGGGTAGATGTTGAATTTTTGCCTGCGGGTTCTTGTTAGATCAATTAGGGATGCAGATTTTGCTGGTCTTAGATTACAGCACGGGGCTGATGTTTTGGTATCCAAACTAGTTTAGGGTGGCCTCCCCCTGCAAGGAATTTTAATGTTTGCTTTGATTCCAGAGCTTCCCCAGGCAGCAGCGTGCGACTCACCTGAGCCTGGACAATTACGCAGCAGCTTTCGGGGCCCCAAGCTCCTGCAGTAAATCTGCCACGGTTACGTCCCTCTGACTCTGCTGCAGGGACACCAGAACAGCCTGCAGGCGCAGAATGACGACACTTTTGGCTAAATTCTCCTTAAAAAGACCTGCAGTTCTGCTGTAACTGGCTTGGCTTTCCTGACCACTGAAGGAAATTTGATAGCGAGCCAGCGGTGGCCTCTCCAAGCTCCGAATTAGCTCTTAAAGTGCTGTGTAAGTGCTAATTTTAATAACAATAATACTAAAACTCCCTCTTAAACGATGTAGGAAGAATCCTGCCTTGGCTGATAGCACGCAGGTTATGCCATCAGTTGGCTGGGAGCTGTCGATTACTAAACCCAGGCGGATTGCACTCAAGGCACAAACTGTGCTAACTTCAGCCCGTAGCCTTGGATGTGCGTTCAGGCTAGAAATGGAAACAATATGTGGACAATTAGTGTTGAAACTTCTCTCTGCTAATTATATCGAACTTCTAATCCAGATTTATGGCCTAAACTTGGTGATCTCCGTTCACTGGTGCAGGCATAATTTATTCCTCCAAGCCTATTGTGCCTGTGAAGATGACAGACAGATTTTTCCAGTTGATGTTCTTCAGGCTTAGCTTGTGATCCTGCAGTTGGATGACCACAGATTTCCATGTGGGTGCAGTTGGGGCTCTTTTTTTTTTTTTTTTTTTTTTTGGCTGGAGAAATAAGATTTCTGACTGTTCTTGCTTTTGCAACATGAAGTCCCTGAAATTTTCAGCTTGGAAGGCTGAGCTTCAGATGTGTATATGACCTTTCTGTTGCCATTTTCAAGTCCTCAGGACAGTAGTTCACATGCAGAGACTGCAGGAACAAAAACCTGCTGATACTGGTCGACTCGGTGTAAATGGCTCTTATTTGGCATCAAGGCAGCCAAGTTTAACTGTAGGACATTTTTAATTGTGCAAGGAATATCAGGATGATTTTTGGCTTAAAAGAAAATTATTTAGTATTAAAAAAGAAAACCATTTGATATTAAAAGCAGGCTTGATTGCTGAATTATTCTATACAGCAGTTTATAGATTGGGAATATACTTCTTAGATAGAGATTCACCATATTATAGAAGCATCCTAAGGTATGTACTGGTGTAAAAGTCAGTCCAGGTAGGTATTTGTTCCTTGTATTTGGGTGTGGGTAGGACCTGAAGGTGTTACAAAACTTCAGGTTGTTAGCCAAGCATTGATTAAAAGAAGCAACGTGGCAAGCGACCCTCTAATAAGTTTTTAGGTTCATAAATGCTTTTTCAGTGAGTAGAGGGCTTCTCAGCAGTGGGATTTTGCTACATAAGCAGTGGGATGTCAGGGATGTACCATGGTGTTTTCTAGATGGCCTAGCAGACTTAACAAGAGTGTAAAATGAGATGAAGGGTAGAGAAAGGAAAGGTACGTTTCACTCGGTTATTGCTCTTTTCATGTACATCTTACCTCTAGGTAAGAGTTCCCAGCGTCGGGAAAGAAAACGTTCCAGAGCTTCCCAAAAGGACAGCTGGAAACTGTTGGAGTAAGGAACCTAAGCCCTGCTGTGTGATGTGGCAGCAGAGCCCTGGGTGACATTCAGGATGGGCAGTAAGCCTTGTTTTGGGCCCATGTAAGCACATGTTGGGTAGCCAACAGCCTCAGGATGCTTTGGTGCCTCCGCAGGAGGTCCAAGGGCTCCATTTATGATGTGGGACTGGCCTTTAGGTGACCCAGTGCTGTTGGCCTCAACAGTCTCTTTTATTATTATATTTTTTAAGCCCCCAGCCTGGTGGCAGCTAGCGGAGCCATTCTGCTTTGTATGTGATTTAGGTGGGGTACAGCTGCCCCCCAAAAGACCATAAGTGCCTATCTTCTGAACAGTCTGAGAATCCTAGAAGCATTAGGGTTGGAAAAGCCCTCCAAGATCATCTGCTCCAACCACCCCCCTACCACCAATGTCCCCACCAAGCCCTGTCCCCAAGCACCACGTCCAACCCCTCCTTGAACACCCCCAGGGACGGGGACTCCCCCACCTCCCTGGGCAACCCGTCCCAAGGCCTGACCGCTCTTGCTGAGCAGAAATGTCTCCTCACTTCCAACCATTTAGTAATAATTTGAAACAAAAATCTACTTTGGAGGGTGGTGTTTAGGAGAAGCAATGGTGTGAAGGAACTGAAGCTAGCTCTGGATTTAATGTATTCACCATGAATGTTCTTGCACAACATGCAGGAGTCCAAATTGGTAATGACCTTGTTTAATATCACTAGCACTAATTTTTCCCTGTTGTCTGTATTATCTCCTCTCTGTGTACTGGTTTGCTGGGCTAGCTGGTTTGGGTGATGTCCTCATGGTGATTAAACTAATCCCTAATGTCTGCTGTTGCCTAAAGGTAGGGCGCTAAGGGGAGGCAGTGTGAGAAGGACAATTTTTTGGGGTTACTTCAAGCACGTAGCCTGTCTATCTTAATCTAACTGCATACAGACCATGAAAAATCTCTAGCCTAAAGCTTTAAATAGCAATGCCTCAATTGCTCGTAAATCTGGAAGGTATTAAAAAACGTATAAAGAAGGAGCTGGGCAGCCTCTTCTATATACTGCAGCGCCTTGGTCCTTGGCTCACAGAAAACGTGCAGCCTTCCTTTTAGTAAAACTTAATGTTCCTATAAGGCAGAGTTTAATTTTGGCTAAGCAGAGGTGGTCATTAAAGCTTGTATTGGAACAGGCTTGGTCCATTGGCTGTGTTTGCCTGGCCAAATGTTAACTTTGTGCTGTGGGTTCTCTGACTCCTTTTTCATTTTTTTTTACTGTTCTGACCAGGCCTTAGTGGAGTGAAATTCTTATTCCAGCACCAGGGCTGCCTAAATAATGCTCTAACAAAGGGAGAAGAACTTAATTGTAAAGCTGTGAAGGGGAAAAGTGGACCTTGTGCTTTCAACTCGGGTGCCTCTGTGTTATCTAAGGGATTTTTGCACTTAAAAATAAAGTTAGCCCTTGTTAATGATGCTCATGGTAACTGCCACGTGTGAACCCATGTCTTCACTCTATTGTGTTATAGCCTAAATATTACATGAGAACCCTGTAATTATAGCTCTGCGTGATCTACATCTATTGAATTTGACAAATGAAAGACATCTGTCACTTTTGATTGAA
Organism: Netta rufina; assembly: GCF_964035555.1. Classification (NCBI taxonomy): domain Eukaryota; kingdom Metazoa; phylum Chordata; class Aves; order Anseriformes; family Anatidae; genus Netta; species Netta rufina. Next base: position 2,507,355 of record NC_140123.1, read on the forward strand.
ATTAAAGACTTGCGGTTTCTTTTGACCGCTTATTTGTAAAATGTGCAAATTGTAACTCCTCTTCTAATGTTTCATTCATTTCAAAACAGAGCCTGGCAATCCAAATTCCCACTGCCTCTGCTGCTTTTGACGTGCCTGGTGCATTCATCACCATGACTTGTGGGGAACCTTTAGTACAGGAACCTTTAGTAACAGCTGTGACTTCTCTTTACAGGCTTCACAGAGCCCAGTGTGCAATTAAACAGACTCAGGTAACTGTTCAGAAAATAGGAAGGGAGATTGAAGAAAAGCTGAGATGTACATCGACAAGCAATGAACTGGTAAGTTTGGTCATTTAAAAGCGTACTCTACAGGCTTGTTGAAGCACCGTGATGTACTGACCATAAAATTGCTTTTTTTAAAAAACATGCGTGTAAAATCTTTACTTAAGCCTAGCATTTAAAATGGAAACTTAACCGAGAAGTGTAATGTAGCAGATTTCAGGTTTGTGTGAGCTACTCAAATGGGTTTATAGATTGCTTGTGCTGCTTTAGCTGTATTATAATTGCTCTGATACTCTCAAAGCATAAAAACTGCATAGGAAATAAGAGTTTTATCAGGAAAAACAAGCTTTTGCTGATAAATCTTGATGGGTTCTTGCGGTGGATTTAAAATGGAATGAGTCTATCCTGTATCCTGCTCCCTGTGCAAAAGCAGAGTGTATTCGGCTAGTTTTAAGAGGTGTCAAACTAAATTAAGGGTTTGATAAAATGGAACCGTGGGGAAGACCCCTAATTGCAGCATTGTATTGTAGATGAAGTGAATTCCCTTAAGAGCAATATAACATCTCCTGTCAGTGACTCCAATCTGGAGCTTGTTTGTCTTCTGCTAGTATCTTGGCTGTTAAAAGGCTTTTAATCATCTTCATCATCTTTTTCCAGTTATGGATATCCTTGTCTTTCCATACCAAGGCTTTTCCTTTATAAATACGTGGAGCAAAACTACACGAACAACATTAAAACCAGAAATGACACTGATAATGCATGTGATACAGCTTCTTAGTGAAACGGCACATGGTATAAGGAAATGATTACCCATTTTTCTTTTGTTTAGTAGTCAAAACTCTTCCTGGGCTTCTATCCCTCTTTATAAATGGGCGAGCTGTAGTTTCATTCCTTAATCCTGAGTCACGTTTCCTGCTGGAGCCTTGAACCAGAAGGCTGGTCGCACACATGTTACTGAGGCGAATAAGGAGAGGGAAGAGTTCAGGAAGAGCTGACTTTTTCTCATGCAGTTAGCGTTGAAGTAACATTATCTCCATGAGCTGCTGGGAAAAAGTGAAAGCTGGCGGCGTTGCATGAAGTGACAGTGTCTGGTGCTGCTTGCAGAAGCCGTGCTCACAGAGATGTCTTCACATTTTGAGCTCTGTCCAGGGGTATGGCTGGACTGGAGGGATGCAAGTTCTTTTTCCATTTTGAATCAATCTTCAGTTATTCTTAACAAGTATTCCAAACTGAAAATGGTGGGAAAAAAGATTAAAAAAAGAACTATGTTGTCCCCATCCCTCCCCCAAACAAACAACCGAACAGGAAAACCAACCCAGCCTTTAATAGAAGAAAATTCTATTTCACTGTTCTCATGGAAGCATAATTTCTTAGCGAAGAAAATGCATCAAATAAAATAAATCTTTAAAGACACATGAAAAAAAATCTTAAATTTTAAAGGAGAGATCCTTCTAATATAACTATGCATAATGACATAATCTGTTTGCAGCTCTGTGTTCTTCCCATGTGGATCCTCTTTTCTCATTGCTCTGAAGCTGGGAACAGAATTTAATTGCGCAGCTCAGACATTTCCAGCCTTTTTCCCGTTCCCTATCTCGTTTTAGCCCGGGCTCCTCATTGTTCAGCTCCTCTCTTGTTACCAAGCCCTTTGCCAGGGAATTCTCGTGCTGTTAGCACTCTGCTGTTACTGTCCACATACTCATCCTGCAGATATTTCCTACTGCATCTCCTTCATCTCTTAATTTCTGCCCTGGGCCTGGACACATCACTGAGCACAGGATAAGGGATATATCCTGTAGGATGAACAAACACTCCAGACCAAAGCTGAGGTTTTCTTTTCTTCCAAAGCAGCAAAATGATGAGGGTCCCTCATTATCTGTTGTCTCACTTCTTAGTCTGCCAGACACTAGTCTTGTCCTACTTTTCCCTTTCTTCCTATCATTGCTTTTACAAAACCACTTATGTGAAGAAAAACTTGAAGGTGAATAAAATACTTTCAGTTTTACCTATTGGAGTCTGGTTTTCTTCCAATAGAAAAAGGAGAGTGAATGTTTACAGCTGAAGATCCTGGTGCTACGTAACGAACTGGAGAGACAGAGGAAGGCCCTTGGTCACGAAGTAGCCTCGCTGCATAAGGAAAAGAACACTTTGCATGACCGAGGTGAGTGTACAGGTGTTACTGCTTCTGGTGCAGGTGTCTATAATCCACTGATCAGAAGTGTAGTAGCCTAGCTGTGGTAGTTTTACCCAACTGGGCAGCTGAACTCCACCACAACCACCCCCTTACTTCCCTTCCTCAAAGGAGAAGGGAGAGAAAATAGGGATGGAAAGGGCTCAAGGGTTGAGGTAAGAACAGAAAGATCACTCAATTATCATTATGGGCAAAGTAGACTCAGTATTGGAAGATTCAAATAACTTATTACCTATTGCAAACAGGCTAGAGCAGTGAGAAACTAAAAGCAAAGTAAAAATATCTCCCCCCCTCCACCCCGCCCCCCAATCCACCCTCTTCCACCTTTTCCTGAGTGGCTCATGGGAATGGGGGCTGCGGTCAGTCCTTGATGCTTCATCTCCACTGCTCCTTCATGGTCGTTCTCTGCTCCTGCAGGATGCTGTCTTCCCAATCTGAGCTTGTGGGATCCTGTTCAAGAACTGCTCCCACACGGCTCCGTCCCACGGGGTCCATCCCCCAGGAGCAAACTGCTCCAGCACGGGTCCCCCATGGGTGGCAGCTTCCCCCAGCCCCCTGCTCCTGCGTGGGCTCCTCTCCATGGGCTGCAGCCTCCTCCAGGCCACATCCACCTGCTCCACGTGGGCTCCTCCACGGGCTGCAGCGTGGAGATCTGCTCCATGTGGGACCCATGGGTGCAGGGGGACTTCCTGATCCACCAGGGGCTTCTCCATGGGCCACAGGGGAACTGCTGCTGTATGCCTGGAGCACCTACTGCTCCCCCTTGGGGGCTGCAGGGCTGGGTCTCACTTCCCAGTCTCCCAGCTGCTACATCACAGCAATTTTTTCCCTTAAATCTGTTCTCACAGAAGCACAAACGATATCAGTCACTGGTTTGGCTCTGGCCAGTGGCAGGTCCCTTTTGGAGCTGTCTGGAGCTGGCTCTGATCTGACATGGGGCAGCTGCTGGGCTCTGCTCAGAGGTTGCTCCTTCAGCCCACTGTTCCTAAAACCTTGTCCAATATAACCACTACACTATCTTATGATGAAGGTGCTGTTTTTTTTTTTTGTTTTTGTTTTGTTTTTTTTTTTGATCAGGCTTTAAAGTGCTTCTGCCTACCTTTAGATAAACTTTACAGTCAGATAAAATCTCTTCACCATCACTTATACCGAATTCTGGACAGCCCTTTCTTGTATTCTGTCTCTAAACAATTTCTTAATGTGATGCCTCTCTAAAGCAGCCTTAAAACTGTGCTTAATTAATTTTCTGAAGAAAATGAGAAGAGTTATGCTGTAATGCAATAAACGGTGGCATGATGCAGCCATATTTTAATGTCACAAGGGATTTTAATGTACCTGTTAGCCTAGGATCCCACTCTAAGAGTTGGAAGACAAAAATCAATCTTGAGAGCTTATTACATAAGTGAAAGGTGAAATGCTTGGCCTTTTTGGCATTTTATTTTACCCTGGAAGTGTTTTACAGTAAGACTCCACATGGTTGTGTCTTGGTTGGAGCTCACCAGCAACCAAACGACATGGCTGGCTGATCTTGTTGCAGGACTTTTTTGAATTCCCAGTAGAGTCCAAAAATAATGAGTCACTACTAAAAATGAAGTGCGTGTGACTTGCTTAACTCTGCCAGTGCAAGTACTTGAGCTGCCTTAACGGAGTTGTATTACTGTGGACGTGAAGGGAACAGGTGTAAAAGGAGAATGAGCTTTCATAGGTTGTGCTTGGCTGGGTGAATGGTGTATGGGGCATGAAGGCAGGTGTGCCTCCTGCACTGTCATTCCCCAGCTTGGCAGCATGTCAGAGCAAATGGGCACCTGAGACTAAATGGAGGGTTAATGCCAACACTCGTGTCAGTATCTACTCTTACAGCTTCAGATTTAACAAAATACGTGATGCTAATTATGTTTTTCGTGTTTCCTCATATAGAAAACGCATTTGAGGCTGAGTACCAGAAGCTTCAAGAGCATAATGAATCCTTGCATGAATTAAGAAAAGAATGCACTGCTAAGAGGTAAAAGGACCCATGATTTTTTTTCCGCTAGTCCACAATCAGTAAAGACATACTGGTTTGAGAAGGGACTTCTGTTGCACCCAATTCTTCCTTATTGTTGCCCTAAAACTTCTGTTAAGACCTCTCTGCTACAGTTTTTAGTTATCTAAAGTGATAATTAACAGTAGCAAGAATAGAAGCAAAGGAAACCGGCTCTGGTGCAGGTGTAGGTTCTTTACAAGAGAACCTATGTAATTGTAATTTTTGTAATTACAATTTGTAATTTTGTAAGCTTTGTAATTGTTAATTGTTGTAGTCCAAATATGCTTACAATACAAGATAGAACTGAAAATGTTGCTTTGTCCCTTTAGCCATCCTTGTAGAATTGCCTTTTTGAAGGGGGTGGGGCTGATGGGGGTTGATAGCTTTGCTTAAAGCTTTCCAAGAAACTAATGATTTTGGTTTCTTTTCCCCTGCAGAGAGCTGTTCTTGAAGACAAATGCCCAGCAGACCATTCGATGCAAGCAGTTGTTGTCAGAGCTGTCTTACATCTACCCTATTGATCTGGTAGGTTTCAAATGGTCTAAAATGTATTCTTGTTGTAAACAGGAAGCTTGTTTCACACCTGGAACAAACCTTGCTTTTCTGTAGGATCAAACTTTTCCCCTCATATTGCTTTTTACAACCTTTTCTTGGATCTGGTCCTTAAGTTGTAAACCTCACACAGAGAGGACTTATGCCAGCATCATTCAAATAGCCTCAACTATAAGAGTAGAATGTATATAACTACATCTTAATGGATACTTGCCACTTTGTATGTAATTATTATAAAGTAACCTTGACAGTAGGGTAGCTGAACTTTACTAGAGTGCACAAAAACAGATGGCAAAATACAGAACTCCTAAACCTTTTTCTGCAATGAATTAAGGTAAAGCTCTTCCCTTTAAAAAAAAAAAAAAAAAAAAAAACAAAGTTGCTTTTGTTTTTTTTTTTAAATAATTTGAAGTGTTACTAAAACATTATCTCTGCCTGGGTTTCGTTGAATATTTAGTTTTTCTTTACAAGATGCTTTGTTGTTACTGGGTTTTTTTTACAGACTTCTATTTTCTGGCTGTTGTTGTCTCATTCTCACTTTCCATTGTTGGTTTTAAACTTGCAGAATGATCAAAAGGATTACTTTGTTTGTGGAGTCAAGCTTCCTAATTCTGAAGACTTTCAAGGTAGCTGGATATTCTTAACTTAGTTCTTACAGTTAACGCTGCTTCTAAACATGATAAAATTAAGTAAACTGATAGTAACGACTGCGGATCCACACTTCTGATTGGAAAGGTTTGGACTGGAAGAAGTCTTGCTCATTATTTATTCTTGGAAACTGCCTTCATGCTAGCTAGGAACTGACTCTTAAAATACTTCTGTATTCAAAGTTTAATCAGTGACATGCTGTGGCAGGTTATCCAGAGAGGATGTGGAGCCTCCTTTCTTAGAAATGCTCAGAGCCCAGCTTGTGCTCCTTGCTACCTGCTGTAGCTTATCCTGCTGAGAGCAGAGGGGTAAGAATAGGCAATTTCCAGAGCTGCCTTCTAAACTCAGTGATTCTCGGGGGGAAAAAAAATGCATTTTCCCAGTTTCAATCTATAAATAGTGCTCAGGCAATGTGCATGAATCTCCATTTAGTTTGTTGCGGTTCCTGATGAACATACCAACAAACATCTTGCATAAATATGACTTAAAACTTCCTGACCCTAATTCCTGCTGTGGTATGGCAGGATTTTACAAGTCAGCTTCTACTGTAACTTTGCACATCATCTTTTTGCAGAAGCAAATCCATATGCCTGCCTGTGTAAGGGTCATACAGGTAACTGCGTGCATTCACCTGTAGGTGTTGGACATGAATTGGAACTTCATTAAAATCCCCTTGGGAATTTCTTGCTCTTAGTACTTGTTCACTCTGCCAGTCATACGGTTTCTTGGGCAAAAACCTCAATCGATTATCTAACATCCGAGAGGAGTTAATTTGTACTAACAGCGGGTATATCGAATGCTTGAATAATGGAGGAATAATGTTTAACACATTAATTTGTTTTCCTGGTTGCACTTGTGAGAATGAATTCAGTTCTGTAATTCTTGAGAAGGCAGTGGTGTGTGTCTTTTGGCCTGTTTTCAGTTTACTGCTATTAACTCCTCACAAAAGAATGATTTAATTCTGTATCGAAGTCTCTGGAAATACAGTTTTACAGGGAAGAAGTCCTCAGCATTCGAATCAGTGAAATACCGAATTGTTTGACTTGCTGTGTCTTGGTTCAAACTCTTAGTAGAAAATATTATTAAAAAAAAAAAAAAGTCAGGCATCTCAAGGATCAGTGATTTTATTTGCAAAAATAGTGTTGCTTCAAAGGTTGAATGTTTAACAGAATCCTTTTTTAAAAGGATTTAACACTTTAAATCCATGCATCATCTCTTGTTGTAGAAGTCAGCATGATTTCAGACATTGTTGAGCATCATTAAAAGCTTTCTTAGAATGCCCTTGGTTATTTGCCCAGGACTCCCTTGTGCCTCAGTAGGGATGATTCTCTTGTGGTGTTTGTATTGGTATGCTCACTTACAAGGAGGAGGGGAAGGAAAAACTGAATCAGAAAGGAGAAGTCTTTACATGGCTGGTATTTGCATTCTAGAAAGGATGTAATTTGAATCTCAAGACCTGTTTATTCCCAGCAGGTGAAGCTTTAAGGCTGCAACCTTAAATGTCAAATTGGGAATGACCCTTTAAAACAATGGGTTAATGTAACTTCTTCAACTTACTGCCAGACAACAGAGCACAGAACCTGGGGTCAGTCTCTCTCTGAGTAAAGCTATGGAGGAATGCAGCTTTTTTCTGACCCTGGTAATATATGTCACCTGCATATTGAGAAGTGCAGAAAGTTTAAGTCTTGAATTATGACTTGGAATTTTTTTCCCACTTTCCCATCTCTTCTGCACCCTGCCTGACCCAACGAAACTTTGGGAAGAGTAACTTTAAGCTTCAAAAGTGTAAAATTGGACGGAGGATATGTCATTAGCCACTTCATGTTACCTTTAATAAGAGGCAAAGGGTGAACCGAAAATAATTGCAAAGCAGTCTAAAGTTGTTTCTACTTGTATCTGTGTGTTATAACTTCTGATAATTTCGTGAAGTGCTGAGTCTGCACTGAGATTCAACTGATTTATTTAATGGATTTTGTATTATTATTGACAGCAAAAGATGACGGAAGCATTGCTGTTGCCCTGGGCTACACTGCTCATTTGGTTTCAATGATATCCTACTTCTTACAAGTGCCACTCAGGTATCCCATCATCCACAAGGGCTCCAGGTCTACAATCAAAGATAACATCAATGACAAACTGACAGAGAAAGAGCGAGAGTAAGTACACCATAGATACTTCTGTACTTCTTCCAAAACAACAAAAAACACCTAAACTTGAACAGTTTGGGGTACTGTGATGGGATACTGATTTTGAAGTTATTTGGTACTGTGTTCAGTAGGTGTGGGACAGGAGCTTCTGAGTTTCTGGGAGCTACCTATAGTCCAGTTTTGTCATTCTACATCTATTGATAGCCAAGTGCTATTGATTAGGCATCTAACAATGATAGAAAAACCTAATTAGTGGACCTTGTAGGTAAGTTGTGGCTTCTGACTGGAAAATTTGCCTTGTGTTTCTCTACTGGCAATGGGAATAAACTGCAGATACCAGAAGCAGCCTTCAGTGGGGAGTTGCTGCAAATGCTGTTGTGCTGCTTGATTCACGACAAAATAGCTGTCTTTAGCACGGAGGACTTTTAAATGGTTAGGAAAGAGTTTTGTGAATTGTTACCTACTAATAAATCAACTTAATATTCAATGAAAAATGTGTCATCTGGCCTATAATCATTGTCTTTCAACATGGAACTGGGTTATTGTTACTGTTAAGCTACTCGGAAGCTATCTTGCTGTCCTTAAATCCACTCCTCGAATGCCTCCTGCGTTTTGGCACTTTGCCTGTTTTCCCACTGTCTTTGCACCTGTGTGCTGGAATATGAAAATAGGGGCAATTACTGGTTAAGCTTCGCTTTGTAGCCTGCAACCACAGAACTCAAAGGAATGCAGCTCTGACCAGCTGCTCCACTCCGATCCTCTCTGTGTCTGCGGGCGGTTGCAAAGTCAGGCTTGCAGCACCAGTAACCTTGCTTGTTTTTCACTTGTAAGATTTGAAAAATGAGCGAAAGAAATGGCTGGAGGAAAATTAACTTGTGGAAAATTGCTGTCTCTATTGCCTCGATTTCTTGATCTCTTTGGGTGCATAGAGTCGAAGTGTTTTAGCATTTATAGCAGCATTTCTTACAAGTCCCAGTCGACATGGAAGGGTCTTTTCATACTGTGCATAACTGGGAGGGTTGGGATGCTTGGAAGTGTCTGATTTCTTTTTGAAGCTCAGTGACCTTTGGCAGGACAGCTGAGGTAACTTGCCTTGAGTTAAGCTGTCTGTCGCAGAGCTTTAACTGTTGTGATGTGATAAAACATGGACTATAGTAATTCTGAAAATGATTTTGGGGTGAGTTATCCAAGAAGTCTTTTTGGTACTATTTTAATAACTTAATAGAAAGTTAATGTGTTTAGCTTCAGCTTTACTTCTCTAAGCACATGATCGTCCTCTTGCCTGTTCATCACTTTCAGACGGGTATCAAGCTAGAGCACTTATATCTGGAAAACACATTTCTGAGGAGCAGAGCTGCCTGTGTGTGGGAGTATAAAGATTAAACCAATTTCCTGTTGTCTGAGACAAAGTGGAAGGTTTAGTCCTTTAGGCTGGAGCCTTCCAAACCCTCATGACTTAATACTTTATTTCACAACAGTTTCTGAAAAGGAGAAAGTTTGGCTAAGTATATTAATCCCTATTGGGCCATTTACCTGTGTTCTGCAAGATTTTTTCAGGATTAACTCCTGCCTGAGGTCTTCTCTTCCCAGCTATTGGAGAGTCGATCCTGCCAGCTCTCTGAGGACTTGAGTTGCTATAGAAAACCTCAAATGTCTGAACTTGCAGTTTTCTTTCTAAACTAATAGCTCATGTTTCTCGTGTGCTCCTAACTGAATAGAGCATAGCAATTAACGTGCGTTATTAAATTTCTTTACTTCAGTAACCTGTCCTTAAACAGCTTTTCTAACTCCAATGTAAACTGTTAAGTAATTACACTGAGGTTTTCTGTGTACTCAGTCTTTATTATAACACATTGCATCGTAATTATTTACTAGATAAAGCATTTGATTTGGCTTCATACTGTTTTCTGGACTTCAGGGTTGCCCTGAATTCTTATTAAGAGATTTTAAAAATTGGGCACTGGGGGGTATAGCTGATGTTTTCATTCAGAAGAAATTTCATCAGTACATGTGTTTGTTTTTAATGTTATACTATATTATGAGTGTATTACTTCATGCATCTTTCAGCTTTCTGCATCAGCTTTTTAAAGTCCTAATAAGCTGGTCAAGCATTTTGAGAGCTTTCAGAATGTAAGTTACATTTGGGGAGTATTTTTATCCAATTCAGATCTGTTTCCCTGAACAAACCAGGTTACTTAAGTCACAAGATTCTGGCAGAAGCTTTCAGTTTTGTGTGCTGCCATTATTGTTATGTTGGTATTAAAGACTGTACAAAAAGTAAGAGGCTGTGGTGAAAATTTCTCTTGCATCTGGCCCCATTACTGGTGGTGGAACAAGACGGGGAATACATGCCAGTGGTGTACAATATATGGTCTTGTAGATATTAGTATTTATTATCTATTTGATAGCTTTTCTCTCTGTATTCCATTAACTTATTTTGATACTACTAAAATGCTGTAAGTTTTCTCCCATAAATCTGCTTTTGTGACTTTCTGAACCTAGGGAAGGAAAGAATGCAACTTTCAGTAAACAGCTCACATTTCTTCAGTGGTCTCTTTGAAAACCTTCAGAGTATATCCAATATGTAAGAGGAAGGAGTACCCTTTCCAGAAGTTCTGGATTCTGAAAGATCTCAAAGAAAATGATGGATACAGAACTCCCAAATTTAAGCTAGTTAGCAGAGCAGCGTGTTCCTCCAGTGACAAACATACTTAATACCTGACCTTAATTCCTTGGTACTTTTCTTGCAGAATAGGAACATAGCACTTCATCTTGTTCTCATAAACCTGGTAAGAATGCTGAAATTAAACTATTTAGGACATGTTCTGATGCTGTCTGTCAAGCCCTGAATTTAACGCTTCTGTTAGTCTGCTCCCAGATTTTTAAATAAAGCAGTTTTCAATATAAGAAGAATAAGGGGTGGCATGTCTGGAGCAAGATTGTCTATGTTGGCGTTGTTGCCTTTGTCATAAGGTTTTTAGATAGTCTTCCCTTCAGGTCTCTTCTAGTAATACGAGTTAAAATATTACAAGGTAAATGTCTGCATTTTGCAAGCTGGGAGCTACTGCATCTTTTTAGACAGTATTGGTTTCCTTGTTCCTTTTAAAGTGAGTTCAGGAGCATACATTTGTCATCTGTTCGGGAGCATTTTTAGCTTCCACGTTGACTCAAAGCTACTTGATTTCTTTATTTTATAATTGAAATTTCACATGACTCTTGTGCAACCTGCCAGTTGGAGATTTAAGAATAGAATACTCGTTTCATCAAATCACATTAGACAGCTTGGACGTACGTATGCTTACCAAGGAAAAACCATGCTCTTCAGCGTTCAATCACCTTTCTTTAGCTTGTGTGTGTCTGGGCAAGTGAAATTAATTTTCAGAGCAATTATTTCTGTTATATCTTTACATTTTTCATTCATACTGAATCTTTGAAACGGTTTTCAAGGACTCTTCTGTTAGATGCGTGTACACACACAGCTCTGATGCTGCATTCAGAGGCTACCTCAGGAACCAAGAAGTTATGTGAAGCAGCTTAAGGAAGAGTGAAGTTGAGCATACTGACAGTTACCTGGGGTTTGGCTCCTTGGGGGCTCTGAAAAGCTCAAGCTTGACAGCTTTGATAGTCTTGGGACTGAAATCAAGATTCAGAAGGACTGAATATTGAGAACAGTTTAAGCTGTTTGTCCGGGAAAAAAAATAGCTGTTTTAATTTCTGCATACAGTAACATCATTGAGCAGCAATTGAAGGACTTATTTTGAAGCAAATGTACGCAGACTATGAACATTACTCATTTTTGATGAAATAGCTCTATAGCATAAGAGTGGGAATGGCATAATAGGAATGGTAGGTTGCTTCAAGGTTATCTACTGACGTGCCTCATTGGAATTATGTCTATTCTACACCTTTTTTTAATTATGCTAATTCTTGTCCTCACTGAACACTTTCTGTTGTCATTAAACATAGGGAGCATCTATCTTTCATGTTACTGGGTTCTTATAAAAAATAAGATTAAAATTGTTTGCCTTGTTTGCAGCTTAAAGTGATAGATATGATCCTGAAGAAACTTTCTGGATATTTCTTTGATGGGTCATGACCCCTAAGTAGTCTTTTTTTTTTCTGGAGGTCAGCTTCGTTATTATAGCAAACCTTAAGTGTGCCAGAAGATTATAATTAGTAGTTAGTTTTTATCGTGATGGTTAGGTGGGTATTGCAGAAGTAGTTGAGCCAGGATCATGGAGCACTGCTGGCACCTGGCTTGATCTGGGAACAACATCTGAATGCATCCAACCTCTTATATTATTACATATACTTTAAATTTGCTGCAGTTCTGTGGCTGCCAAAGGCTTTAAAGCCTGGTTTTATTTCATTGCTGTAGCCCATTTGGTAAGTGGCGAATGTCTGAATAATTAAAACCAGGTCATCTTTCACCAGGCTGAGGCAGTCTTGTAGCAACAGAAGACCGCAGCAGACAGGAAATGCAGGTGACCTTGTCAGATCTTCAGAATGCTTCTGGACTCCTCAAGGATGTAAAGTTATGAGTGAGTTTTTTCCTAAGACAGTTTGTTTATAGCTGAAGCTGACACATGCGAGTGCTTGGCCGAGGGTCTGCAGCCTGGTGTACGGTGAACGTTAACATACGTGCATGGCTTGTTGATTGAGCCTTGAATTCGAACCAGCAGGTTGGTTTAGCCTAGTTTGGGGTGCTCTTAATTGGTTGAAGAGGCCAAGCTTGAGAGAAGTGGAAAAGTTAAGAATAGTTCAGGCCAAGTGCACTTTTAATCTGCACATGTTTAAGCAGTTCATTCAGTGGGCTGGGGTTATGTTTAAGGCATCCTCATTTGCACTAAGAAAGCAAGCTTCCAGTTTTCTGTGTGTGGTTCATCCAGAACTAAGTCAAGCAGTCCCAGTTATTGCCAGCTTGAGTTCTGATGCAAAAAGTTGCTCTGCTTAGACCTGAGTAAAGCAAAACTTACATCCAGACCAGTTCTGCTACAAGATTGCTTCCAAATTTCCTATCTTGATGAACTGTGGTGCCTTTCGCTTCAGCGTGAAGAGCTGGATTTGCAAGTAAGAGGAGAAGAGCTGAGCAGGCACGCGGATCGGTTTTTGGAGTGTTTGGAAACCACTTGTCGAATGAGCTCAGTCTAAACATGGTCCTCGCTTCTGTGGTCTCACTCCTGTTTCTAAGACTGTGAAAGCTGAAAGTCAGGAGGTGGTTATTGCCTTGGGTCCAGTAGCTGATAAGCCATTTGCAACACAGCAGTCTGAAAAGTCGGGACGCAAATGAGTGAAGAATAACTTTTCACTGATGCTGACATCTTCCAACTCGACAGAGAAATCTTTAATCATCTTTGGTACTTCAGCCGAGATAATAAAATGGCAGCTTTGGGAAGAAATCTTGGCAAACTTAAATCAGATGGAGGGAGACGGTTTGTTGAGAAACCTAATAGCTGTCAAAGCAGAGCTGATTCTTTGTGGTAGATTGAGTGTGTGTTAAGCATTCGCCTATTGCTCAAAGAATACTTTTTGCCATGAACTTATCTTGAACTGTATTTGTACGCTCCACATTCTTGGGAATATTTAGCTAGAACACAGGGTTATTTTATTCTTGATCACCAAAACAATGCTTTTGCCTTCATTGGGTCAGCACTTATTAAGGTGCAGTGATTATAAATCAGATCAAGTGCTCCTTTGGAAATGCAGATCTTATTAACACCGGCTCTGGGAGCAGCAGCTTTTGCATGCTTCTGCCCAGTCTGAGAAAGCAGATTTTGTTTACTGCAGTAGATGAGACCACTGACCCCGGACATCTACAGCTGAGAAATGTTTTTGTGAAGACATACTAGTCGTAGCTTACTCCCATTGGAACTCTATCCTCCTGCTGAGATGATTTTTCAAAACATTACTTCATTTTTCAATGAGCGGGGACTTGACCTGCTTAAAGTGTCCTCTCGTTAAAAATGAGCCTTCGGTGGCAGGGAGATTTAAAGCCCTGATAGCGGGGTTGTCTGCTCTGTCCTTACAGATAGTCCTCACGGTGTGACATCCATCACAGAGCGTCCAGCAAGCCTTGAATTCAAGCTGTAACATGTCAGGGATATGCGCAATCGACAAAAAGCCATCGGTGTTGCTAATTCCGTGGATTGCTGGCTGTGCTTTTTAGGTGTGTGACAGTGTTATTTGCTGAACCAGTAGAATGATACCCTTATATTTTTACAAATCAGTGACTATCTTATCAACAACTGCTTAACTTTCCTAATCTGGGTCTTTGGTTTCCTTTTCTGTGTACAGCCTGTACATATTGAAGCTATTGTACGTTCTCCAAGAGCAAGGTCACGACAGTTACACTTCTTAATGGAAAGATGGCAGTGCTTCTGCTTTTGATTATCTTATTGTTGAGCTATTCAGATAGGCATTTTGAAAATACGCTTCATGCAGTTAAACTGCCAATATGTTTTCCTTTCCCAGTAAACTAATTATCTTTGTATTGTGTAAAGTTTGAATGAGGATATGCTTTTTTCCCTTGGCAGTCTGTATTTTTGTCATCAAGTTTGTTTTACAAGTATTTGTTTTCTCTCATGTAGAGACTAAAAACCATGGAGTAATCAAATCTGAATTCACTTGTGATTCATATTTGTGTCTTAATCTCATCTCTAACAAAGCAAAGTGTACACTTGTAATCTCTTTTTTACTGCCATTTCATTTGACTTTCAGTTTTACGCACCAGGTGGGGATCTTACTTTTTCATTTAAAACTTTTCCAATCACGCTGTCTGTTGGCAGCCTAGTTAGCTGCTCCTTGTAGGCTGTTACTGACCCCGAGGTGAGTTTGTGGCCCTTACCCATCGACTGGTTGTTTGATGTGAAGAGGATCCACAGCACTCTGCTGCGCCTCTAGTTGAGGAGTCTGGTGGTGAAGGCAGGTTTGTACTGTGGTGTTTTTGTTCCTTCTAATGAGGACCCTTCCAACAAAGACCAGCTGCCTGGGCATGTTACTTCAGGCTTGTTCCTGCCTCTACTGAAGCTGATAAATCTTCGGCGTAGCTTATCTGAAAAGGAAACAGGTTTTGAAGCTGTGCAGCCAACGCTTCTTGTGCTGTGGTCATCTGCTGGAGTGATGATGACTTGGAAGTGCTGGGTATTTTGGTGGCTGTGGCTCGTTAGGAACCTGCTTTCCTAATATTTGATCTGAAATGTCCTGGGGAATAGTGGTTTCCAGTGAGATGGCTGCATAATGGTTGCCCTCCTCACTAAAAGGCTCTCAAGGTTTTCTTTATTCTGGTTGAGAAAGACCCTAGCAGTTGTACACAACTCAAGCTTTCTCTTCTAGATATGACATTCCTTTACAGTGAGCACACAGGATGTGGTCAGGTTGGAGGGAAGACGCTACTCCTTCCTCCCTGCCCGCCCCTCACAACCCCCCAGAAGGGGCTGAAGTTGAAACTTAAACTTCAGTAAGTACTCAAGTCTTGTTCTTGTACACTCCTCGTGTTTCAACCCTATCATGCGAGAACTTGTGACTCTCTCAGGCCATTATCTTAGTTGGATTGGGCTATTTAGTTCTATCCTCGTATAGGGCATCCTGTCCATGGGCTTAAGCTGGAAATTCATCATTCTCTGAACTGCCCCATTTTTTTCGTAGTGTGTGTGAGGCACAGTTATTCCCTAGGTCTGATGGATGACTCTCTGCTATCACACCAGGGACTGTTAGAGAAATTACATCAGTTCTTTATCTGTATAATAGTGAATAATTGGGCTTTAGCTGTGTTCTGCCAGCTCTTCTGCAGTCATCTCGCTGCAGCCGTTCTGCTTACTGTCCTCAAAAATAGGAAATGAAGGGAACGAAGCCACCTCAGGTTTGTGATCTGTCCCAAATTCAGTGGATGCACTCAGGTAGGATGTAGTCAAAGTGCAGAAAACATGGTGATGTGAAAATGCACTGACATTGGCTTCACCTAATTGTTGAACCAAATTTCTGTTCTTCAGTTAAATAATGGGTAAATACATTGCATAGGAAACATGTAATTAGTATTTTTTTTTTAGGTGTTTCTGATCTTAAACTACATGTTTTGCTTTTGTTAAGTGTATTGTGTCTCTGACAACAGGTCAGAGACACTTAGTCTTTATTTTGAGGTAAGCTTTCAGTGAGGGCGTTTGTTCAATTTCTTAAAAACATGCCAATATTTCTTCACATTGCAAAGCTAAAATATTATTGGTCCTCAAGCTTCTACATTATTCTGAAATTAATGTTATTGAACACTATTCCAAACCAGATTGAGAATTTCATCTAGATGTGCCAAATGGGATGTATCACGATATGTAAATTGTGCCATGCTTCAGCCTGTGGAAACCAGTTAGATGGCATGTGTAAAATCTTTATTTTACTGATTTCTTCCCCAAAGAGCTTTCTGAAGTAGAGATTAAATTTTGAGACTTCTAATATAATTTGGGATATGGCAGAATGACCGAGCAGAAGAGAATAAAAGATCTAAAACACATGGAGTAATACCAAAGTAGAAGCAGGTGAAAGCAGTTAAAAATGAAGCAAGTTCTTAAACTTTAAAAATAGTTTGTATTAAAGACAGGCGGTTCTGGACAATAAAAATTGGCCACCAATATATTGGTACATATGTGATTTTTTTTGGGTACAGAGGAGTTCATAAATCACAGAACACAACTGAAAACGTATTTGGGCTTGAATTCATAAGAGATACTTGAGGTCTGAAATAAATATATGAAATAAGGATTCTTTCAGCTTCCCTAACAGTTAACATCTGACTGAAGCAAGAGTCCTGTGGTGATTTACTGCAAGTTCATCGAAAACTGAGGCTGCAATGTAGAACAGCTAAAGATTAGCTCAGTAACACATACGAGGATATAAAATTAAATGCGATCTTGACGGTTGATAAGCATTTGTCTGAGAACAACTGAAAAAGGCAATTCTTAGTGGGTAGAGTAGAATAACTAGGACAGTTTACTTATGAGTTTTTTAAAAAAAAAAAAAAAAACTTAATGCCTAAAATACACAAATTTGGCTAACCAGAATTTTAGCTTTGATTCTGGAAAAACTATAGGTTTATTCAATGCATGACATAAGCAATCTTCACCTTTTTATAGTCATTTTTATTTTTAAATACATCCATGTTCATGAGCAATGGGCTGGAGATACAGTAGTAGCAAAGTTCCTTTTAACAGAAGTGATGCTTTTAGTCCATACATCCAAAGATGAGTAAGAGATGGCATGAGGTAGAAAAAAAATCATATTAAAAATAAATTTAAAAGAGAAAAAAGAGTACAAACTGTAGGCATCTCATTTTGAATTGTAAATAGAAAAGGGAAGATCCTTGCAAAAAGCTTTTCTTTTAGCAACACAAAATCCTGGTTGTCCCTATTATGCCTTGATTCATAGAAATAAAGCTGAACTGAATGCTGAAAGACATTTTTTTCCTACCCCAAGGAGGGATGAAGTTTATTTAGAAAGAAGCATTAGCGAGGTACAGGCTGGGTTGAACGTACCTTGGAGATGTTAGGTGAGGATTTTTCTGTACTTTGTGCTTTATGGTTAAAAGATGATGTGTTTTTCTCTGTGATAAACAGGTAGTTTCAGCAGTATGGAGTGAAGACTGATGGTCTTGTGGGGCATTTTGCACCTTTTGGACTGGATTACTGCAGGAATGGTGTAGAGAGAGCTTCAGCCCCCCGGACAGGTGCAGCTGGCAAAGGTGTTCATTGAAACTCCTGTCTGCCCATCCTGACCCAGAGCACAAATGGCGTTAGACACAAAGACTACAATTTGAACCAAAAAAATGAAATCTGCCTTGGTTTTACACAGATATTTCTGTTTATCTGTTTCCATCTTAATGATTCAGCTGGAGTGGAAATGATGGCAACCAGCCACTGTTAGTTCTCCACACTGACTGGAAATGCAGATATTGAATTTCCTTTTTACATAGGAAGACTTTTAAATGAGAGGTGACAATTTAGAGCCCTGTCTACATTCTCTGTAACTTTAAAAAATGTGGTTCACTGTAGTAAGGCTGTACTTTTCACTTTGGTTTATAGGAAACATAGCTGAATGTTTAAGATGTACATTTCTTGACTACCACATTAGACAAAGTCTCATTAGCACGAAGACAGACTCCAAACTAGTGGCTTCTGAAGAGTCCTGTTAATTGGTGTAGCTGGAGTTGGGTACTTCAAAGCTTAATACCCTTTATAATGGCATTTCTTTACGCAAATATTCAATATCTACTTCTTTTACAACTTATGAGGTGTTGCAGGATCTTTGAAGAATTAAAAATTACATCTGCCCTTGATGGTGGGGTGCTGGTTTTGTAGTTTTGACTTGGAGAAAGAGGAGACTTTCAGCCCGTTTTTATTTAAAAGACTGCCTTGTGGTTACTTTTCCCCATCAGAGTTGCTGTGAACAAAGCACGTAACCCTGGCCTCGCTTTTTCCTTTTCACAGCCCTTTTGGGAGGCTTTAATGAGGCTTAGTACTCTAGAAACTTCCATGTGGAGTCTACGGTGTAAAATAATACCAAAGTTGACACTTCACTTAACCACTCCTGTAGCTGCAATTTCTTCCTTTCCCAGCCCTGTTCGCGTGGGCAGTTTACAAGGAAATTAGTGTCTTCCTTGTAGGCTTGCTCTAATCTGTTCTGATCCTTGAACACAAGCTTTGATTTTTCAGACTCACTTCAGATTCTTACAAGTAGATGTTTTTGGTTGTGTAGATCAGCAGAACTCTAAGCCTTGACCTCCTCTGTGGGTTTGCTTACCCACTGCCCATCAGCAAAGCCTCTCTATGTGTAAGTTGACTGAAACTAAGTTGCTCTGTACTTCAAAAACTCGTCAATTCTTGTCCTTAGAACTGCTCAGCAGCTAGCAAAATCCAATGTTACACAGAAGACTTCAGTGCTAAGAGTAACAACCAATTTGAATTTTAGGTGCCTTTTGTGGAGAGGAGGAGAGCTCTTCCTTGTAGCCTTCTGACTTCTGCGCCAGTCTTTCTAGGACCAGATTTAGGTGGAAGTGTTCTTTACCCAGCAGCTCATGTCTGCTAAGGGAGCATGACAGCAATTTATAGGGGATGGGTTGAAATAAAGCAGTTGATACTGACTTGTTTGCACTAAGATTCCAGGTGGAGATGAGCTCCTAATTACCCTTGGGAATCCCCCAAGTGTGTTGTAAAGGTAAAGTGGAAGCAGGTCAGTTGCCATCTCTGTCCCAAGCTCTGCTAAAACAAATTAGTCAGAACTAAAAATACCTTGTAACTGCCTCTGTGATTTATTTCTTTTGCTGGCTCCTGGGATAAATGAGATCCAAAAGCTCTTCTTGAGAATCTGGGAAGACTTTGGCTCTTGGACACATCAGTGTTAGGATAAGCCTCGAGTGTGCTTTGTGGCTGCAAGCATAACGTTCTAGTTCAGCGTGGAAGAAACTGTTCTGTCGTTCTTGTACTTGTGATACCACAATAAAACTTTTGTCCAACGCAACGTGCCATGAAAGGGGAGGTGAGCTATGTGTCTAAAAATGTAATGCATGTGTGTTTTGCAATTTATTATGGACTTGCCTCCGTTCCTGCAGCGTGGTGCAGCTGGCTAACGCTGGTCATCTGACTTGTATCCCAGTGAGTCCTATAAAACAGAGCACATGACTCAAAGGAATTAATGAAAACATTACATTTGTCACTCCTTTAGCATTAAATAAGCAAAACGTGAAACTTCCAGAATAAATGTAAGCTTTTAAGAGTGAGAATCCTCTTTGTTTTATCTTAGATCTTAAAAGCATGTATTGACCTTCTGGCTAAATTCAGTCTTGTGTGCAGTTCAGATAGTTCAGATCACTCTCTTTTTTGTGTTCTCCACCTTCTGAATTCAGAGTGAGACTTCTTTTAATTTGACAATTGTGCTAAAGATTTTCAGTCCCAAAGCTGCCAGCGTGTTCTTTTATCTCTACTAATCTTGTGCTTTTCCCCAGCACAGGGTCTTACTGCTGACATGTCAGGTGTCTGAAGTGGAGCAAGAATAGCCCTGAGTGCACTGGAAACAGATACAGAGACATCTCCAAATTGGTCCCAAATTGGGCTAACTTGTTATAAGTCACTAAATGTTGTGCTTTTATTTCTTTCATCAAGTTTATGTACTTGAACTACGATCATCTTTATGAGCTACTGTTAAATTATTGTTCAGCTGGCATGTGGCAGTAATGTGCTCTTTCGATACAGATACAGAATGTCTACTGTAAACTCAGGTTGTATCAGGGCTGTGTTTTATGAAGTCTATGCACTAGTGGAAGGTAATATTCCGTAGTCATTAAGGTAAATGTTAACCTATTTTTACAAGAATTCACAAGCGTGAAGAGTGAACTGCGAAGAGCAGAAGCTGTTTTGTTTATAACTTCTGCCTGTGCTTGCATGGTGGCTTTGCCAGGAAAGAATGAGAGGATCACAGAATAGCTGATGTTGGAAGGGACCTCTGGAGATCTGGTCCCAGCCTTTCTGCTCAGAGCAGGCTCCTTGGGACGTGCAGTTGGTTTTGAATAAGCCCAACAAAGGAGACTATGGAGCCTGTCCTGGCAGCCTCTTGCATTGTTTCAGTTTCATCATCCTCAAAGTAGAAGGTTTTATTTTAGGTTCACCTGGGGAAGTTCACACAGATCCTTCCGAGAAGCTAATTGAGCTGATACAAGTTTTTCTGGGCTCTTTGTTTCTCCCCCAGAGTGATCAAGACTTGCACGAACCATTCAAGCAAGGCCAAAGACACCACATTCATCTTTGTGGGACTCTCTCCAGCATGCCCACATCTGTCTGGTGTTGGGAGCCCAGGACTGGACCCCATACTCCAGATGTGGCTCCAGATGGGAAACTTGGCATTTCCCCTTCCTGAGATCTATGGGATTGCCATCTGCCCACTTCTCCATCTGCCAGTCACTCTTCCCAATTCTCTGTCAGCTGCAGAGGTGCTGAGGGTGCCTCCTTGTCCCATCACCTGGGTCTTTAATGAAGGTATTTACCAGGATTGACCTGCAGGATCAGCTGCCAGTCTGTCTCACTGCCTCCTTATCTAGCCTGTACTTCATCTCTTTGCCTGGGATGAGGCCACATCAAAAACATCATTGAAGTAGAGGAAAAGCAACACCCACTTCTCTCCTCTAACCCACTGAGTCAGGTTGGTTATTTACCCTTCATAAATTTATGCTGGCTGCTCCCAGATTTCTTGTTCATAGTGTGATTGGAAGTGGGTTAGGGACTCCATAACCTTCCCAGGGCTCCGGGTGAGCTTCCTGGATTGTCCTTCTTGAAGATGGGAGTGACATCTCCTTTCTGAACCTCTTCCATCACCTTTCAGAAGATAATTGAGAAAGGCCTTAGGACAGAAGGAGGAAAAATGCATCTTCTGTGCCAGGGGATGATCTCCATCAACTTTAGAAACCCCTTTAAACTGGCAGCTTACCCTACTACATGGTAACTGCTCCCAGACAGTCTGTTCTGGTGATTACACAACAGATATTTGTGGCTTGGTTATTGTTCTTTCCAGTAAATACATCACACTTATTCTCATCTTAGGTATGTTCTGTTTTAAAGGAGCTTGATGATTTCCCTCCCACCCAACTCAAATGTAGGAATGGAACCCAGGAAGGTAGACACTGGAGGGGAATGGGCAGGCAGATGCCATTCTGCATTTTATCGAGTGCTTTGTGATTATAAAGCTACTAAAAGAGCCATTTTCGACTGTAACTTTTCAGCAAGCATAACTAAAACCTTACACAGCATGCCAGAGGAAGAGATTGAGCTTACAGTCATGCTTTTCTAAGAAGCAACAATTTCACGTAGGGAGCCAAGAGTTAAAGTTGTATTCAATTACGCTCAGTGAAGCACGATGTAAAATGTCGTGGCTCCTCTCCCTTAAGTTTATTGCTTGTGACCAGCCCTAATGGGCAAGCAAGATAACACACAAAGAAAGGAACATCAAAGTTGGTAATATTTTTCTGTATGTCATAAGTGTGCATATGCAAAGACATCCACTGACATTTTTCAAGGCTTTCATGTAGCTTACTGTGTTATGAAAGCTGACACG
Organism: Netta rufina; assembly: GCF_964035555.1. Taxonomy (NCBI): domain Eukaryota; kingdom Metazoa; phylum Chordata; class Aves; order Anseriformes; family Anatidae; genus Netta; species Netta rufina. The sequence goes on from NC_140123.1 coordinate 2,529,261, forward strand.
AGGATGTATGCAGCTTAGATTCTTTCAAGATTAATTAATGGCTGTTAGAAATGTGAATATTAACAAAAAGGAGAAGAAAAACACACCAAGACCAACCTGATAAACAGAAAAAGCTCAAAAAAAAGCTCAAAAAGCTCAATCCTCACCACTTCAGCTGTTGGAGGTGGTAGCGAGCACCGTGGAGAAGTTTTATCCTCTTTTCTCTACTGGATATATCGAAGGGCTCTGTGTCTAATAATAAAATATGTGGTTCCTATTACTAGCGACTTAATGAAATGCTATCTTATACCAAAACAGGGCTTGTGTTCCTAATGGCGCTTTTATTGCCGAGCTTGGGTGGGTTTTATGCTGTTAATTGTAAAGGTATCCCTTAAATCTAAATCTTCTTTCATCCCTTAAATCTAAATCTTCCTTCATTTGGCTACGTGTAATTGTAGAGATTGAAACTGATTCTTCTTGATTTGTATTTTACGCTTAGGGTAACGCACGGTGGGATTGTTGTAGCATGTGGTCATTTCAAAAGGGTTTGTTTTCTTGCATGGGGAACCAGCTGGATTTATAGATCTATTAAGCAAGGTGAGCTGGATGGATGCTGTTCAAGGTGATTTTTATATTCCTCAACTTCAAGTGACCTAGCGAGCTTGAAGGTAGCATAAAACTTGAAGCTGACATCTTAATATTTGATCTGCTGCGATCGCGACCTGCTAACCTTTAGCTTTAATGGTGCTATATAATTCTCCTTAAATGCTGCAAATGTACTCTACTGTGGGGCTGCAGTAAAGATTTTCCATTTGATTGATGTTAAAATACACTTTGCGTAATCACCCCTCTGGAGCGCGTGTTGTTTCTGGTAGATATCGATCTCCTGTATTTGTTATCTTAAATTGGAGAGGGACTTTGCTTTCTGATGTAATGTGGGCTTAGTGCAGATAATATCCTCGGCATCTTGATTAGGGGCTGCAGAACGTGGGGTTCTTTAGAAAGACAAAAGTTGGTGTCGTGGTGCAGCTCCCATAAAAGTTAAGTTACAGATCCCACTGAAATTACCAGCTTGACCACGGTTGACCTCAACCTCTGGTGGTAAGGAAGAGTCACAAGACAGTCCTCAGAAAGGTAGTTTACAAGTATTAAAAGTTTGAACTGCTCCACTTGAGCAAATAATCCATGCACATAATTCAGCAGAGAATGTCAAAGATGCTTTAGGGTCCACAGGGGTGGGTCTCTGGTTTTCTGCAGCAGTTAAGACCACAATAAGTTGTGTTTCTTCCCCTAAACAGTTAGCTACACCTCGATACTAAGAGCCATGGTTTATTATAATAGAACAATTAAACATTAGGAACCGATTTGCATGGGTTGGGTGAGCTATGAGGCTGTAATTCTATTGAGCTTCAGCTGTGTGTGTGAAGCTTGTTGGATGGAGAGGTTTTCGCAACAGGATGGAGGGATGAGAGCAGGATGGGGGAAACATCCAAGGGAGATGAAGGGTTTTATGTGAGGTTTAAGTGGGATGGAGAGCACACGAAGAAGAATGGTTTGTACCGTTTAAGTGTTCCTTTTGTGTGTTGGTAAATGGGCCTGGAAGTGAGCCTGTAAAGAGACTTGTACTCTTTCAATCACAAAATAACTTAATCAAAAGAGAACACCTTTTTCAAAATGATTTTATTAGGAAGTGAGCTAACCAAATGCAAAAGGCTGAGTACAAAGGAGCAAGGTGGAATCTGATATTATGCTGCGTGCTTCTCAAGACATGCTTCATTTACTGAGGGGAATGTTGCAGCACTGGCAGGGTCATAAAGCATCTTCTAAAAACCTGAAATACTTCAGAAAACACAATTTGTCAGCTGAATTCTGACATCAATTTTTAAAAGGCTGACTGGAGATGCAAAGGGCTCCTGGTAACTTCCTCTGGAGGGGGGTTCGTGGGCAGGGGAAGCACTTTAAATCTTTACCTTTCCAGTCGTAGAGTCTCTACCTTTTTCAGGTTCATTTAAGCATCTCAATAACTTCACCTTTAATGCTTTTTTTTTTTTCCCCCCATCAGATTTCCTTTATATCCAAAAGGAGGGGAGAAGCTTCAGTTTGAATATGGAGTGTATCTTCTCAACAAAAATATAGCACAGGTTGGTACACTAAGATATTTTATTTTCAATTAATATCTTCCATCTGCTTAGCGTCAGCGTGGCAGCAATGTACATCTGCTGGCTGGTGATGCTGTTTTCTACAGAGAACAGCTGTGAACTACTTGGAGGTGTTCTCCAAATCACAAGCTTCACTTGCCTTATTGCTTTGTGCTGAGACTTTCTCCTGTGCTGCTTAGAGAAGGGCTTGCCAGCTAACAATGACTTTTTTTCCTTTTCCAGTAGTAAATACTAGTAAATACATGCCCTGTTTGGAAAATTGTGAATGTTTTCTGTTACTTTCATCACACTCAGTTCATCTCATTACTGTGTTGTTTAATTTTGCTTTATTATTAACTACCCTTCTACTTCTATACTTATTTGACAAGAAAAGTCTTGCCAATGTATGACTTCTTTACATTTTTAAAAGTCCTCTAATCATCCTCACTTTCTTGTTTGTATGTGTTTTAAAAATCATCCTTTGCTCTGGCAAATGAATGAGATTTTTTTTTTTTAATTTTACAAGTTTATAGACTTCTATTCAAGAAGCACTAATGCCTGCTGCCCACACATTTGGTATGGAATTCAGAAAATGGCCAAAAAGCTGGTCTCAGGGGGACCTGTAGAAGCTGTTCAGGCTGTTGCCCAACCCTGGGGCAGGGTCAGCTGCTCTGATTGGTTTGACAGTTTTATTCGTGAAAAAATCCACTGCGTTTTTTATACTTAATTTCTCTTTTTTTCCTTCCCAGTTCTTTTCCATCACTTCTTTCCTGTTCTACCGCTGAATTAGAGAAATGCTTTGGGGCTATATCATTTGGTTTGTTTTTGAAGCTTGGATTGCATTTACCATTTTCCAGACTTCTGGTATTTTGCCCGTGTTTAGTGTATTTTGGAAGATAACCTCCAATGGCTCTGAAATTACTTAAAGGCTAAAATGTCTTAAGATGAAGTTAATCAAGTCGTGCTAATCTTGGAAATTCACTTAACCAAGCTGTTAATATACCTTAAACTGTGACTCTTTGTTGCTGGCATTAATAATGGCAGCCAGCTGTTCACACTTCATGGGGAAGACTAGAGGAAAAGAAGGGATTAATACTCCCTTTCCTCCAAACGATTTGATAGCTTTCTCTCTCCATTAGTGCCAAATCGGTGCTGTCCTTAATCTATACTGGTGTAAATACATCAGTTTGTTCAGTGGCTTGTGAGTTGTGATGCTGCTTGCTTTGCTTTTCAGCCTCTTCTGGCTTTTCCCTTTGTGATTCTGTGAGTTTGCTGTTTAGTTGTATCATGCAAGTACTGTTTTATTTCTTAATCGAAATTACAAACTATCCATCGAGCCCAAGCTGGTGGTCTTTCTGTTTCCTGCAGTCTGGGTTAGTTGGCACTTGCACCTGCAGTGTCTTTTCTCTTTTTTAAATCGGAACTGTCTCCACATCACTTCATCTTTTTTTTTTTTTTTTTTTTCTTTTTGACTCGTCTCCTCAGAGATGTTACCACTGACCGACTGAGATCGGTCATTCTGGTTTTGTTCTTTTCCTATTTCCAAAGGACTGTGAACTGTTGAACTCGTGGTCACTCATGCCTGTTGCCTTCCAAGTCCTTGCAGTTGATTTCCAAAAGCACTGGCATGTTTTTAAACTCATAAAAGTAAATGAAGACTTTTATTTAAGTACGTATTTGTATTTTAAAAGTTTCCAAGCTTGCATGGGGTCACTGGTGCTGGTACAAGCTGTAGTGGCCAAGCTATTTGAAGTGGTTTGTACAACACCAGTGGTTCACATGTTATGGGTTGAGAACGTATGCCGTTGAATATAAAACCATAATAAAAGTAATCAGAATTTGTTGCGGGGGGGATCCTACTACTTACTTAATCAGGAAAGTGTTACTGAAGTCCACATAAATTGTTGTAGTCACCTTTGCTTTGATATTCTTGGTCAAACATTGCAGTTTCTATACTTCTGCCAAGAGGACGTTGTGAAAGCAGCGTGAAAAATCTGGCGTAGCAGATGGATACCGTGGAAATATATCACAGAAGTTCTGTGCTCAGGGGCTGACTTGATCTGGAACCAGAGATTGTTCGAATCCTTTGTGTTCCTTTGGAGGCTGGAATGTAAGAGTTGTAGTGTATCTTTAGGCTGCTTTGAGAAAAGCTTCCAGATAAGCTTAGTGCAAGTGAGCGTGAAAAGAATACGTGTAACAAGATTGTTTGGATGGACAGTGAGAGCTGGTCTCTAGACCATCACAGCCTGTGAAGGGATCTTTTTAAGGCCCCAAAGCATTGGCTTCAATTCAGGGAACCAGTCCTGCAAGCAAAGTTGCTCTGTCGTGATTTAGTCTGGATCAGATGCTTACCTCCCTCTGGCTGCGGGGTGGGGATCAGAAGAAGATGGGAGCAACACCACCAGCTCTAGCAGAGTGCTAAGGAAAGAGCTCAGGTCTCCATCGCCTTTCTTGAATGCTTCATCGAAGTCTTGATCACCAAGGGTGAGAACAAAGAGCCCAGAAAAACTTGAATCAACTTAAATATCAACTTAAATAGCTTCTTGAAAGGATTTGTGTAAGCTTCCCCAGTTCCACAGAAGTTTTCTTGTGTTTTTTTTTTCCCTTCTTTCACCTGGAGTTCTTGGGGCAAGGAGAAATGTGAGTGGGGAAGAAGTGCGACTGGGTTGACGTTAACTAAAATTACTGAAATCAAAACTCTTCTAGAGATAAAGTGGTACTGTTTTGTAAAACAGCAGGATAATAACAATGAAAACCACATCTTGCACTCAGGAGAATTCAGCTGGAATTAGAAGCAGCTCAGTGCTAGCTCGATAGAGCAGTTATTTGGAGAAACTTGCTTTGCTGTTACATTCCGAAGTCAAAACAATGTGTGTTAATTCCGAGAGTTCATAATAACTTCCATCTGTACGTGAGCACAAATTGTTTCAATCCCCTTATTTTCTATTCGTAATATTGAAGCCCTCATGATGTTCAGAGTAGCTTGTTATGTAGGATAATATTAGGTAAGAGCATAAATTTCCAGTCGCGCTTTCAGCTCTTTGACTGCAACCAACGTACAAGTGTGATATTTTTAAAGGGAAATTAATGACTTGTGCAATAATATCCACAAAAAAAAACTGGCAGTGAATTGGATGGCTCTCAAAAGCATTAGGTACTGGGAGATATTGGGTAGGTAGCTGGCCCCACAAACTTGTTAGCTGCTCGGTTAGGGATGTGTGTGGAGTATGAGAGGAAGGTGAAAATTTAACAGGAGAATGGAACGAACTCTTGCATTGGTGTTCACACCATGAAAATCTCCCTTTCGAGTGGATAAATATCAAGAAGCACCGAAGAGTTGAGTATTTCTGCTCAAAGTGAGCACAACACACAGCATGGGTAAGGTGATAACTCCAGGAAAGTGTTCTGATTTCTCCAAACGTGGTGTGTGTCTCACAGCTCATCTTGATCACGGACATGGGCCAGGATAAGTTGAGCTGTCACAAGTCCTTGAGCAGCGCTGGTCTTGGTGCTCCAGGCCTTTTGCTCTCAGCTTCTTAAATTTGCTTGCTGGTTTTATTTTTTTGCTATCTTCTTTCTGCATCCCCAGAGTCTTAAACAGCTCAGGCCTGCCTTTGATGTAGGTTCTTCATTGCAGATGAAGAGATGACCTTACTAACCGTGATTTCAGTGATAATCCTCTCGAGGTGAGTCCTTAATCAGCACCCACACTGTCCCTGCTGGAGAAAGCCTGGCCCTGAGTTGTGTACGAGTTGACATTAAGTGGCTTCTTTCCTGTATTGGTTATTTCTAACCCATATATACACAACGTATAGCAGTTGAAGAGAGCATGAATCTGCCATCTAGTTCATGAAACTACAAATTCCTTTGGGTGTTCACAGGGTTGCCTCTTGCATGATATGTGCCAGTCACACTGTTCCTCATCCAGTTGCAAGATTGCTTAGAGAGGAAATAATTTATAGCTATAAAGCCAGATTCTTCTGGTCCCGGTCAGCTATTTCATGTCAAGAGGACAATGAATTCATTTGCAGCTCTGCATACCAAATTATTTGGTGTTCCAGTGAATCTCTAAAAGGGATAGAAGTTGATTATCTTATAGATTTCTTGTTTGGAGTCTCAGCTCAACTTCCCTATAGAATCACAGAATGGTTTGGGTTCAAAGGGATGTAAAAGATCATCCAGCTTCAACCCCCCTTGCCATGGGCAGGGATGCCACCACTACATCAGGTTGGCCAAGGTCCCATCCAGCCTGGCCTTGAGCACCTCCAGGGATGGGGAATCCACAACTTCTTTGGGCAACCTGTTCCAGCACCTCACTGCACTTTGAGTGAAAAATTTCTTCCTAACCTCTAACCTAAATCTCCCTTCTTTTAATTTAAGACCATCCCCCCTTGTTCTGTCTTTATCTGCCTGAGCAAAAAGTTGCTCTCCATCTTTTTATAAGCTCACTTTTAAGTATTCAAAAGCTGCAGTGAAGTCTCCCTGGAGCCTTCTCTTCTCCAGGCTGAACATCCCCAGCTCTCTCAGCCTGTCTTCACAGCAAAGGAGCTCCAGCCCTCTGATCATCTCCGTGGCCTCCTCTGGACCCTCTCTAACAGCCCCACATCCTTCTCGTGCTGGGTTCCCCAGCCCATCTGGCGTTAGTGGACAAGACCTTGAAATGACAGCGTTCTGTCCTTGCCTCAGCTACTGGCTGTTGAAAGGAGGCTCACAAAACAAACCATTTTTGGACTCTTTTACAACTTTATTTCCCTAGGGCTAAGTGGAGGAGCGAATGTGTCATGTCTTCCCCTGGTTCATCACTGGGGCTTGTCGGAGACTCAGCAGTCGGTGGCAGTCAGAACAAACCTCCTCAGCCATCGCTCCCAGCTTTTGTGGAGTCATCTCGGTTTGTACTGTGTGAGTGTTTTTCTGATCACGTTGGATACGTGTTCAGGATCGTCTCACAAGGCGAGGCTTCTCTTCTGATCCAGCCTTGATTTGTGTTGTCTGACAGCGCCTGAGTGATGTTAGGCTGATATTCCTGTCCACATTGGCGGGGTTTGTTCAACCCTGGCCAGCGAATAGTTCTGCTTTCATCTGACAGTCATTAGCAACAGATGAACTTTGCTATTTGACAGGAAAAAATCACTCGAACAATCTCCTGTCAGTTCTCCCAAGGAAGCTTGTTTATTTTCACATCCTTGCGTTGATCTCTAGTGCAGCGAACTTTGTCTAGCCCTCCTTTTTCATGTCCAGAGTCGCTGTGTCCACATGGTGGCAGGCAACATTTACATGCTTTATAGAGATGTTGCTCAGCTATTGCTGCTCTCCTGGGATTTCTGCTCGTTGTTCCTGTAGCTTGTCTAATGCACGAGGTAAGTAACCTTCCCAGAAGCATGGAAGAAAAGCAAAATTCTTCATGTTTGTGGTAAAACTGGTATCTTTTCTATTAGCTGCATGAAAAAAAAAAAGTCGAATGCTTATGTGCTAGGGCAATATGTAAGAAACTGCTCTGAAAATGAGCTCTTAAACATGAAATGAGGCAAGATGTCCAGCTCCTGGCTCCGTTAGGCTATCTACCATGTGAGAAAATCAACTTTATAATAGAAACTATTAAACTTTTCCATGGGAAGTTGAACGGCAGAAATGTTAGGGGCAGAAATTTGTTTTGGCAGTAAACACTACCGAGCAGAAGTGTCTTAAAGAGTTCTGTGGGTATCGGTGTAGATGCAGTGGTTATGACCCCTAGAGCGCAGGATACTGTGACTTGCACACTACATCTTTTATGAGGCCCCTAAACTAGGATCATAAAACGTACAGTTCAGAAAGAATGCACTGTCTGAATCTGTGGCCAATTTAACTGCACAGGGAAAAGTGTTGTTGAAAGAGCACAGGTTGAAGCCAGAGCCGAGTCCTCGTCTCGCAAAGTGCCAAGCATTCATTTTAACGTTAAGAGGAAGGGACTGCACCTGAAAAACCACAAAGTACCTTCTCCAGCTGCACAGAGCCAAAAGCTTTTAGGAGAGGTTTCATTCCTGAGAGTCTCGGAGGGCAGCAGCGGGCTGATGCCTAGCCAGATCATTTAGAATTGGGGAATTTACATATGTTTTTTTGCAAGCTTGTTGGAAGGCTTCCTTTTTTTCCTTTCCTATCTCCCATGCCAAGATAAAATAGGTTGAAATGAGACTGGATTAGCTGTAACAGCAGTCACCTTTTCATTCAGATGAAAGCCTGCCTCTCCTCGCCCGGAGGCAATCTGCAGTGATCAGCGAAGGCTCGCGGAGGAGCAGACCTTGGCTCCCAGCTCGTACTGACCGCAGCACCTGCAGCAGGAGCCCGGGCAGCATGGTTAGGTAGGAGGATATTGCTGGCACCACCTGCTGTGCCTGGAGCCACTTCTCCAAAATAATTTTGGGGACACATGCTGGCAGGCACGCTCTGTGTGTTCGATCACTCGTGTTCTGCGCAGCTGTCGTCGTCTCTGCACGTTAACTCTTCCTGCTAAGTAAGGATCAAAAAAAAATGAGTAAGTGATTAAAATAGAACCAAGATTTAGTAATCAAAAGGCAAATGGGCTCCTGATAGAGTTAAGCTGACATGCACACATGCGATTGCCAACTTAAACTGCTTTGTAGTTCATGTAAGTGTTGCTTTATGAAATTGGAAGAGATAGGAGAGCGGGAAGTCTGTTATCAAGCCATGGCACAACGTATTAGTGTAGGAAAAAGATGTGGTTTTGTAATATTTCCTAACGAGTAGGGTGTGTGCTCTGGAGACAAAGCTTGACTTTCAGATATAAAGCATTAGCACCTGTGGAATTCAGACCTTGTTCCTGTGCCCGTCCCTTCCTTCAGGAGCCTTCTCACTTTCTGCTGTGCTGCCATCTCCCCGTGGAAGGAAAACGTGCTAGGACACATACAGCCACTGGCTTGTCCTTTCCTGAAACCTGGCTCGCTTAATGAGTAAGAATTACTTTCACCTGTCACAAGCAAGTGACAAGTTGTGACTTCTTTTTCGCTGAGCTCCTGTTGTTTTCATTTCTCCATCCGCCCACGTCCTTTGTTCTTCTGTCGTTCTGTGCTCCGTGGGGCAGGCTCTGCCTCATACTTCTGGATAGGATTTGGCACATCAGGGCACAAATCCTGTTTTGAAAGCTGCGGCTATGACAGCTGCTTAATCACCCATAAATGCCTTTCAGGCTTGTTATGTACCGTGGTTGAAATTTCGAGCAAGTCATTTTCTGACAAAAGGAATAAAAGTGTCTGATATGTATTGGCTCGTTGAGTTTTTGATCAGTCCAGAACGCTTAGAAATACAGAGCTTGAAAGTATTTATTTTTCAAGAGACCTGACATACTAAAGGGAACATAAGCACCTTTCCTTGACCTGGTGTGTAATTCACACAAACATTTCTCAATATTGTGTAAATAGTAATAATAAAAGCTGTTCCAGTTAGCTAAATATAAGCTCTTAGTTGTTCTCAAGGAGAGAGTTGCTTAATAGATTTTGATTTAGTGACCCTGGCTTTAGCTTTTAAGTTTTGAATATGCTCTATCATATAAGAAATTATTTCCAGTATTGGTGTGGCTTAGTGTTTTTTGGTGTTTGCTGAAGGTGCTGAAAGGAAACCAGTCTTACACAGGTTAAGCTATTGATGTTATACTCCGTGAATGAGAAGTCTTTCCACTTTATCCCAAATTTAATATTTTTTTTTCAGAAGTCAGTCTCTTTTGCCTGCTAAAAGTAGAGTGACAGATGCCTGGGAAGTCACTCAGCTGAGGTGATGAAACATGGGGCAGGGAGCTGAGAAACCCCAAATTCTCTGCTTGGTCTCTGGTACAGGCTTAATCACTTTCTCTTTAAATAATGCTTTCTAGAAGCAAAAGCATTTCTGCTTTGAAGTAACAGGTTTTAGAAGGAACAAATCTGGATCAGTGCTGTAGGAAAAACTGCCAAGAAACTCCATTTCCCCCTGTTTCATGTTGAAGGAGTGAGTAGGACCACATGCAAATTTCCCCAAACTTATTTGGAAACCGCTGCGTGGCTCTGAACTGTCATCAAGTGAGGAAACCTCGTTGGTGGCAGAGGCGTTCACAGGCATTTGCAGATGCTCAGGCACCCCCGGCTTCTGGAGTAGCCCTGGTGAGGCCATGCAGCCTCTCAGCTTCTTGTTGCTCTGATTTCCAGCCTAACGAGGTGGGTTAGTTCCCTGTACTTACCTGTGCACTCACAAAACTGTTACACTTTTCGTGTCTGTAGGTCAAAAGCAAGCTTAAAATGTTCTCGTGCAGTCGGGGAGCTCAAGGCATAAAGCAAATGGTACGTGTAAGACAGAGGTACAGAGCGTTACTTGTCTTTCTCCTGGCTTTTGCACATCTAACCTTTTGTTCTGTGCCTCTTGCAATGATTTTTTAATACAAACATTTAGGCTGAATGAAGTCATAGGAAGTAAGTGTGCCCACGTCTCGTAATCCAATAAACATGGCTGTGATGCCGAGGTGTTTTAAGAAGTTCTGACCTGAACCTGGAAAGGTTATGCTGCATAGTTTCATCTCATCGAGCTACAGCACAGCAAAGAGCCGAGCAGTAAACGTGGTTTTAGTTATTTGAGTGCTTCACTGGGGAGAGGGGGAAGCTTTTCTGAGGCCAGTAACTGCTCTATCTTCTAAATTGCTTTTTTTTTTTTTTAATGTTCTTTCTGTAAAATGGTCCTGGTATATGAGAGGCACCTTTATGGGCAAGGGGGCCCACCTATGTTATTTTTACAACGAGCCCACTAACCACCAAATTTTACAGGAATAGTTTACTTCTGTAAGAGGCTGTTTCCCCCAGCCTGTCCCTGACACTGGTTTCCCATATCCTTACTGGGACAGGGGACTCAAACCACAAAGCCTAATGTCTGAGGCCTCTCTGGAGAGGTATTGTGTTTACTGTCAGGAAGGGCTTCACTAATACAAGCAAGAGAGTCCTGGAGGAAACGCAGCTTTTGGCTCATCGAGATGTTTAGTTCTGCAGCGTGTTGTGCATGTACTCAAACACGTACTCCAATTTCCTTATTTTCTTGTGGTCTATCTCCAATAAACACTCGTGCTGCGAAACCAGAATCCAGGGTTGAATATCGCCTATGATCAGACTTCGGTTTTAAAAAATTTGAAGAAAACTCGTAAATTTCTGGTGGGATTTTACAGCTTGCTGAGCATTAACATTCAGGCTGCTGCTGCTTGCAGATAATGGTTAGGCTTTGTGTTTTTGTGGATGCAAGGTGAAGAAGCAGCTTTCTGTAATTCTACGGTAAATCAGAAGGTAGAAGGGAAGTAGATCTGTCATCAGTAGAGAATATCATCTCCCTTGTCACTGTTGAATCGCTCCTGTAATTGCATTTCATGCCTGAATTTCTCCTCCTTTTCAGATGGACATGGATTAAAATCCTGCGGGGTGAGAAGGGAGGAAAGAAGGCAGATTGTTTATGGGATAGCAAGAACCAGTGGTGAGGAAAAAGTTACTGTTTGAACTTGATGCAGTTTGCAAAAACTGAATGACTTAGAGCTCCATGCTAACCTAACGTGTGCAGACATAACATCAACGTTTCCCAAATGCAGCATTCACCCTCTTGGAGCAGTGACCTTGCAGCATTTTGACTGTTAGATGTCACTGCTACAGACCTAAGTAAGAGAAGAGGTGAATATCTTCTTGCTAGAAGCCTCTCCCTGATCAATGGGATGGGATCAGCTTGTTTTAGACCGAACATGTTATAAAAATAAAGTATGATTGTAAGCAGCCTTTGAAGGGACAGCATAAAACAGTTGTTATCCTATTGCTGCTTTGATTCCTGCTTGTGTGCCTTGTTATTGCTAAATGTGCTGGGGGGCCTTGGAGATGATTTCCCTGAAGGCTTTTTTTTTTAGGGCAGACTGGGTCAGCTTGAGGAATTTTGTGTGCTCGGTGGATTAATGGAGGTACATAGGTTTTCAAAGTGGTTGATGTCACTTATTTCTCTCGTTAGTTTAATATTCTTAGGAAAATTGCGAAATAAACATCTGCTTTTCAAGGTGGACCTCTGAGCAGCATTGAAATCCCCTTGGGAGAGGAAGGCAGGTGTTGGCATATCAATATCCAAGTCAGCATTACTGTAAAAACAGCCCTGTAGCTGAGCACTTCTTGTTTTGGATGAGGATTTTGGATGAGGACTGTCGCTTGTATGGCAGTCTCTGTTCCTTCCAAAAGTGAGGCTGACAAGAACTTGAAGACTTGTTGTAATCTCAGTACTTGCTGTACTGCTTGCTTTCTTCTCCTACTTCCTAAGAAGCTTGGGGGAGGAAAACCTCGTTAGATTTGCTTCCAATCTTGATAGATATTAATACGCTGCCAGTCTTTTAAATATGAAAAGTCAAAATGGGTTTGAAATGCTTAATTTCGAGATAGGCTGTCTAAGGAGCTAATTGATACCATGATGTGTTTCGCTAATGTTGCAGCTTCGGGGTTCTGCAGCAAAACTCCAGAGGGGGGAACAACCAGCTAGACGTAATGAAACAAAGGAGAGCAACACGTTAGGAGTGCAAATAATCTCAAATTTTATAATTTCCCCCAAAAGGTATAAACACACACAACTGTTTATATAGCAGCAGGCATTATTTCACTGATCCCCCAAGGTTGTTTATATAGCAACAGGCATTATAACAACACTTTCTGTTTTCATTATTGCAGTGCTTAGTCATCTGAATCCCAGCCAGTGCTCCTTCATACTCGGGGAAAAGTCATCCAGGATCTTGTAAAACAATTAACTATGTCATTTTATTAAAACTTGCTTTTTATATTTGTGTCCCAGCGTTTGACATCCTCTGAAAACCTTATGTAAATGCTTGGCTTCTAACCAGCGCTGTGAACTTGATTGAAAGAACGTTTTTGCTTCTATTTTTGTTTGTGTGTGTTCGCATTTGTCGAGCAGATGGCCTTTCAAGTTCTTGAAGCTATTAAAGAAAAGCCTCATTTAACCGAAAATAATTCAAAAACTGCTCAGCTGCCCTAATAATACATGAACGTGGATAGGGTAATAGTGGCTTGGGTACCTGACTTGTGTAGATACAGGTGGTTTTACAACAGCATGCTGCCACGTTGGTGACCTGCTGTCTGAAGTACCTTTGTCTGAGACCAAAGAAGTGCAAAAATGCTGCAGGTTTCGGTGCAGACTCGAGTATTATGCACAACAAGCACCGAAGTGACCGGTATCCTGAACTTGATGAACACAGTCTGAGCTACGAGACTGCTCCCACGTGTCTTAGAACAAGATGAATATGGCTGGGGAAGCAATGTGGGAAATGATGAACAGATGGGTTTGGGATTGGAGTTGTTGGGAGCTCCTTTTAAAAAAAAAAAAAAAAAAAAAAAAAAAAAAAAAAAGATATTCCAGACCAGATACTCTGTGGTTTCTCTTTGGAAATAAATGCATGTGCTCGTGTACCGCTAGTCATTAAATAATCTTACAGGCATTAGGATAGGAAATGGCCTACTCTTTGCACCTAAATGCAGGATATCGTTATTTTTCTTAAGAGGCAAAAGCCCTAATTTCGATCTTGGGTGCAACCCGATATTACACAGAAATAGAAAGATAACAAAGTGGTTTCTTTTTAAGGCAGTTTAAGTGGAAAAAGTTTAATAGCTGCAGTATTTCCTACCTTATGGAGTTTGTGAGAGAGTGGCTGAACCCATGCAGGTTTGTATTTTAGTTTAATAGCAAACAGGATGGCCACGCTTGCCATGACCTGGTGAATGAATATTTATCTTTGAGCTCTTATCTTTAGAAGGGAGGTAACCTTTTGTATTGTCTGATGTGATTTTAATTACGTATAGCTGTCTGATTAACGAGATAAAAGACCTGGAAGATGCTTGGGTAGCAGCAGTGGATTGTGGAGGTTCTCAGGGTGGAGCTGATCCCTGCTGAGCCACAGGCAGCTTCGATCCAGCCACTGCACAGAAGGAACTTCAGGTAGAAGGTGGAGCAATGCAACACATCCCTCCTGCATAAAGCAGTGAGTTTAAACCAGTCGTGCCCTGCTTGCTTCAAGTTCAAGTGAACTTGTTTGTCGAGCCTCACCTTCAGCTAATGCTGTGGTGTTTTGTTAGCTGGAACAATTTTCTCTGCCTTTGATGGAGTTTAGTAGGAAGTTAATGTGTGCTTTAAGAAAAAAAGCTTTCACCCTGGGAACTGTTGTTTTACACGCAGCTTGTTTCTACGTTTATGGTTCTCTGCTGGAATAAATAGCAGGGCATGATATAAAATACCCACTGGTACGATAGGCCAGTCTTCCATAAAGATAAACTTGCCCTTAATATAAGTTTAATATCTTTAGATTGTTCTGTACAGGCTCTTTCTGAAACTCTTAGGACAAATCAAAACTTGGAGACTTTACAGAAGCAGACTCCAGGCAGCTACCTACCAGTAGCTACAAATACTGTCTTCTCTTCCAAGACTTCTCATAATGCTGAAATTTAATTTATCATACAGGATTTCCAGTGTCAGAGGTTACAGATGCAAGTTTTCTGAAAAAAAAAGGATCACATTAGATGAATTTAGGTTTGTTTTTAAAGATCTTAAAGAACTGTACTCTTCACCATTACGTTTTCCCTTCCCTCTTTATATCTTGAGTTAGCTAACTTGGAAAGCTCTCAGTTACCACAGAAGCCAAGGTAACAAAGCTCAGTGAAATGCTGAAACTTTCTCACTTTGAGAAGGGTAAAAGGAATTTATCTGTGATTGAAGGCAATTAGAAGGTGAGTTATTTTCTTCAATATCAATACCCTTAAGCTCTTCTGTCTTGAACTCTTCCTAAAGCGTGCTGCATCCTGTTCATTGCCTCTTGCTGCTGGGGGGTAAGAATTGCTGGTGACTGGTTTGAGAGCAGAATTAGGATGCTCTTTGACGTGCCCGATGTCTTCAGCTTGTTTGTTTCCCGGTACGTTTGCTCCATGGTTTTGCTCAGTCACACAGCATTTCACGCAGCACTTGGGAAAATGAAGCTGCGTCGAGGAGCTAAATATTAGTAAGGAAATGGCAATTAATATTTTATTGCCTGAGCATCGTTAATGATTTACTTACGGTCCCGTGGTGTATACAGAGTCATAAATGGGAACACAAATCTTGGGTGCTTGTTCATTCAAATTAAAACAGGCACGTTTTCTTTGGATGGCTGGTCTGTAATATCCTGGAGGAACAATCTAATCTTTAAATAAAACGCTGCTCTTGCGAGTGGTGCTTGGTTCCTCTGGAAACTTAGCGTGGGGTGGGTGGAAATGGTGTTGTTTAACAGCAGCAATTGAAAATCAAACTCTTAGGAGTTTCTTAGGAGAATCAGGACAGCATGCAGGCACCTCCTGCAGCTCCTTTTCCTACCCAGACTGTTTCACTGCTCCTCTTCTCGCTGCCTTTCTCTCTGTATCCTCTGACAAGCAGAGGGTGGGAGCAGAAGGAAGAGAAGTTCTGTTTTCTCAAATAAAAGAGAAATCTCAGGGCTTCTCCTTCTACATTTGTTTTTACTATGGGCTGTACATGTAGTGAGTTCTCCAGGACAGAGATTTTTTTAGGTTCACTTTGTAAATATATCATCATCAGCTGGTATTGATAAAGCCACCTAAGGCAACATCCCTTTTCTTTAAGCAATTACAAAGATGGAGTAGAATATAATTTATGAAGTTAAATCCATCATTTTTTTTCTAGAGGCTTCATAAAACTTGCATCCTAACTTTGCATGCTATTTACACTATATTTTTTTTAGCAGAAGCAATGTTTTTGTACGTGTCTTTTGATAAAAGTGTGTCTCGCATGCATTCTTCTGATCTTGGCTGTTGGAAATAGAAATCCTTCAATCCAATTCTTTTCATGCTATGAAACCTTAGAATTTAAGGATGACTGTAAAAACGGGTGTTCTATAAAAAAAAAAAAAAACACTTTGATTGTAGTAGGAGGAACAAATGTAATGGTTTTAATTTTATTTTTTTGCTTTTTTTTTTATTTCTTTTGCC
This sequence comes from Netta rufina, assembly GCF_964035555.1. Taxonomy (NCBI): domain Eukaryota; kingdom Metazoa; phylum Chordata; class Aves; order Anseriformes; family Anatidae; genus Netta; species Netta rufina. The sequence continues at coordinate 2,545,375 of NC_140123.1, forward strand.
CCAGGCTAGTTCTTTGGTTAACCAAATCCACTGTAATCCCATCAGGAGAATGTGGTGATCATTTAGTAATTTATATTGTATGCTTGTCTTAATCCAGGTTCTGTCACTGTAGCAGAAAATATGAACCCAAGCCCACCATATGACTCGGCTGTGTCCATATGGAAATAATAAACTATGTAATAAATGGCCTCATGTTGTACAATGCAGTGCCGTGGATGATTTTCTTCCAAAGCAATTTTTCTTTCTAAAACTCAGACAAGCTCAGAAATCATTCCCAATTTCAAGAGCCTTTTTCTACGGAGAAATTGTTTAGGTCTTTGTTTGGGAAGTCGCGTGGGCTCCTGGTTCAGGTCAGAAACCTTTCTAACTCAGAGGATGCCTACACCTTGCTTTCATGACTTACAGAAACAGGTGTGTAGCTCAAAGAAATATAATATTTAACTCGTATTATTCAATGTTTTAGCAGCTAGCTTCATCAGTACCGAATTTGTGCAGGTCTGAGGCAAGGTGCAGCTTCTAGAGGGTTTTAATATCTGTTGATAACTACCTATCAATTTGGTACTGCTTCATTCCAATATTCTTTTCAAAAATGTTTGAATTTAGGGATATTTTCCATATTTGAACCACACGAGGGATAAATTGCCCTGCAGATCTTCCCTGAAGAAGTCTTCAAAGCTGAAGACTTTTCCTTCTTTCCATGTGCTCTTTTCTTCAAAGGCATTTTTAGCTGGGGACTTCTTAAGTGAGTAGTTTATTGTGATAAGCAGTGAATTAATTTGTGTGTACTTCGTTTTGATAACCTGAGGGTAAAAACAAGTTGCAGTTTGTGTGGAGTCAGCATATTGAAGCTTTTAATTTCTGGCTGCATCTCCTTAATTCCAGGTAGGAATTCATACATGGGCTAAAGCAGGTCGATGTTAGAGCCTGCTCTCTGAGCCACGTGACACTGGATTCAATTATGAAAATAGTTTATATGCTGATACAAACAGTTAAAAGAACCCAGATTTAGTTCAGCCTTGTGACAGTCTGTATTTTTACCAGTTGATGTTGCTGTAATAATTCCTCTACTGATTCCAGCTAACGCTGATACACTCAGGATGACAGATGACACTTGCACAGAAATAAATTTTTCGACTCGGTGAATGTAGGACATTGTGTTGAAAGTCAGTCTGCTCCCTTAATAACTCTATATTTTTTTTTATTAAGCTGTGAGGCCACTCTCCTGGTACAGATAGGAAACGGAAAAAGCGTAATGAGGTTTAACAGTTGCATTGACTGATCATTTTGTCCCTGTTCTTGGGTGGGTTTTGCTAATCTGAGGTTATGAGCATTAAATGGAATATTTCCTTAAGCGCAATAGATCTCCTGGAGCTGCTTGATTATCCTACGTTTTACTTGAAAACCTGACAAATTAACTGAGCATATTACTATATCCGTTGGAATCTGGGGTTTGGAAAGCCTTCCTAATTCTCCTTTTTCCTGTTTTTGTAGCTTAGATATCAACACGGGCTGAGTACTCCAGACCTAAGGCAAACTCTTCCTAACCTGAAAAACTTCATGGAGCTTGGGCTAATGGTTAGATGGTAAGTATTTTTCTATGATTGTGTATTTCTTTTTTCCTTGTAACTTAACCTTGTGATTTAAAGGAGGTGGATGCTACAGGAAACATCACTGTAAAGATTTTTCACAAACAAGCAGCTCCTCTTGACAAGTGAAGAGTGCACAGTGAAGGTAATTACTTTCTCAAACTACAGGCTGCACAAATAGTAGGATCTTTTTTGGCTTTTAACTTCTGCTTTCATAACATCTTTTCATGTGATGGGCCCGTGACACCTGGGGGGGAATTATGGAAGGGAAAAGACTTTAAAATGCAGTGTTTTTATCAAAAGGCAGAGAAATATTCTGTTAAGACTGAATCTGAGGGCTGGCAGTAGATGTACCTTGTGTATTGTAATACTCCAGGAGGATGGGAGGGCAGAAAGGTGCTAAGACATCAAGTAAATCAGGTCTTACAGCCTGGTCAGTGTCTGCCCTCCCATTTGTCTTAAAGTTTAATCCAGGTGAGCTGCATGGGAATCTGAATTACAGTCAACACCATCTGAGCATCCTTGCTGCTAAGATAAATAGCCATTGCATGTTGAGTGTTGCTGCTAAATGGGAAGCTCTCTTAACCAGGAATTGAGCATTATTGAAGCCTTCCAGGGAAATCTCAATTGGTTCTGCTCTGATTTGCTGTGGAGGATCCAAAATCTTCTCTGCTGTCTTTGTAGAAAATCAAAGCAAATTGGTTTCTACACTACAAGACCAAGCTAGCATAGGGTTACCTTGCAGAAGCTGTTTGAGCATGAGATTTGAGAAATTCTCCTTAAAACCACTGAGATGATAAACTTTAGTAACTTCCAAAGGCTATTCACTAGTGGGTATATTACTGCAGGTCGTAGATGCTTCATATTCTTACTTTTTATCTATGGTCTTTGAATTATGACTGCTTGTACAGTGTCTTACCTTAAGCAATTCTTTTGTCTTACATTCCCATCTTCAGTCTTTGGGTGCCCGAATCCCACCCAAACGTAGCACTGTGCGATTTTAGGAGTCCTAGATCAGTTATTCACCCCTGCCACAAGGTTGCAGAGGTCACGTATGGTCCCTGTGTCATTACCTGGTCTTGTGCAGATGCTCTGGATGCTCCAAGGTGTTGAAAATACCATCCAGTATGAGGTAACCACTCCTGGTTTTTGTTTTTTGATCACTTGATGATGCCCTGGTGATAGATACAGACTCCATCACTGCTTCAGTTCACCTGAAAAATATTTTTTTGGTATAGATACTCAGTTTGGGTGGAAGGCTGCTTCCAGCCTTCCTAAAGGAAACTAATTGATTTGAATGGGGTAATAAAGTACTAAGCACTAATAGGCAAACCTGGATATTTTGAGGCTTGTATGTGGCTTGTAGAAAACTCAGAAAACCAAATTGGAACAAATTATAAAATCTGATGTGAAATCACAGTGAATATTGCGACAGTGGTAGTCACAAAGCTTTAACAGTTGGTGCTTTCTAATGCTGTTTAGATGGTATCTGAATTCCTTGCCTGTTAAGCCAATGGAAGTAACAAGGCCTCCAGCAGCAGAATGATGCAGACTACTCTGGTTATGCTCTTCTTTAAAGGATTTTGCTTTTTCGAAAAGATTCTTATTGCTGATTTCTAGTAAGCTCCTAAAATGTTGCTAGGCTCTAAGAGACTTTTTTTCCCTGCAATATACGGAATGTGGGAAGGAGAACACTTCACTTGTAAAGGCAGTTTCTGATCACACATGCTTCAATACAAAATAGGAGGAAATAAAAATTGCTACTCCAGTTGAAAATTACAGGAGCAGGCTTCAAACAGGGTTAGTGCCTTAGAGAAATGCTGCTCAGTATCAGACCCTGGGACAAAATATCTACTGCAGGGAGTAATGACAACTAAAATCTTGTGGGATGTCATTGTGCCACTGCGCTTTCCTGCTCTTGTTTCTGAGTTGCTCTTCAACTTAATCCTTCATCCTTTGTATAGAAATGCTGATTAATTGGAGCTAATTTGGTTTATGAATCATTTCCTTTGTCTGGGAGGATAGTTTTGGCAAAGGAAAACAGAGGAGGAGGAAAAAAAAAAGCATCTTCTTTGACTAATACTGTAAAAAAAAAAAAAAAAAAAAAAAAAAGTGTTGTCTAATAGAAATTCAGCTAGCAAAACAGTGGAAGTAAGCAGGCCCAAAAAAAATGAACCTCAGTCCTTGCATGGTTTTTACCATCAGTAATTTGAGCTGAAAATATTCTCCCTACTTTTCTTATCCCCTAGGAAGATGTGTAAAGAAAAGCTTTCTTCATCAGGAAGATGAGTGTGTGTGTGTGATACACATCACTGTGATGTAAAAATCCTTAGATGCTGTGTGGTCCCCTAAACAAATCCAAAAATGAAGGGCTAGAATACCTAAACCGTGCCTTCTGGCACACGTGTGGGCACTCATCTGTGGGGTGGGAGGAGTACAGGTGGTAAATGTCTCCTTCAGTCCTGAATAAGCAGAGCTGTGATGTCTCTGGGATGTGGTAAATGGACAAAACATTCACAGTGTAGGTACCTTTTCTTCCCTTCTGGTGTACCCTAGCCTGGAAAACTGTTAATGGAAGCTTTAGTTAGGCATTAGGGCTTTTGCCTTCATACAAGCAGGGTTGTTTTTTTTCTCCCTGTTAGGTGAGACGCCGTCATTAGCAAGACAAAACACATTTTTGGCGGGACGATATTTCAAAACGTGCAGGAATATTAAGCATCGTTCTCCGGGAATATCGCCTTCCCTGCTTGCCCCCATATGAATGTCTATGCCTCATTTCCTTCTCACCTCTAAGCCTTGCATGCACAGTTGTTCATTTGTAACTTTTTTTTTAAGGCTGATGATCCTAAACAAGGCTTCTTAGTGCTTCCTAATAATACAAATGGAAATGAGCCTTTACAGGGAGTCTAGCTCAGGGGGAAAACTGGCCAGGCTTTCATAATCGGGCATTGCAGTTGAGCCCCATACGTAGCGGAGTACAGATGCCCACTGTCTCGTGAATAATATCTGCTTACATATATTTAAGCAAGCATAAAAGCCACCAGCTGTTAAAATGAAGATTGGAAGGGATTTTTCGTTTGCAGGCTACAGTAGGTGAGTAATCCAATACCCTCTGCCACAGACCGTAGTCAGCAAAGTATTTCCAGGTTATCCTTCATTTGCAGGAGGTAGAGCAGGAGAGCATGAGGTAGTGATGAGTTTTTCTTATTTACAGATTCGTTTGCACGGACTAACTTCTGTTTTCTGTCGCTCAGTTGCTGGTCTTCATCTTCACTTTCCTGTGTTACCACTGCAGAGGGTTTTTGCTGAACTGCTGTCAAATCATAAACTGGTAAACACCAGCACTCAGGTTGTACTTAGTTTGTCTTTCAGCAGGACATACTCATCATTTTTGCTTTTCTATGGAGACATCTGTGTTTCTTAGCAGCCTGGAGCAGAATTGAATCCCCTAGATAATCGGGGTAACCCAAATCCTTCGTTATTTCAGGCTTAACCTTCTTCTCTGATAAGTATCAGTTTAGATCTGAGTACAAAAGAGTTTCTTTACTCCTCCAGATCATAAAATAGAAATAAACAAACAAAAATCCCCACAACTTCAGTAGATGAGCCTACTATTTCCTTTCTATCAGAGCAAATTTGGCAGTTGTCTTTTACAATCCCTGCCCCAGGCTTTCGTGAACTCTGTTGTTCTTCCTGGAGCCCTGGGGCAGCCCTTGGCCCCGCTGCCGATCCAGGGAGCCTGGAGCCTTTTATCAAGGTTTAATTGCATTGCTGCTGGTTCCCTCTGCCTGGTGAGATTTGTGTTGTTTTGGTTTCTCAGGCACGACGCTGAAATGATTAATACATGTTTTCACATCCCAACTTGCATGATTTATTGCGTCAAGCTTGCAGGTCTACAAGCTCTGCTTCCCTCTTCATGTCTCTCCTGGCACCTATATTCTGCTGTGTTTACTTTCCTTTCCCTTTACCCCTACTGCAAAATATTATTTGTATTGTGTGTAGATGAAATCAAGAAGAAAATCAAGCATGTTTGTTCCCACACATCCTGTTATGGAAGCTGCAGAAGTGCAAAAACTCATATTTCAGGTATCAGGGCTGGCTGTTGACTTGTTTTTAAGGTAAAAGATAATGAACCAGAGTTGTTAATTTAGACTATCCCAGTTGTGGTGCCCAGAATCTTTTTCTTCTTGGGGATAATTCTTCCCATTTTCAATTCCTTAGCTGTGGGGTCTCACCAGCTTCCAGAAAAACACTCACTTTTAAGATCAGCTTTTGCTAATGCAGAAGGCTCTGTGCAGTCTGTCTCTGAAAATCTCTCTCGAGCATTTTCCAGCTATTGAGAGCCTAAATCTTTGCTTAGACTGCACGTTTTGAACTCGAACATCAGTTTATTCCTTTCTGCATGTTCAGATTTATCTTTCACAAGTCTTTGGATCACGCTTGCATTAAATCAGGAGACTTTCAGCTTTTTCTGGTCTTCAGCTTAATTCAATTTACTCTAACTTTGAGGGTTAGTATTTGTGGTTATTAGTAGCAATTACAGAGCATGCTGCAAATCTGAGCTGTCCAGTGAGCAGATATTTTCCTAGTGAATAAATTAATAGGCTTACCTAATGAAGGCAATTACACATATTCCTTTAGAAATTCACATCTGTAGTCAGGAGATGTCTTTTGGAGCCCTCATTAAAAAAGCTATACCCCAAAATACTTGTTATGCCAAGGCTTAATCATCATTAAATTTGAGTTTTGGAGGTATCTCTTGATTCATATACTGCTAGATTCAAGAGGAGGCTAAAACTTAATGTTCGAGTTAAGCAAACTCTGGTAGCTTAATTTATGATGATTTTTTTTCATGGGGAAAAAAAACGCGTGTCAGAATTTCTCAGCTGCCAAAAGACGCAGTTTCACCTTAACTTCGTATTGGCAGCCTCCCCTTGCAGCCCTGTCACTATTGTGCATTATTTAAGCCGTAATCTCTAAGAAGGTGAGAAACTATTATTGCTTTTTAGCACAGTTGACACGATATTGGCTCGGAGCTGCGCTTGGAGCTTCAAACATTTCAGATGGCTATAAACCAACTTAAACACCTTCATTTAGTGTTCTTACTGCCATGAGGTCATAGTTTGCAACAAAAAAGATCAAATGGTGTTTAAGTTATTTTTTTGAAAGTATTCTCATACCAAAGAGCTGTAGCTGTGGATTTTGGCTCTTGGCCAGACAATCAAGATTTAGTATTTTGACCAGCTGTGATCCAGTAATGTTCCTCCGAGGAAACATTTTGTGGGGAGGAAAAGATACATATTTGAGCCTGTGAATTGTGTTCTGTCTCTCAGAGTGCTTTACAGTTTCTCCGTGCCCGTTGCAGACAGATTAAATAATCGCAAGTGAATCTGACCGAAGGAACTTTCTTGTTATCAAAACTGCAAACAGATTACAAAGGGAATCTGTTCTCTAGGAAAAATAACTTCAGAAATGTTCATGTCCTCTTTCAATTACTTTGTGCTTACAGCAAAGGGTTTCTGTCTTGCACCTCAGGTTGGAAGTATCCCCAAATGGACTGACTATTGTAAGTGAAAATGAATATTTTGGGGAGAAGGCAGCTACTTTGTAGTTATGCTGCCTTGTAGCTGAAGTTAGACCATGTATGAATTGATGTCCTCGATTTGGATTCAGTTGAAACACTGAGACTGGTGATGATGTAATTCTCTTATCTGTAATGTCCAATAAATCTGAGTTTCCCTTCCTTTTTTGTTTTTAATTTAGGAATCCTGCGTCCTAAGAGCAGTTCAGCATACTCGTGTACGTAACTTGCTCTAGTCTGATCCAACTTGATGACTTAAAGCCATTAAGGCCTGATGACAGTTCATCAAACCAAGTTTTTATACTCCACTGGTCGCAGGCTGTTCCTTTTTGGACAGGTGTCCACATCTGTTTGCTGTCTCAGAAGTTCAACCACGTAATTGTGGCTGGAAGCTGAACCAGCTCACCCCAAGTAATTCAGGTCAAGGTAGTGCCTTAGAGTAAAGGCCTGCACTCCTGCATGCCAAAATTTTTCCACTAGTGAGGTTTCCTTACAGTCTCTAAAGTTTCAGGGCAATTGGATGTTAGTTTTTTAGCATGACGTGTTTTTTCTTACTTGTTCCGTGAGCCGTGAAGCTGATAAAGAATCTCTTTCTCTGGGCTTTGCCTTGATGCAGTGCTGTGAGTTTTGGTAATGATGCAGCCTTTTCCTTGGGGAAAATGCAGACCGGCTAGAGACCCTCCATCAGCTGCTCATTTTTGTAAAATTTAATAGTAACCTCCTATTTCTGAGCTCTGTGCTTCTCTGTGAACATTTCTTCTGATCCTAAACCTCAGTTTGACTTCTCATTCTCACCTGGGGGAAGGCGAGGCAACAGGTTAAGATCCCTTGACTTAAATACTTGACCTCCTCTAGCTAAAAACTGTTTAGTTTTTACTTTACTTGCCTGCAAATATGATCATTGTTCTATTTTAAAGCACACAGAGAGCTGTGCATCTTACCAGGCTTGTCTTCTAGATGTTCATCAATCAGCCCAAGCTGGTTGCCCCGTGGACAAGAAGAGGCACCTGGAGAGGGTGACAGTGCCATAAACAGCTCGCAGGATGGTGTTGCCCACCCTTCTCTCCAGTGCTTGCACTTTTTCTTTCTATCCAGTGATCTGGAAGAAGTCTAGGCAACGAACTCTTTAAGTGGCTGGTCTCCAAAGTCCTCCATGTGCATTTATTTTTATCTACATGCTGCAGCTAGTATTTGATAAGCAGTTAAGCCATTCTGCTGACTTCATTCCCACTCTCCCAGCTTTGGGCTGTTATCCCCATATTTATTCCTGACTGAAGCAAAGCCCATCCCAGTCACATTGGCAGCAATGAATGCTTTCAGAAATCTGCCTGCATACGTCTCCAGCAGCTTAAACCTGATCTCGCAGGCTGAAGTAAGGCCCTTTTTAATCACGTGTAGTTTAAGGAGCCTTGGCTGCGAGTGCTCTTTGTTTTAATTCATTAGTTTGAACGCTTGCATGATAAATGAAGATGATTCCTGCTGCATTGCCCTACGGGGCAGCCCTTCTGTGCTCTATTAAAGAACTGGGAAGTTATTTTGTAAACGAGGGAGATTAGCTCTGCATTGCTGCTACATTTAGTCTGTTGGATCACTTAGTGTAGATCATTCTGCCAGTTCAACTTACGAAGGAAGGGAAGATTTTTTTGGCTGCGGGACTAAAGAGGTATTGTTCAGATACACATAACGTGTTAGCTTGAGTAGCCTTGTCATAACAAGTTCTTTAAAAACCTCTCCTGGTCCCACACGCTAATTAATGTCTCACCCTTTTACCCACAAGGCCTAGATTTACAAAGGGATTTAGGCATGTTTCTTTTTCAGAGGAACTTAAATTTACATGCCCACCGGAACGATTTATAAAGCTGCTTCTCTCAAGCTAATTAGACACCACGGGTTTTCATGCTGGTCTACAGAGACGCTTAAATTGCTGCTGCTACTGCACCTTCATAGAAGAGTTGCTGTTGTGCCTAAGCTGGACTGATCAGCACTTGCTGAAGGTAATTTGGGGTTTGCCAAGCAGGCAGTCCCGTGCCATACTTTTTGACATGAGTATTTTTGTCCTTTAAAGAGTCATTTTTGACCTTTAAAGAGTCTAGAGTGAGAGAAATGCCTTCGAGCAAGTTCAAAGCACAATTCAGTGCAACAAACAGAGCAGCGGCAGATACTCATCTATTCGTCACTCATATCGTGAAAGCTTTGCTTTGGTTTTGATGTTTCCAAGAATTACTTATATTTTGTATGATAGTTTGGCTCTGCAGCTTCAGGAGCTAGGATTAAATTTAGGATTGCTTTCTGTTCTTCTCTCCCTACGTGACCTCCTCATCCATGATGGCTTTTAGGCTTTTTAGATCACCCTGCAGCACAAAACGTGAGCTATATTCAGCAGGAGGACCCACCACAAACACGTCTGTAAGCTGCTGGTCAGGTCACTGTGGTTGTCATGAGACTTGTCTGGACCTTTTCTGCTTGCTTACATCTCAGGCAAGAACTTTTATCACTAAAATACCATGGAAAGAGTCAATATCTTTGTGCCTATTTTGAGAAACATACATCTGTGCTTAAATTCACAGCACACAGTTGAAATTCTTCCAGAATTAGGTTTTGATCTCTTAAACGCCTGTCCCAGGGCTGTGGATGGTTGAATAAAATTCAGAAAAATGGCAGACTTTCCCATAAACCTTCCTCATCGTTGTGCCTGAATCAGGACATAAGAAGCTGTCACTGCTGCAGATCTGAGGCTTTGGCATCCAAATCCTCCTGCATTATGCAGAGGACAGAGGATCTTGTAAGTTCTGCACCTTGCTTATAGGCTGGTCCAGCTCTCACTGCTGAAGTCCCTTGGTGAATCTGGACCCAAACCGCCAACAGAAAATTTAACAAGATTAAGCTGTTCTGCATGAAAAAAAGTTAGCCCATTTTGTTTGTGCAACGTGAATTATTCTGACTGCTCCTCGTCTTCTATATCAAGTGTGTGGGTTGTTCCCCTGGGATCTGCAGCCCTCCTGGGTTCCAGTTCAATAGGAATAAAGTCCTGATTGACTCATCCCTGGCATCTTGATAGAAACCAAGCACAGTGGTGGTGTTATTGTTGTTGCAGGGGGTGTTAGACTGGAATTGGATTTGAAAACAACCCATTTCTCTTGGAAGAAGATAATAAATGTCCTTTAAGTTTGAAGAGTAGCTTGTATGAGAAAGCCTTCCCCTTGATTCCCCACCTCCTTTTTTTGAAATGCGTTCCTGCTCAGCATTTTAAATGGTGCTAGGAATAAAGACAACAGGTTTTCTAACCTAAAACACTCGACTGAGCACGTAACCCAACTCTCCTCTTTGCCTGTCTCCTTCTGAGTCTCCAGTGTGATTCCAGGCTGTGCTTTGGGCTCGGTTTTGTAGGGAGAGCAGAAAGAGGGAAGCCTTCCCTGCCCAGTTCCACAAGGTGCAGCCTTGTTTCTACTCCTCAAGGTGCGAGGTGCATTTTGCAACATCTCTTCAGTAAGACATCACAGCATTGCAGGTAGGAGGGAGGTAATTCAGCTCACAATGTCTCTGTCTGGAGTGAATTCTGTAACCAGCAGAGCCTTAGTTATCTTGTACTGAAAAACTTAATGAACAGTGGCCTGTAGTAATCAGATACCACTGGTCCTTGAGGAAATCATTCACATAAAAGAAGGATAATGTACCTTTTGACCCAAAGATGTGTCTTGAATATGATCTGGCTTTATGAACCTTGGAATTTGTGGATCGTGGAATTTGGGAGTAAATTCCTGAAAGTTACCGTTTGATAGTAAAGACTCCAATCACTTGATAGAGCAAAAGACTTTCTGCATTTTGCTATTAAAACTGGAAACGTGCTTCTCTCCTTTTTCCATGTGCTCTTTCTTAAGGAAGATTCAGCAAGCCTGGAGGAAATGTGGACAAGGCTAAGGCTTGAGATAAACAGAATCTGATCAAATTTGTAATGCTGAGTGCTCATTTCTGAGCCAAGGCTGAAAGGACGAAGCTGGAGGAAGGGAGGGGAAAGCAAAGCATCCCTGCTATACATCTGCAGTGCACATTGCCTAAGCAGAGCTTGCAGGTGCCCTGCCTCAGATTTTTAGTTGTCATATTTATTTGTAAGATGTCTTATTTATTTGTAAAATGACATAATGGTTGATTGCACAGGGGTTGGATAAAGTATTTAAAAGCCACGTATAAAAGTCTCTGGTCAGAAAGGGACTGAGGAATAATCTCTGAGACTGCTTAGGAGCATCTGTGCCACATGCTGCTTTTTGTCCGAGCATCTCCATGCTCTGAACCTTTGCAGACAGAGCTGTGAATGTTGTTAGTTTGCATTTTAAAGGCCAAACTGCAGCTGCAATCTAAGAAGAAGGCTGTTGGGTTTGCTGCTGGCTGCGTGTTGGGTGCTTATCTCTCTCCTCCACTGTCTGCAACTGTAAATTCTGACGAGCAGCCTTTCCGGAAGGTAATTGGGGTGGTTAGAGGAGAGGAGCGAGCCCAACACGTGTTTTAAGGGGCAGCCTGGGAGGAAGTGAGATGGGAAAGGAAATTAAAGAGCAGCAGTACCGCAAGCAGCCCTCCCGTGGGGACGCTTATTTTTCACAGAGGGACCTTTTGCAATCTAGCTTATCCTATTTACAAGTGGAGGAAAAAGACTGGGATGGAAAAGGATCCACACGAGGGGCTATTCATAACCGCCGTTACAGGATTTTTCCCTGCAAGACAAATCCCAAAATGTATCAGGCGTTGAGTAGAGGAAGAGTTCCTCTGAAACGAAGCTAATGAAGGACACGCACGCTGACAGCAGTCGAATTGTGGTTGTGTATTCTGAAGGTTAGTAATAGCTGTGTTAAAACAGGGAAGGAAAACGAACTGGGCACTTAATACACAACATATAATTTGCATACGGGGTGGTGATTATATTTGGGTAAGGATTAAACCTCACCGAACACACCCCAGATGATGTAAAGCGGATGTTCCCAATTACAGACCCCGAGACAGCCTAAGCGGTCTGGGGAAACGGTCTGAAACAGTAAAACTGAACTTGTTAAATTGAAGCTTGATTACTTCGTCTTCCTCAAGAAGCGGAGGTTGACAGTTGTCCAAAATAGCTTCGGAACGGTTGGCACAGAAAAAGCAAAAGATCTGGCAAAAATCATCCCCTGCAAAATAGCCAAGTTAGCGTGGCTTTTCTCCTTTGTGCAGCTGTCGGGGAAAGTCCAGTGTTGGAAGGAAGTTGTTCGTGGAGGATTCAACCATTATTACTCACTTTTTGAGGAGTTTATGATGGCCCAGCACAGGCCATAAATACATAAATACACGGTCAACAGTAATAATTCATAAAGTGCAGCTTGGTCCTATAAAATGGTGTTAACAGTCCGAATTAGCATAATGTGGTGGTTTCTTGGGTGATTGACTCTTCAACCATGGAGTTCTGTAAATGTTCCCCGCACGATCTTGCCGGCTTTCAGTAAAGCTGTCCTCTGGGGTGTCTTCTGCAGTTCATACGGCATTAAACACGTTTGGGGTTTTAGCACTTCAGGATACAAGTGGTTGGCCAAACGGAGCTCGGGGTTGGGATGAAATAATTGCTCCAGCCTTTGGTGAAACATCTGCGCTGCTCGCGAGCACGCCTGACGGCTCTGATTTATCCTTCCCTTCCTTTGTAGTGATCGACACCATACATCCAGTGCAATCCCCGTTCCAAAGAGACAGAGCTCCAGCTTCGGCAGGTTGGACGTCGGCTTTTCCAGCGGGCTTCCTTCTCCGGATAAAGGACTCCGAAAACGAGCCAGCACGGGAAACGAGAGACTGCAGCACAAGACTCCTCCTCCTAGTTACAACTCCGCTTTAACTCAGCCCGTAGCCATCGCAGCCCAGGTGGGAGAGCCGGATAAAAAACCTGCCTCCATACCTTCCTCCTTCGATACCTCTGCGGACTCCTCGAAAGGGCTCGCCAAGGAAGGAGAGGACTCGTGCGGCGGTTTGAACGGGGAAAACGGGAGCCTAACCGGTAGCCAAGACCGGCAGGAATCTTTCGTAGGACATCCTAGTGCAATAAACGGGGCGTTGCTGCCCGCTGAGTGCGCCGGCACCGCCAGCAGCGAGCAGCCTCGCGAGTTTCGGCCCCCGCTCGGCCCCGTCCTCTGCTGCACCGTGGAGCAAGCGGAGGAGATAATGGGGATGGAAGCGACGGGCTTCAGCTCGGGAGATCAGCTCGAAGACTTTAACTCCATCCCGGTGGAGCACGCCGTGGCGGTGGAGTGTGACGAACAAGTCCTGGGGGAGTTTGAGGAGTTCTCTCGAAGGATCTATGCACTGAACGAAAACATGTCCAGCTTCCGCAGACCGCGGAAAAGTTCGGACAAGTGAGCTTGGACAAAGGGGGGGGGTTGAGAGCAGACGTTGGGGTGGAATCAGTGATCTGGAATAGAGATAAAATTGCACTTATTCTTTATATTAATTATATATATTAAAAAAAAAAAAAAGAAAAAACCTTAAAGCTATTCCTATGGTGTTAGAAAAAAATGACTTGTTACTGAGCACGATAACACAGGATCATGGTATATTCACAGCCCAGGTAAATTTTGATTCTCCTTCCAGTCCTCTTATGTCTGATATTTATAATCTGTTGGGTTTTTTGTTTTTTTTTTTTTGTTTTTTTAAAGGCAATGGAGTCCATTTCTAAATGCTTTCCTGGAAAAAAAAAACAAACTTCAAGTGCTGATTAGGCCCTCCTATGAATATTTGTTTCACTGATTATTATTTAGAGCTAAATTTATTTTTGCCTTTTCAGAAGGAAAAAAGGTTAATTTAAAATTACAATTATGGTAAGACCTCTTTCTGTTTTCCCATGTCCTCCTGTGTTTTCTTGAGCAATGGGGTCAGTGCTACAGAAACACCAAGGTTTAGCTGTCAGGGGACAGCTTCCTCTTGGCCGTGCTGCGCAGTCCCACGAGTTCTGGTTTGCACCCATGGGTCTTCAGCTGGCGGTGGTGAAACCTTGCCTGAGAGCTGAGCACCTGGGTGATTTCTGCACTTCCTTGTGCAAGAATCAGCTTTGTTCTTTCCTCCACACTCACCATTTCTGCCAGCAGAGCCCTTGAGGGCTAAATCTCCTTAAGGTTTCTCCCAAAAGCCGTGGCCGTTCCCTTGGGGGTTGGAGTGCCCTGATCCTCAGCACCCACCACAGGCCCTGGGCTTCCAGGCCCTGTGCAAACATCTTCATAAAAAAAAAATAAAAACCAAAAACCCAGATGGAAAACAGCACTTTGGAATTAGGTGAACTTGGGGAATCGCTCCACCCTCTGCAGAAAGGGAGGCGCTTATTCATTCCTCAAAATTAATATCCTCTTAACTCTGCCATCTGTGCTTTCAAGGAGGAATTTTCCTGCTGGAGGTGTGGGTTGGTGTCAGCTCGGTTCCCCCTGGCACGTGTGTTCAGCTGCACTAACGGGAAAGCAAATTGCAGCCTGCTTTGTGATTCCTGGTATTTGTTTGAGTTTGGATTTCATTGCTCTTGCTTTCTATATTGTATACCCAAGAATTTGGGCTCGGTCATGAGCTCAGAAATATTAAAAAAAACAAATATATAGCAGAATAAAAAACACTTCATCACTGGCTTTTTTTTTTTTTTTTTTTTTCCTCCCTGGTCTCTGCTTTCTTTTTGAACCAGCGACCTGGTCTTTCTCCTAACTGCACCGTAAGGCTAGCCGAAATTAACTCCTCAAAACGTGGCTGTGTATAATCTCAACTATCTGTTGTCGAACCAAGATGTGTATGTGAGAACCAGTATCCATAATAGCACTGCTCTAGAGTATGCATTCTCCAGGTAACACCTTAATGATTGTATTAAAGCTCTATTCACATTTCTTCTGTTAGCTCTTAACAGCTCTGTCCGCAGTTGAGTTATTGCATTGAGCCTTTCTACGGTTGATTCCTGATTGAACACGATTTGAGTCCAGGCATGAATTTGGGCACGTTTGTGAGTATCATCTCGTGAGAGGAGACTTTTCTGTTCTAGCCTCATGTAAAGTCCCTGGAGGAAGCCCTGCAGCAGCGCTGAGCACTGCCATCATCTCTGTAGGGAGCTTTCCCCGTGCTTTGGTGTAGGGAGAGCCAGAAAGGAACGCTTGAACCAAGCACAGCACATTTCATTGAGGTGAGCAGAAGCTGCTCTGTCCCGTAACTCGATGTCTTCTGAGAGCAGAACAATTTTAGGCAAAATGCAGCACTGAGGGGTAAAACCTGGCACACGAAAACAGCACAGGACGGGCTTGGGCACGCTGCTTTTCCTCCAGTTGTGTGCGGCGGTGACTTTCCAAAGCAACCCAAAGAGCAGCGGCGAAGTCGCGATGCCTCCTAGGCAGACACGGGGCGTCTCGGTGCAATTAAGCCACCCGTGTAATTAGGTTTGTAGAGCATCAGCCAGACTCGGGCTTTTTCTCACTAGCTGCACGTTTTCTCAGGTGGCACCCAACCAAATGAAGTTGAGTTCCCTTGCGTTGCCGTCCCTGTGTGAGCCCTGTCACTCTTAATGTGTCACACAACAGTTGGCTTTTTTTTTTTTTCTTCTGTGATTTTTCCTTTTCCCCCCGTAAATTATTTGACCGTAGCATAGTGGGAGGGAAACAACAAGCACGACCGAAGGTGAGATGATTTATCACAGCGTGCTTTAAACTGGCAAGAGCCTTTCGGTTCTTTCGGTTCCTGCACAGCTGTGACACTGTTAAATGTCTGCAAAGGGAGCACACGTTTCGTTGCAATCTTTTCCCCTCGCTAGGAATTCCTGAGATTTTTGAGAATATTAGTTTTGGAAGATCATATCCCACTCTATTTTTATAGCAAGCACAACAGCGTCAGCTTATCCTTGCTTGGCCAGGTATTTAAAACAAGCAAAAACAAAATATCCCGTAGTAAATGACACATTCAAACTATGTTGGTAATTGCGGGAAAGCTCATCTGTATTTATAAAATAAAACTGATTAGTATCTCTCAGAAGTCGTGCGTCTTCTCTTGGTGGCTCCTCGCTGTTTGTTTTCTCTACGAGCCTGATTTCAACCTCTCGGTCCTCCCAGCCCCCTCCCTAAACCATTTGGCTTGCCGTTCAGCAAGCCCCTATTGATCCAAACGTGAATATTTGGGCAAGGAGCCTTGCTGGAAGACCCGACTGCCTCGCTGGCTCCGTTTCACACGAGAAGGTGCGGCAGTTGTTTGTCTCCATCGTCCAAAAAGATGGCACGCAGCTGGAAAAACAGCCACGGCTGGCGGTGGGGCTGGGAGGCAGCTGGGTCCCTCCAGCTGCGTTCCCTCCTCAGGGAGGCATCGCTGCTCAGATGGCACCTTCTGCATCGGCAGCATCCCTCTGCTCCTTCCCTTCCCAAGCAGCCAAAGTTGTTTCTCCTTCAGTTATGTCCTAACCCATGTCCAAAAAGGCTGTAATGTGCCAACGAGCACGTCAGCTCCTGCGAGATTTCATTGCTGGTTTGTTTATCAACTTATTTTGTAGGAAGCAGCACCATTTTACATTTTGTTTTACCTTTTCCAGTTTTAAAAAAACTGGAAGACTTTTCCACAAAGTAATCAGTAATCAGATGTCACCCTTGGTGCAGATGAGATCTGTCCAGTGCATGTTGCATTGACCAACCTGGCGTTTCATCTGCTGGGCCCTGTTCAGTCTAACCATTAGGTTACTTTTAAACATTATCCCGATAAAACCACGTTTGATTTCCTGAAGCGGGTGCCTTTCTTTGACTTGCATCCCAACAACAGCATCCGTGCCAGCCTGGATGGCCTTCATTTTGGCAGGGAAAAGCCTATTTCTGCGTCACGCTGGCTCTGATAGATAAACCTAAACCACTACCCACCAAAACAATAGAAATAAATAATCATAAAAATCGCTTTCTGGGGGATCACAAAGGATTCATTGATGCAGCTCCGTTAAGCAAAGAACTTGAGAAACTTGCACAGACGGTGCTCTCTGATATTGTGCATTTTTTGGTGTCTTTGGTTATAAAAAGTGTCTGCAGGGCGGTGTTTGCTCCTCTGGTCTTGCTTTCAGGAGGCTGCCTCACGATCTGAGACCACAAAAAGCCTCGGTGGACTTGGGGGATGTCTCCCGGGGTGTCTCCTGTTCGGCTGAAGGGCAGGGGGGCATCTCTGGAAGTCTTTAAAAGACGTTTAGATGTAGAGCTCAGGGATATGGTTTAGTGGGGACTGCTAGCGTTAGGTCAGAGGTTGGACTCGATGATCTTGAGGTCTCTTCCAACCTAGAAATTCTGTGATTCTGAGATTCTGTGATCTCCAAAACTGGGAGATCCCCACGTGTGGGGAGAGGGCCAAGAGGCCCTGAGTCGCTCTGCTCCATGGGCCTTCTGTTGGAGGAGTATGGAAGGTCCCTGTTTCCACTCCCCATCCACATTTACCACAACTGGGTGGGTCTAGGGCTGGGCTGAGTCTTCAGGCTGGTCTTATCCAACCTGTTATGCTGCGTGGGCCATGAATTTTAGCTGGATTTGTCAGTTTAAGCCTCAAGAGCCTCTAGTGCTGGGTTCAGCTTTGGGCCCCTCACTCCCAGAAGGACATCGAGGCCCTGGAGCGTGGCCAGAGAAGGGCTCCGAAGCTGGGGAAGGGCCTGGGACACAAGTCCTGTGAGGAGCGGCTGAGGGACCTGGGGGGGTTTGGGCTGGAGAAGAGGAGGCTCAGGGCAGAGCTTATTGCTCTCTGCAACTGCCTGAAAGGAAGGGGTGGGGAGCTGGGGGGCGGCCTCTGCTCACAGGGAACCAGGGCCAGGAGCAGAGGGAACGGCCTCGAGTTGTGCCAGGGGAGGCTCAGGTTGGCAATGAGGAGACATTTCTGCTCAGCAAGAGCGGTCAGGCCTTGGGACGGGTTGCCCAGGGAGGTGGGGGAGTCCCCGTCCCTGGGGGTGTTCAAGGAGAGGTTGGACGTGGTGCTTGGGGACAGGGCTTGGTGGTGACATTGGTGGTAGGGGGGTGGTTGGAGCAGATGGTCTCGAAGGTCTCTCCCAACCTGAATGATTCTGTGATTCTAAGAGAGGTGTGGAAGCCCTTTATAGCACAGCAGGTTGCAAGGAGGAGACAAGAACCACTCGGAGCATTAACTCAGGCAGCTAAAAACTCTTCTCTGCAGCCACAGCAGCTTGTTGTTGAACTCCCAGTTGAGTCTGAGCTCATTCAGCTCTATTCCTGCTGCACCTTTTTCCTGGTTGTAACATCCAACCTTTGGGTTTCATGCCCTTCACCTACCAGAGGGAGCCCTCCTTTGGAAGATCCCTTCCCCAAACCCTGGATGCTGAGCTGCAGCATTTCTCCAAACCCTCAGCAGCCACCTTCTCCTCTGTGTGCATCTTCAGAAACCTTTCCCCTGGGCTCGCAGGAAATGCTCTCATGCTGGAGCAGGCGGAGACCCAGGTTGTCTTGACCCTGGGGTGTTTTGAAGGTGATAATATTGTCATCAACTCATGGTGTGACGACGCAAAGCATTTTTTTGGCCACCTCTTGGCCCACGGAGGAGGTTTGCTAATTTGGGGTTGAATTTGTCCTGGGTGGGAAGTCCAAGGTGCTGTCAGCTTGGCTGGGAAGTGCAGAGGGCCTGAGGGGGAAGCTCTAATCCTCCTTGCTCTGATGTTTGATGATATCAGGCGCTGGGGGACATGGGCTGATCACCCCAGGCTGATCACCCCATTTTTTGTGCTTTTTGGCTGAGCATCTCTGCAGGCAGCAGCCTCAGCCACTGCTATGATTTTCAGGCGAGTAAACCAGACACCAACAAGGTCTCCCTGCCTGCCAAAGCAAAGACAACCCGAGGCTTTTCATTCACCGTCCTCCAGGGAAAACCCAAGTAAATAGGTCAGTGGCTCTAGTCTGAGCCAATATCCCCAACTTTTGGGGCTCCTTACGGTCTTGAACATTTGCAGGGAAGAGAAGAGGCTGCAAACCCCATCCCTCACCTTGATAAACATGCTGCAGCCTCCCAGATGAGTGCATGGGCAAAGCCAACGTTCCCAGCTTCCTTCAAGCAAATAAAGGTCTGATCCCACTGCCAGCCTCCCAGCGAGGCTGGGGGTTTTGGGAGAGAGAGGGGAGGTGAAGGAAATTTGGGTTGGAGGCTCCAATCCCACGTCCTTTGGTTGGAGAAACCAAACCTGAGCTTCTTGTCTCCAGGTTGCTTCTCCCTCCAGCTAACCGTAACCGGCTGTGCAGCCTCCACGGGAAGGATTTAGGAGGAAATCTCAAGGAAAGCGGTGCAATTAATGAGGGAGAACATAACGAGCAGCACAGTTAATGGGGAGAACACCAAAGAAGGAGCTTACATGGGAACTTTAGCGAAACATTTGTTTTTGGAGAAATCATATAGTGAAATCAGAGGAATGACTTGAAAATCCAGACCATGGGGTGCAACTAGGACATGAATTTTCTGGTTTTTGGTCCCCTGAGCATCCCCTGGTGTGGTCCCTTTGCTCACCCCCATGGCAGCACCACCCCTCCTGCAGCAGGAGCCCCCCATGCTGCCTCCCTGCACGTAATTCATCCATTTATCCTCTTCCGTGCTTTCCCATGCACCTCTCCTCTGGCACCCCATGCCCCAAATAAAATTCCCGTGCGTCTTGAGCCCTGGGCCAGGGAGCAAGGGATGTCTTGGATGGGTCTCCTGATTTCTGCCTGGGGCTGTGGGATCCCGAAATGACACAAGTGGAGGGATTTGGCCTCCCAAAGTGTATCTGACTGGTCCTGGCCTCTTGTGGCAGCCTCTAATGAAGCATCCCCAGCCAGGTGAAGTGGGAGAAGGCACTGGGGAGAGGAGGAGGGGGCTCATCTCCAGGCTGCAGTAGGTTCGTTCAGCCCTGGCTGTTGTATCTGCACAGGGAAAAAAAATAAATCAAGGCCGTGCTGGTCTATATCTGGCCAATTTCAGTCTGGAGTTCCTGACAGGTGACCCCAGGGTACGGTTGCATGCTCTCAGTGCTTATTTTTGACATCGTAATCCAAATTGACGTTCGGTGCTTGAATATACAATAAGTTCATTACAGCTAAACCCTCCGGCTCAGGGATTTCCTGTTGGTAAGTCTCAGAAAATCAGGATTCCCAGTGGTATCGGGCTGAAAACGCTCGCAGATAAAATTGAAGTTAGCAAGTTATGCCAAAATGTTTTGGGAGCCGAAGCGGAGCTGCGTTTTCTGCCCGGTGCGGCGATGCTTTCCCCTTCCTCCTTGCTTGGGCCTGGAGGTGGAGGCCCCTGCCCTGCACAGCTCCCAGATGGGGTCTCAGCATTGCTCCCAAGAGCAGCTCATTAAAAAACATCCATGATCCTATTAAAAAACAGAGGAGGAATCCACGATCCTATGGCCAAGCACGTGTCTGAGTGTGTTTCTGGAGCCTGAACTGCTGCCTCTCAGCCCATTTTCTAAGGAGCAAGGGAAAAATCCACACTGTGTGCGAGGGAAACAGCCTCAATAAGCTGATTTATCGAGATCTGTAAGATATATATAAGATATATAAGATATATATAAGATATAAAAGACTTATAAGGCTTGAGATGCCCACGTTAGCGCCATCAGCGGGTTGCATCCCCCACATTTCCCCATCCATATGAAGGTTGCAACACAGCAGGGCTGCTGCCCAGGCCCTTGACCTGCCGGTTAATAAGCTGTTATGATGAGGTGAGAGCTTGGCTGGGTTTTATCCGTGCCCATCTGGCACACGGACAGCATCTCCTCCGCCTCCACCTCCTCCCCGCGATGAAACCGATGCCTCGCTCAGATACCGTGCTCTCCGCCCGATGGGTCTCAGCTGGGGTTTTCAAATGACCGGTGGGATTTGAGGCTGTTTTTCTTTTTTTTTTTCTTTTTTTTTTTCTTTTTTTTCCCATAAGATGAGTGGAAAACTTTTTAGAGTCCCAAAGGGAAGCGTGAAGTGGCTCCTCTTGGGAGCTGAGTGGCAGGAGATGAGCGGGGAGCTTCCCCGAGGCTGTTGCAAAACAGAGATGCATCTGCTGCAAAGGATGGGAAATAATTCCTGCCTTCCTTGGGAAGGTGTTAGCAGTCAGGAGTGCCTGGTTTCAGGTCCACGCAGTGAAAAGTTGTGCAGGAGCATCCCGGGAGGAGACAAAGAAAAATTAGGTTTGGAAACAGTGAGCCCCAATGAGAGCTCCCTTAGCTGAGAAAAGAGATGTGGCAGTGAGGATTAAGAATTGCATGCACACAACAAATTTCCACCTTGTATATTTTAGAAAAAAAATAAATAAATCAGAACTGTTGAAGAAGAAACTATCAGCAAAGTTAATCCAAGACCATAATCCCTGCTCCTGGAGGGTCTGAGAAGAGGCAGCATCATCCCAATTTTTTGGATGATGCTAGCCATCATCCAAAAAAACATTTTCAGTTTGACCTGAGGTTGCTCAGGGCTTTGTCAGGAGGGTTTTGAAGATCTTCAGGGCTTGAGATGCCATGACCTGTTCCCCTGTTCCTGCCTCAGCAATGTAGGGTGGTCTTTAGAGGCTCCCAAACTCCTTTCCAGCTCGGTGTTTTTGTTCCTCCAAATCACACATATCCGCAATTCCCCCAGAATTCAATAAAAAAGCTTAGGAAAAAGGAAAAAGGTTGCTATTCTTTCCTCCCCTGGTGGTTTTTAAGTTTTACAGATCTTAAACCCAATTAACTCGCTAGTCACTGGAAGTGTAGCATCCTCTGTGGCTCCTGTGAGAGGAGCGTGCTAAAAGCAGGATTATCACTTGCAAGAGCAGCATGACGGCCCGAGAACAAGCACAGTGAATTTCCTGCCGGAGCACGGGATCTTCTGGGGAGGATCAGCTCTGAGCTCTGCAAAAAGAACCATCAAGGACTTGGAAAGTTCCTTGCCCACAGGATCTGGGGAGTAGGAGAGGGGTCGGTGGGTAGAGAGTCCTGCAAAACGTGCTCTTTAGAAATGCCGTGGAGGGAACGGAGACCTGCCCAACCTGGGGGCTTGGAGCTCCCCTGTCTGCTCTGTCTTCGGTGACTTGGTCCTGGGGAGCTGGAGCCTCCATCCAACATGCCCCATATGTTGGTCTTACTGGTTTTTGTTGGTCTTACTGGTTGTTGGTGGCCATAGGGGTAGAAAACCAAGGGTGAGCATCCACCCTGCAGCATTTCTCGGAGCCCTGTGCAGGGTAGAGCTACTCCCCACCACGTGTCCTCCTCGTAGGCACCATGCACAAACACCTTCACCTTTCAGAGGACCACCACCCACACACCTCGAGGACCTCCTCATCTCCCGGGGGTGCATTTTGAGCACTCAGCTCTATTTTGAATGGGGGAAGACGGAGCCAAGTTTTCTGGCTGGTGCCACAGCGCTGGGGTGACGGGCTGCGGGGAGAGGGACGGGATGGAAAGAGCAATTTGGTTCGGCTCCATCGTGTTTCCACGGGGTCTCGGTTTATAAATAGTTTGGGTCAACCCTGTGCCTCGTGCTCTGACGCTTTTGCAAGGCTGAAGGCGCGGTGGGTTTTATACTTAGAAAGTTTCCTTTGCTGGCTGCCCCCGGCTCCCTGCCTGCCAGGAAAGTCCAGCACCAGAGTCAAGGAGGTGCCTGGCTGGATTAACCAGGAGCTGCCAGCAGCACCAAGGAGCCAGCAAAGCCACAAGAGTCCTGGGTGAGGGCTGGTCCTCAAATGAGGGAGAAGATGGAAGCAGGGCTTGTCCCCTGCCTGTCCACCCTCAGCAATGGGGAACCAAGATGGGACGCATTGCAAAAATGCTTAAATATATGGTAATTAGCTGCAGAGTCAGCAAAGCACACAGAGACATCTTCCTCTGCTGAAAATAAATTATTTTCACCTGCCATCCTCGTGCATTTCTCTGCTGAGCTGATGGGCACTGCAGCACCCAGCTGCCAGAAGCTGGGCTGGGGGGACGAGGTTCTCCAAGAGCTTTCTTTTAGGGGTTTTGGGGTGTTGAGCAGCCAACGCAGTTTGTGCCATCATCCAGGTGAAACACACATCTTAGAAGCCATCTCCTGAGGATGGGTGAGGATGTTGAAGCTGGAGGGAGTGCTCACTTGTGGGGATGTTTGCACTGCAGGTCACTAGAGTTTTTGAACTGGTCTTTCTGGGCTCCAGTTAGAGATGATGAGGAGGAGAAAGCCTAAACAAGGTAAATCTTGATCTGAAAGCTTTATTTCTCCTTGCAGCCATAGGATTTTGGGAGGAGCAGCACACAGAGCCATTCCCCCAGAGCTGTGTACCTACCCAGACCTACAAGGATTTATTTTCCCTCTTCCTCCAGACCTATGCTGTGACCCCACGACTCAGACGGCTCCCCAAACCAGCCTCCAAATCCTGATGCAGGCAAAGGACAGGCAGAACCAGACAGGGCTTGACAGTGAATACATTTATCTAAAGCAGCAACGCTTCTCATTTCTCTATCTGAATGGTGTGAGAGCTGGAAGCACTTGGCAAAAATTCATAATTTTGGGGAGATTCACACCACTCACTTGTGAGCAGAATCAATCTTTTTGCAGGTGCTGTAGTCCAAGCAAGAGCACAAGCTGAAACATTTCAGGAAATCCAAAGTTCGAGTATCCTCTCCACAAATCACAGCAGATAATTGTGTTGATCTGGTGACTCTTACTCTTCTGTGCTAATTGCGTGATGGCTGGGTGTGATTTCTTACCATCCACCAAGTCTTCCTTGAATTTATTCAGGTTTAGGGGGGCAAGGAGAGAAACCACTTGACTTTCCTCAAACCAGCTGATACACCAAGACCAGATTCTTTTATTATTTTTTTTTCAAGCCTAGCAGGCTTTGTCTAGAGACAAAGTATATGGGAGAGAGGTGGATCTTTCTCTGCCTCCATAGCTCAAAGCTAGTGGGGTTGGGGTTGATCTTCTGCTTCGGGGTGCATCTACATCTGGGGTGCATCTACATCTGTAGATGTCACCAGACTTAGGCAGGGAGCCATCGATGTGCTGGAGGGCACGGGTGAGACTCAGGGGGTCCTGGAGAAATGGGCTGGCAGGATCCTGCATATTGCACCTCCTGCCTTTCCTCCTTCAAAAGCAGCAGAATAACGCACTTAGCAAGGAGATGAGGCTCTTCAGCCAACCTGAACCTGGGATTATTCCTCTTAAATGATGAAGGGAGAAGGCAAAACTTGCAAGTCCCATGTTCATGTTTGTGTTCTGCCCCAGAGCTCCTCTCTATTAACTCTCCCCATAGAGCAGTGTCAGAGAATCACAGAATCATTAAGGTTGGAAAAACCCTCCAAGATCATCTGGTCCAACCATCACCCTACCACCAATGTCACCCACTAAACCATGACCATCTCAGGAGCCTTGTGGTCAAGATCCATCAGAGATGTCCCAGCAGGGAAGTTTTCCAGGAATGTGGGTGCTCACACTCAATCAACAGCAAGGCAGGGTTTGTCATGTCCAAAAACCAGGACAAGGACGTGTACCAGGGTCACTGCTAAAATTTGGAGCAAGCTGTGGGGGGTTTCCAGCTTCCTCCACCCTGCCAAGATGCTGCAGAGGGGTCGGCCAGAGCGGCCGTGTTGCTAAAGCACCCAGGTTGCCTTTCCAGTGCCAGCCCAAATAAAGAGCTTGGCCACTTCTCTGCCTTGGCTGTCGGCTCTGAGACCCCTCTGAGGATGGTGCTGGTGCCAGCTCGCTCTGCCCACGGTGCCGGGGCTGGAGAACACCTCCTTGGGCCAAAGAAGTGAAAAACGACAGCAATTTCCTGCCCGCGCCAACCAGGCAGAAACATTCTCCCATGAAGTTTTATGAGGCTGCGGGTTTTGGAAAAGTATGAAAGGCAGAAAGGGCTGATGGGCGGAGAGGGAAAAATTGATTGAAAGGAAATTAATGTTGTTGAGTCCTCGTGGAAATGTTAGAACCCCCCCCCCCCCGAAGACCCAGCAAGGCAGTAAAACCTCACTGAACCCAACACTGCAGGTTTGCTGAACACATCACAGAGACAAAATAATGCTAAAAATGTACAGGAGCACGGACAAACAAAGCACAGACATGAATTAGGTGGATAAGAGCAGCTGGGAGTTGGTGTTCCCTGCCCTTATGCTATAAAGGGTGTGCTGTAGCCGTGGGCTGAGTCTTCTTCCAGCAGTAGGAGGCATCAGGACTTGTTTTTTCCAACTCTAACCCCAATTCCAGAGCCCTGTCCCTGTGCTCCAGACCCAAAACCAGCAGGTCTTGGCTTGCCTTGGCCTCGAGACACCGGCTGCTTCCCATGGACACAACATCCTCTTGCAAGAGCCATCGGAGAAAGACCCACACTGGGGGTGGCTTTCAGGTCCTTGTTTTGCTCCTTGCTGCTGGGAAGCCCAAGCAGAAATGCAAGAGAAAAGGGAAAAGAGAAAAAAAAATGAAGAAAGGGGAAAAAGAAAAAAAAAAAAAAAAAGGTTTTATTTTGCATGTTGTTTTGGGTATTTGTTGCATTCAACTCTTCAAAATGCTGTTAAATTTATGTTGACTGTAGCCATGCAATTTTTTTTTTTTTTTCAGAATCTAAAGAATGGCATTTAGGAATAACCACCTTTTTTTCTTTAATTATGTTTCACTCAGAAATTACTGACTTCTGATAGGAAAATAATGCTTTTACGGAAAATGTTGCCCTCTCAAATGTCAGCCTCTCATTACTAACCTCATCGCTGATGCTGGTGATATTTCTCAGACAACATCCCTACATCTTGAGCTCCTTTTCCCTCTGGATCCCCACATGCTGTTTGGGGATCTCTCTGCCTTAGAGATGGGGAAAACAAGACAAAAAGATGGGTTTGGCCTGGCAGAGGAGAGGTTTTTACACCTGAACGAGTTGCTTGAGGCTCCCTTTATCACCACCCTCCACCAACAGACACTGCTGTTCACTTCACCCTAACACAGATGATTCAAGAGGTGGGACCACCAGCTTCAATTTGTTTATGCAGTGTTTGCGATGAACACCTAAAGGAGGAGGAGAGATGGAGTAGATACAGCCGTGCATCTATTTGAGTATTTTTTAACTTCATGTGCCAGATATAAATATCTAAATACTCACAGGCTCTTTCCTGTACTTGTCCGTGATGATGGATGGATAGATAACCTTTCTCCATAAAAATACACACAGTTAAGGGTAAATTTTTCATTGTCATCTCTAGCTTGTGTTTAACAATTTCTTTTCCTCCTCCATTTTATTTTTTATTTTTCCTGGAATATTATTGTGGGTGGAGAGACCCGACCTGTGTCTAACATAATATTCTTGGATGTTGTGGGTTTGTTTTTTTTTTTGAGTAATGGCACTGTTATTGTACAACCTCCAGCAAGAACAATTTGCAAAGTGTTGCAAACTTTTCAAAATGACCTGACAACAGCTCTCCAGCCGAAGTGGTTTTGCAGGGATCTGTTCCAGCACCACGGGAAGGAGGGAGGCAAAAAGGCACCGGGGGGCTGTGTGAGCTTTGCTTTTGCTTCGAGTTTGTAATGCTGGTAAAGGGTCTGCAGAGCTGATGCTGCAGCTCTCAGTGAGAGAAATCATTTCTTTTGGGGAAAGAGAGGCTCAATGCTGCTGGAAGTGCCAAAATCTGGAGATGCAAGGTTGCCTTTAGGGTTATCTCAAGTATTTGTACTAACCCATGGCCATCTACTTAGTTGTGTGCAGAGCAGGGGTTGAACCTGGAGTGGGCAGACTTGTGCTCAGACCTTGCAAGGGCCTTACAGGCAATAAAATGGTCACAGAAAATGTAGATGTTGATGCCTGCCTCCTTCATGGGCATGCTGTTTCTCCTCTGGCTTTAATATAAAAGACATCAGATATAAGGAGGAAAATCTTTAGTATGAGGGCCTGGCCCAGGCTGCCCAGAGGAGCTGGGGGTGCCCCAGCCCTGGCAGTGCCCAAGGCCAGGCTGGGGGGGTCTGGGGGCAGCCTGGACTGGGGTTGGGGGCCCTGCCCATGGCAGGGAGTGGAATTAGATGGGCTTTAATGTCCCTTCCAACCCAAAGCATTCAATGATTCTGTCATGCCAACACTTGCAGTGGTGAGAGAAATCAGACACGCCACTTGGTTGGCCAGAGTGGGACCCTAACACTGCATTAAGGCAGCAAGCTGCCTGGGCAGGGAGACTGGAAGCTCGTGGCAAAGCCAGGAAAGCCCCTCAGGAACCTGAATCCCCTTATTCACATCTTAACCATGCGACCCCAGTGATGATGTCCTGCAACCTCTGCTCATGACATTGCTCCATCCAGCGGGACGGAAAGCTGAGATACAAGGGAGAGACCAAATTAACCTGGACCCCCAAGGCTGTGTGAGCAACACCCCCTTGCTCCCCATCAGACCCCGCAAGAGGCAGTCGATCTCCTGCCCAGGTCCCCTTGCGATGAGCCCTTCCTCCTCTGTGCTAGCAGGCTCCTCTCGTTCCTTTCCTCTGGAAGCAGTAAAGCTGGCTCGAACCATTATTAAAATAATAGAGGGACCCCAGAGGATCTTTAACCAGGAGATCTTTAATAATTACTACCTCCTAGACTCTTGCTACTCCGTTTGAACCAGGGTTTCTCATGCTATCTGAGTCCTGGAGCAGAGCTCAAGCCCGTTCCCACAGGGCTGTGAGTGCCATGTGACTTAATTGTCCTCGATGTTTTTCTGGTCACGTCAAGGGCTTCCTTGGAAATGTTATATAGCTGAGAAAGAGTTTATTATTTGCTGTCAGGGGGCAAATAACACCAGGGCATCTCTGAAGACGTCTATAACATATCTGCGTAATGTGAAGGTTAAAATAAATCAGTAAAAAGAGTCGCTCTCCTGAGGGCAATATACTGTAAAATATTTCATCAGAAGGCCTGGATAGTATTGCGCTTGTAATTAATCTTCCTGGTAATAGCACGGCTTGTTTTCTCCTGCCATGTTATCTTGCTCAGTGTCTATGCCGGCCGCTAGATGTCGGGGAAAACCCTCTTGGCATCGGATTGCCAGCAAGTTTCTCCCAGGGCTGGAGGTTGCTGGGTTATTTGTGGGGATTTTTTTGAGGTCCATGAAGATGCCCAGTGCATCTGGGAAGCGGAGGTGCCTTGGCTTCTGCTTTCAGCCATCAGCATACAAGCTGCAAATGAACTTACCCGCAGCCCCTGCCCTTGCTTACAGCCTCATCCAGCTGCAGAGGCTTTGGGCTGATGATGCTGTGCCCCCAGCACCGATCATCCTGCACCTGCCCCATGCACATCATCTGCAGCTTTACCTCTCCCGACTTTTACCTGGGTTTTAAACCCAGGCTTCCCCGAGCATTTGCAACCCTTCTGTTCTCAGATCATCATGTTGCAAGCGTGCCGAGACCTGATTTTTATGACCGGAGGGAGTAGTTTGTGTCTGCAAAATGAGTGATGGGGACAAATCTTACGCAACAGATACATGCCTGCAGCAGCCGCGGCTCAGAATGGACTTTAGGAGCCTGTGGCTGGGGAAACGTGATGGGAGAAGACACGCTGTGGGTGGTGCTTGCATGCGAGGAGGTGCAGATGTTCCCCTCCTCGCATGCACACCCAGCCGAGGCACGAACCTCCTCCTTGGGAAGGGTCAAACTCCTTCACCGAAAGCATCCAGCAGGAAGGTGCCGGAGATCCCCGTGTCACTCCCTGTCTCCGAGAGTCACAGTAACACATTTTTTTTTCCACACAAGGGAAAGGGGGAACAAATGCGAAACGTTGAGTCCCACGAAACGTAAAGGCTATCGAAATGTCTTCTCGTTAATTAGCCCCCTCAGCCCTGCGCTTCCTGGCTCTTGAGCAAGAGCTGATTGCTGCAAATAGCACTGCCACTCACAGCCCCGACCTGCTGGGGAGTGCCAACGTTCTCCTCAAGGGCCGTGTTTGGAAAAAAGGGTGCTCGGAGGCAAGAGGTTAATGCAGGAGGACAACTTGTGGCATTTGGAGCCTCTGCCTGTGGTGTCCCTTGGGAATCCGCCCTGCCCTTGGTCTGCCTTTCCGTCTTAGCCCAGCCTGCTGCAGCTGGAAAGTGGGCTTTGTTCCCTGCTCTAGCAAGCAGCAGGTTGGGGAAATCTCCCTGGATTTGGATTTCTAAGTTTCCTCCGTCCTTCCCAAGCTGAAAAATGTGTGGCTGGGTCTTCTTCAGAGCATGTCTTTGACCACTGTGGTGTGTGGTTTGCTGTGATCAAGAGAGGCTGCGGCCATGGTCAAGTTGCCCAGAGATGCTTTTTATAAACTCACTTTAAAAGTATGACCCATGGCTTGCCAGGGTGTTTGCTGTGACAAGGGACCTTGGATCATCCTGCCCCAGCTCAGGCAATGCACCTCACAGGATCCCCGAGTGGTTGATGCTGGAGGGCAGCTCTGAGTCCATTTGGGGCCACCCTGCTCCAGCAGGGACACCCCAAGCAGGGGTTTCCATCCAGTTTGGAAAGTTTTAGTGTATTTTGATACTGCAAAATGCTTAACATTTGCCACAAATGGAACAAAGCAATCCTTGCTTCTTTCTGTCTTCTTCTCTGCTGGAATTCCCTCAGCAAGGACAAACTCTCATGGAAGATGCTCATGGAAAGGCTTTAAAATTGTGTTACAAGAACAGGATTGACTTTCCCTATGCCCAGCCACAGAGAGAAAGCTTTGAGATAGAAGAAAGCCCAAGAGGGCTCCTAGTCTAAACACCTACACCAAGAACTGTGCTGCCAGTTCACAAAATCCCCCAGCAGAAATGAGTTCAGATTTTACAGCATTTCTCTTCCATCAAGTTAGAAGGTTTCCTTCAAAGCCAACCTAAATTTGCTGTGCTGTAAATAAATTATGCCAAAGCAGTCATCGCATTCCCTTCGTGGTCTTCTTTTCCCTAGGCTGAGGAGTCACCACTCCACCAGTCTTTCCTCACAGGTCATATTTTCTCCAGTCTCTTATCATCCTTGTTCTTCTGTGAGATTTCTCTGTGTTTGCTCAGCATTTTTACTGCCCCTTTTCACAGCGTTGATGGTGTTTAAAAATGTTATGTTTCATATCTGTGGTTGGATTCTTAAGATGAAACTAAGATGAAATGAGAAAGGGTAAAGATGATTGAAAAGGACTCTCTCTTTCCCAGGGCTGATCTAATTCACGTCTGTCATTCTCTGCCTTCTTTCTCCCAGCTATTCTGGACTAAAGCTGCAGAATTTAGTTAAAGACTCATTTTGACTTCTTTTTTTAACCCAAGACACAAAATAGTAATTGTGTCTGCTAAGTGCCTTAAAAGGCACAGTTGATTTCTTGCCCAAACATGAGGTGCTTTCCCCGGAGAAGCAAAGATCTGTCTCGTTGCTGGGATCTTCTACACTTTTCCTTGAAACCCCAGGAAAATCTGAGTCCAGAAGAGGCTGGGAGGCTGTCATGACAAAATGAATTGGAGCAAAAGATAATCACCTATTGTTATGCTGCAGAACTCCTTGACCAGTTGGGATTTCTCCAACAGCCAATTGGACATGATGAATAGCGGTAATTTCAGAGCTATGCATATTCTCAGGGCTTGCAGTTTTCCACATCTACTGCATGATGGAGAGTGGAGGAAAAAAAAATTTTTAAAAAGGTTTCTAATCAGCTCCAAGTCAGCAGCCTGGACTCTATCCTGCAGCATTCAGCTGGTGAGGTGTTTGCAAAGGAACCACTCATGTCTGCAGCACGTATAAAGCCATTGTCCATTTTCCAAAACGTTAATTCAGTTCTCTGTCCAAAATGCTAATTTATAGAGTCTTTCCTAGAGAAGTTGGAAAGCAGGTGTCTCCTTCATCTGGACTGAAAGACATCGCATTTTTGCATAATATTCCCTACAGAACTTTTTCCTCTGAAGAAATTTTCTTTTTACGTGGCATCCTTTACCATGGAAATTTTCTTTGGTATTATTTTGCTATTGTCTCTGTATACACCAAGACAAGTCCCAAGTCCCTTAGTGCAATCTCCCTGTAATGCAATGAGTACCACACTGCCCCATCCTTAGAAAAGGAATTCTCCTGGGGAGTGGGACATCAGACCCCACTGTCACCTACTGTATTCAGGCAGAGACTCCAAAGCTGGAGCCAGGGATGTGAGAATTAATGTAAAAGTGCCCTCTCGTGGTAAATAGAGCAGATATCATTAGTCATCGTTTTGGGGAACTCCATTGCATCACGGGGGTGGTGATTTATGTATGGTCTGTAGGCTGGACACACCTTCAGAGGAGGGACATCGTCACCGTGAGGTCTTCAAGTTGATCTGAAGTCTCCCTCAAGGCACCCAGACTGCAGGGTGGGCATCCCTCAGCCACCCACACCTGAGAGGGAAGATATCTTTGGGGGTCTAGAGTGCACCAGGAAAGGTCTTGGGTTTGTGGCAGGGTGGTGGGTGGGAGCCTGGCCCTCGGGAATACATGGCTGGCAGCGCTTTGGAGTTTTCTTTGCTTCAGGTAGACCTGCTGGGAATGAGGTGTTTGCAGCTGCAGAACAGAAACCAGACTTGGGCAACCCTCGTGCCTGAAACCGTGAGCCAGCTTGACACGACATTCTCTCTAGAAGAGATGATTTAATAACCAAAGTGTAGCGAAGCAATGTGGGGCTTTTGTTCTGCCTGTTCTGAGGGCTGTGATTCCGTGCTGCCTGCTGCATGAGCTGCTCCTGCACATTGTCTGGAGCAGCCACCCGTTAGGTACCTAATTAATCAGCAGCCTGCGCAGAGCTATGTCCCTATGACACGAGGAGTTTTATGGACATTTTTCCTTCATCCCCTTTTTATTTTGAGAAGGGACATGAGAGAGGTTTTCTTATGAAAATTCACTAATGAATATTCTGGAACACCAGTGACTTCTTCCAGCTTTCTCTGCCACTTCCCTTGCTCCATGGAAGACAGATTTATGGCTGGGCTAGATGGTTCTGCTTTCTGAGGAATTCATCATGTAAAGGAGACAAAAAGCAGAGCAGGAGTGGGATTTAGGGCTTGTAGCCCAGCTCAGCCACAGGAGTGAGGCAGGTAGATGAATGCTGCAGGTTCCTTGGGATAAAAGCTGCCCTCGCTGCCTCAATTGGTTTTGCCATGCAGCACCACAGTCTCTGCACCTCACCTCCATTTCCAAGGACTGTTGGTGGGTACAGCTGGGATGTCATCTTCTTCAGTGATCCTATAATCAAAGACTGAACTGAAGACGTTTTGGTGGTGGTGGAGGAGAAATGAGTGAGGGTAAAGCCGTGGTGCTGCTTGGGAACTGCAGCTCGGAGGCGCTGTGGGGTATGGGGAATTCCTGAGATGAGTCCTTCAGGACAGGAATGAGGTCCTGGTCACCTGCTGGTGTCAGTCAGTGCTTGTTTGAGGAAGAATTGTCATTTCTCTGTGGTTATAGAGCACTGTGCTCTGAGATACATCTGGAATACAAATGGCAACTGTGCTACTAATGGCCATAGCACTTTGCATGCATATTCCTGTGTGAAGAGAAGTAGCATTACAGCTGTGTGCTATGTCAATGTAGGTAAAAATAAAAAGTCCTGAGTACTGTTATTGCTTCTACGCAGTAAGAAATAAAATGGAAGAACCAAAAAATAACAAAATGCCCAGGAACAGGAGGAAAGGCCACCAGAGCCTGGACTGGTCAGAAACATGCCAGACCCCAGAACTTGGCCCAAAGTTCATGAGATTACAGCCTTGATGGTCATGTTTTTTCAGATGCTGGCTTTCATGCTTATGGTTTTCAAACCCGTGGTTATGACCACACCAACTAGTTAGTTCTTTTTGTCTGGACATTTGTGGTGGCCTGGCCTTGAGCAGGAGGTAGGCCTGTAGGCCTCTGCAGGTCCCCACCACCTAGCACTGCTTTGACTGCGTGAGCCAAAATAATCCCGCTAATCAAAGGGTATCTGGATTTGTTTTAGTCCCAGCTGGAAGGCCTTGTGCAACTCATTTCATCTCAGTGAAGCCTTCCCTCCCATGAGGGTCCTGTGAGTCCTACAGGACAGTTTCCTTGTGAAGGTACTGATCTCCAAGCAAGCCTCAGGATGCTATTGCAGTAGTCATGATTGATAATAACACTATGCTGGGGGGCCACTTTATCAGGAAACACCATGACGGGAGTTATAATCACCATTTAAAGGCATTTTTTCCCTTCCTCTGGTGGGTTATCAGATTACAGGAAATGAGAGCAGTTTTGCTGCCTTATTATGAGAGATGGATGCTACTGTTTGGAGCATTTGCCCATCGATCTACTTCCCTGCCACCCTCCCTCATCAGGGGACACACTACTCATTTGACGTGGAAAGGCTTCCAAAAGCTCTCTAACTTACTTTGCTTCATCATTGCTGGTGGATTTATCTCTGCTTCGCAAAGCCCCAGTATTTATTCTGCTGCTTCCCCCAGCTTTCCCCTCCCAGCAGCAGGCCCACTTGCACAGAAAGATGGATCTCTATTTTCTTAAATGCTCAGGCAATTATGCTCGTTCAGCAAGTGGTCCCGGAGGGGAGCTCTCCAGTCAGCCCTGCCTTTGGCTGCAAATCCTTTTTCAATATGGCAAGTGCCTGTAGCTGACCCCTCTTCAACCCAGCCTGTGCGGCCGACACTCCCCGACCCCCTGCAGGCCACCATTTAGGGGAGCTCATCATCTCCGTAGGCCTCCTGATGGGTTTCGGCATGGCTTGCAGCCCTCTCCCCATGCCTTCTCCATCCCTCCCTTGGGTGAAATCGACCCTCCAAGTCAATCCCAGGTGGACACAACCTCTTGGGTTTGTGCCAAGCATGGAAAGCAGAGCACCAAGAGGATCTCAGATAAAAAAGGACGTCATATAAGACATGATATGGCACCCAGCACCATCTATCCACATCCTGACCTTTGTTAGGCCCACTCTTGTGCTTTGACTACACTGTAACTCCCCATCCAAGCACGAGAGGTGAGACTCAAACCTACTGCTCTCAGGGACCACATGGGGGCCTTGACAGAGACGAGCTGCTTTGGTTTCTCCTCTTCTTTACCATCCTGCCCACCCTCCCTAGTCTGTTGTCAGCACTGCTCTGCTGTGATTTGGGGGTCCTGGTGCTGTAGGGTGGATGTACTTATGGCGATTTACCCTGAACCACCAGTAGCAATCATTAATCTGAAGCCAAATCCTGCTCTCAGCATGCAAATGCCTTGGCTGGGACCCTGCAGTCCTTATGGCTGATATCACCCATGTACGCATCACTGTTTATTTTAATTTACCCAAGAGTTGCAACTAGCCTCACAGCTCATTTCTCCTTGCACTCGCTTAATCCTCATCACAGTGATCACCTTCATGAAGGTTTCTTTTCTAAGGGTGTTCTGGGTTGAAATCATCTGGCTTGCTTTTCACTTGGCTCCCTAAGAAAGCACAGCTTATATGATCATGTTCGGATCATGTCTGTGTCTGTTTATCTCTTCAAAAACCATTAAGGCTGTTGGCCAGTTTAAGCCACAGAGAAGGAATTTCCAGTACGTTTTGTGAAACCAAGCAAGCAAGCAGGAGGCAGAAACCCTACCAATGCTCAATGAAAGAACAGGCTGAGGGGTGAGCACAACCCTTGCTAGGCATCAGAAAACTCAGTCTGGAGAAATGCAGTTATGGGGAACCTCCAGTTGCACCCTCGTGGGAATGACTTGCAGCATATATAAAACTTGTTATCCAAACATTACAGCATCTTAGAGATATGACCAATTAACCCCAAAGTAAACTGAGGCAGGATATGGGTGTTTTACAGGTACAGGCACAAACATCTCATAGTGCTTCCTCTCTGTGTCTCCTCTCTAGGAAGACTGGTGTGAAGTCACTAGGCAGGTTTTTTAAATTATTATTCATATTATTAAAAGGCTGGCTGCCGTGGCAGACATAAAAGAGATATCATGTGCATTGCTCATTCCTCGGGCTGCGATGCACATGTTCAAGAAGGAGCAGATCCTGCCGAAAAGGAATTTCTAGTCTAGCTAGACTGATAAATCGGTGCTTCCCCACAGAGACTCCTGCTACATGTTTTGGCTTAGCGATAGCTTGGTCTCAGAAGAAAGATGTTTCCCACCACCAGCTTGAGGCACAGCGACTGCTTGTCACAGGACAGAGGTTTGCCTGGGCATCTTGGTAGCTTTCCAGGGGGCTGCATAGTTTTAGTGCACAAATAGATGTATCTGCTCTGCTAGGTATGGGAAGGGATGGTCAAAGGAGTCTGTGGTTTTTCCCTGCCCTTGCCTGGAAGCAGAAATTGGGAACTGTGTGTCCTTGTTGTCTCAGGAAAGGATGTGCTCCTCTCAGTCGTTCTGGTGAGAAGCACCTCGTGTGCTTTCCTCCTTGAACCCCTGAGCTACCTCTGCTGATCCAGCCTGACATGAATTTAACAGTGACTCACAGAAAATGCTTCCATTCACATTGTGCTTTTTGTCCTGTGGGGGCTTTTCTGTGTCATACAGGTTGGGGGCTGAGCAGTGCCCACATGCCGTGACCCTTATTTTTGTGTGCTGCTATCCCTCCTGAAGCTGGTGGGTTTAGTCACCTCCAGAAGTCAAACTCCGGCTGAAATTCAGGATCCATGGACTCTTTCAATAGTCTGTGCTGATTAGAGTGTATTAAACAGGGCTGGATTTCATGCTAAAATGTTGCAAAAAGAGAAAAAGCAATGCACTTCTTTTGGAAGGATGGAGATTTGTTGTTTGCAACCAGTAAGAAAGCATAAGGTTAAGACTATCAACAGCAGCTCAATGTCAATAACAGCTGTAGGTAAAGGCTTTGGTTGTGTACATGGCCATTTTTAGCTTAGTGAAAGGAGTAATTAACACCTCTCATATTTTAGGGACAACAAAACACATCATGGTCACCTGAACGAAACAAACAAGAAGTGAACAAGGTTTCAGCTGTTTTTTCCCAATGGATGATGCCAGCTGTGTTGGTAATACGCTCTTCATGTGGCTTTCAGAAGACCCTGATATCTTTCCAAGAGCAAGCCTGTACCAGCAAGATGATTCAATTCTGTCTACATATGTTATTTTTCAGGATTTCTGCTTGCTTTTTCATCCTATCTCATCTTTTCATCCTATCTCCAATATTTATGAATATTTGCTACAGGCAAACATGTTCACAAAAATTAGAATTGATTCGTGTCCCCTGATTTTCCTCCTGCATGAATCCTTTTTATGTCCCAGCATGGCATAGGGATGTTTTTTTCAGGTGGATCAGACATTAGTGTACTTGCATAATGAAAGAAAGAGTTAAAAATATTGAAAAATGGGAGAAAGAAAGACCAAAACCTTGGGATAAAGATGTGTGGAAACCCACGGGTTTGGGAATTCAACCTTGTAGACACACATGACACAGATCTTTCCTGTACCTCAACAAGGAAGGCATGACTTGGACACCATGGCTGGGACAGGACAAGAAAAGCTTGGAGCACTCCAAGAGGAAAAACAGAACAAGACAGATGGATTCACTCATCTACAAAGGCTTGGCTGGAAATGTAAGAATTTAAATGAACTCTCCAGCAGGAGAAATGCGCCAGGCCATCATAACAAGCAGCAGGAGATACAAGTGCAAATTCACTACGGCATTGTCCTGCCAGACTCCAGCAATAAAGTTGAGATTGGTGGGTAGGAGGAGGCAGAGGTACAGTCAGGATGATATTGAAGTGTCTCAGTCTTCTAAAAGGGAAGGAGAAGAGCAGGAAATATTACAAATACTTAATCCATTAGGTGAAGAGAACTTAGGAGCTGTTCAGCCCATCACAATTAGCAACGGGGTCTCATGGTCTCTGCAAGGATTGCAGTTCTGGGAGCAGTGGGTAGCAACACACCCCAGTTTCAAACCATTTCTGTTTGCTGTTTGGAGTCTCCTGTGCACATTAGCTATGAACCTTGCTGAAGCTCTTACACAGGCTGAAATGTCCACAGCTTCTCCCATGTAGATCTTGTAGGGTCTAACAGGGACAGAAACCATGCACTTGCTTTTCCTCAGAGGACACACATATTGCCTCTCTCCCTCCTTAACCTTCTATTAACAAAACATGCTGGAGCTCAAGTAAATTGGAGACTGCTGATTTTCTGTCAAATTGACTGGAAATTGGTGAAGGCACTCAAAAAATTCTAGGGGGAACGCAGGCTGTCCATCAGACAGACACGTAAACCCTCCCATATGCTCAGAGAGCCATTGTACAAACCTCATCTCTATGTGAAGCGGCAAATTGCTCCCACCTCCCTCAAACCCTGGCAGAAAAGAGAACGTGCAGCCATCAGACCTGCAGCATGCCTCTCCGATATCTTATTTCTGCAGAAGAAAGTGTTAGAGCTTATAATGCTCTTTGATTTCCTGTAGTTCCTTTGATGCTTGCTTCAGGGTGGCGGTGATTTCTGTGAAAATCTGTGCAAACGATTGCCAGTTGTGAACGGCGTGGGTAGGAGAGGCTGTGGAAAGCTGTAATCTCTGCTGTGACAGCTAGGGGAAAACAGAGAGCCTCGGGAGGAGGTTTAATATCTCCGCAGCGTGTCTGCAAGTAGTGTTGGCTGTACCTTGATGGAGAGCTGGGTTTATGTGTGATTTGACCAGCTTAGACACCAGGGAGTGTCAGTGTGCTTGGCCCGTGAACGGCCCCACAAGCGGGAGAAGCCACAGGGAGCACTGCGGGGCTGTGTCTTGGCATAGCAGGGATCTGTGAGCTTCTGATTACGACCTGAGAAAGGATTGTAAATGGCAAATCTCTGTGGAGCGGGAATTAGGCCCATCTCCGTTTCAGATCTGGAGTCTTTGCACACAGACTCTGTAAATGGGAAGAATTTGCGTGCTCCCCACAGGGCTGCCTCCATGCCAGTGCCTAATTATTTTCTTGGCAGAGACCTTGTCCATATGGCACGGAAAACATCAATTGCAAGGCAAACCACTGAGCCGGGGTTGTTCTGCTACACTGGAAGTGACGGGAGAACTGGATTCCCAGCAAGGGTTGTCCTAGGGTGGTCTTCCCCTTTCCTTTGGGGTAGGCGTAGATAGGGAAGGCTCCCAGGGAAGGCCCTTTGATGGCGCTGGGTGCTTTCAGAAGGGACGTGCAGTGGGTTTGACCCTCACTATGGAGAGGGAGGCAGAGAAACTTGGGACTGGAGATTGAAATTTGCAAGGTGTATCGCCGAATTCAGTCCCTTGCTTTTCAACAGGGTCCCAGTGCAAAGAACATTTACTCTTTGCTCTCTCTAATCATCCTATAGCACATATTAATACCAAACATCAGCCGTAATGTGCCATAGGACAAGGATAAGTGAGACCAGGGCATTGCTAGCTCCTGAAAGTTCCCAAAGCAGAAAAAGTCCCCAGATATGCATGCCTCTGGAGAAAATGTGCTCTCGGAGAAGCCTGCTGCACAAATGCTCTGCTTTCGGAGGGTTCCCATGGGAGGTAATTTCACAGCTCAAAGGCACCAGCAGCCGGAGGAATGCCTGAGCCACGGGGAGAGGCACCACAGCTTTTTTAAGCATCTTTACAGCCTGGTCCTGCTTGGGGTGCCTGCTGAAACACAGTCATGGTGGTCCTGGGATAAAAACAAGGGTTTTGGTGTCTTGATTCAGCTACAAATGCTGTGGTTCTCCCAGGTGGGCTTGGGTTGCTACCCAGGGATGTCATTATACCCTTGGGAAGGCAGGAGAGGGCTCCAGGGGCACTGTGGCAGCTGGGGACTGTCCCTGATCCCACGCCATACTTCAAACAGACTGGATTTCAAAATTATGGGACCTTCATGGTAGCTCCCCAAGCTGTCTGCTCTGAATCTACGTGGAGGACTCCATCATGCTGTCTGGCAGGCTGGACGTGATCTGCAAGCTGCCAAATCAAAAGCCTGGTCCCAGAGAAGAGAAATAAACTCCAGGGGTGGGAATCTTCCCCAGGAGGAGGCAGGAGACAAGCAGATGGGCTCTGGGATTTTTCTTCCTTCCTTTTTTTTTTTTTTTTCTACAAACATAAAAAGAAGTTGGACAAGGCTACAGGTTTATAACCAGTCTTGGAAGAGCTGATATTCATTGTCTGGGGGGAGTTTTGGTATTGCAGTTGTTTCTCAGTGGGAGACATTCCCATAAAGCTCCCCTGGACTTGGACATGGATATCATCGAAGCAGGTGTCTCCATTTTTAAGAGATGCCGGAGCTCTGATGTTTCTTTTGAGCCTGAACTGAGCGTAAAATTGTCAGTTCGTCTTCTCTGGGCTGTTCAACTCCTCTGCACACAGACCTTCCTGTAAGGTGCATGCAGGGTGGGGTTAAAATCACATGTTATTTAGTAAAAAAGGATGGAGGAAACTCCCTTTGCCTCCCAAATAAATCTCCACCCGTACACAAACAATCACGAGCCTCCCTCTCCTCTTTGCCCCCTTTGGGCCGAGCTTCTTCAACCAAAGAGCCCGTCAGTGGTCTTTTGCTGCTTGGTTTAAAGGGAACCATAATGGGTCATCGCATCCCTGGGAGAGGACTGTTTGTTCTTCTCACACCTCCATCCCTCCTCCCTCGTGGTCTCCGAAGGAGCCACTTTGAAGAAACAGCCCCCGGCATGTGCAGAGGAGACCGGCTCCAAGCGTGCCGGGAGAGGCAGCCTCGTTTTTTGGGGCTGGGGCCCAGCAGGGCAGTTTGTTGTTCAGGCCGTATATCACCCCATGTGGACTGCAACATGACAACCCCATCATAATATTTGTGAGGAATCGCTTCCTCAGCATCTTGTGTTACACTAACATCAACGCTTTAGAGTTGCAAAGGGAGAAGGGGGGGTTGTGTGTTGCTAGCTGTAGGTCGGAAAACATAACAATCTGAAT
Organism: Netta rufina; assembly: GCF_964035555.1. Taxonomy (NCBI): domain Eukaryota; kingdom Metazoa; phylum Chordata; class Aves; order Anseriformes; family Anatidae; genus Netta; species Netta rufina. The sequence continues at coordinate 2,585,264 of NC_140123.1, forward strand.
TCCTCCTTTTTTTTTTTTCCATAAAAAAATAACAATTTACAGTTAACAGACTCTTTCATTACAGTGGGGGCTTGGCAGGGGAGGACTATCATCGCTTTGAGCAAACGGACTGGTGTTCACAGCTCGTTGCTCACCCGGATCTTGGCATCGCTGTTAGACAAAGGGAGGCTGTGTCTCATGGATACACCCCATCCTGGGGGCTGCAAAGAGTTTTGCTCAACTCCTGGTGATTTGTGTGGAAGACAAAGGTGCTCCAGAGCTCACAGTCACTGTAATTTAGACACTCTAATTGCAGTCCTGTCTCTGCTGTGGAAGGTACGAGTCATCTGCCCAAGTTTAGGCGTCTTCGGTGTAGTGGTTGACACCTGAGCTCATCATCTAGACACCTGCTAAAGTCAGTGGGAAGGATCAGCCTCACCTCAGCTTCTTCATCTGATCCCAGGGCTGGGTTGGATGACCCATGATCCAGGCCTGCCCCTTCTTTCCTTGTGCTACAGCAGACTCCAGACACCTCGTTGAGACCTCAAGGGCTCTTCTATCTGCTTACGGACTTCTAGTGCAAGCTCATGCCCTAAAGCATCCCCCACAGTCTCCAGCTCCTGATATAGACATTGGTGTCCTGTAGGTGTGGGTTACTGAAGAAAGCTCCAAAAGCAAGGTGAGAGGAAAACACCCCAAGTTTGCTGTGTAGATGTATTTTTCCCTTCTATGAAAGAAGGAAGCTCGTTCTTCCTTAACCTGAGCCATGATAAGGTGGTGGAGCCAAAAGGAACACTTCTGTAGGTTGCTTTCAAGATTTCAGTTATCCAAGCGTTTATAAACATATGCATTGAAAAAAACATGCTTCCAACATGTCATTTCTTCACTTTTCCTCCTAGTATCTTCCATTTTTTCTCTGCATTATAGTTCAACTTAGCCTCTCCGGAGGAGCAAAGGAAGCCACCGTTGGGTGGCCCCTTGACCTAGCACGGGCTTACCAAGGACTCAGATCTCCATTTCCATTTTTCCAGCATTCCCATGGGGCAAAGGCGAAGAGGTGGCAAGACCCTTGGCTTTTTACTCTGTCCCCTGTCACAAGCTCCTGGAAATAACGTAACCTCAATTTCCTTATCTGCAGCATGGCAAAGATAGTGTGACTTTGCCCGGGGTTAGCGGCAGTTCTAACAAATGTTTGTACAGTGTTTGGAGATATTTGGATGAAAGGCACTACAGAGCTATTAAGTAGTCGTGTTATTTATTGTGCTTTCCCAAGTGGATCTCCTTAGCAATGTAGTGTGTAAGTAGAGTTGTTATAGCACCCCCGTCGACATGCAACCTACCGCACTCCCCTCGTCCCTCTGGATCCAAATTTCCTCCGTCTTCAGATACTTCACTGCAGGTAGAGCACTCATGCTCATCTTGTTTCATAAAATACACTCAACTGCTTTTCCACTCTCCCAGGCTGGTTTCACCCCAGTAAATCCTTTAAAATGAGGTTCTGTTGAGCTGCGCTTCTGGAATTGGACAAGACTCTTCTGTCTGATGCTCTTGAATGCTGTGCTCTAACTTCTCTAGGGCAGCAGGAATCAAGAAAATGTGTTTTTCTTACAGTTTTCCTGTTGAAATGATTGTTCTTTTTTATTATTCTTTATTCTAATTCTTATTCTTATTATTCTTATTATTATTATTTTAGTCTCATTTGCCCTTATTACTTTTACATTTGATATAAGGGAGAGAAACAGGCACTTGGTGATGCAATTCATTTAAATTACTGAGACAAAGTCTAGGCTGAGATGAGTTATGTCCTAAATATGCCCTTGGTGACAACACCAAGCAATCCAAGCCAGCAGTCCGGAGGGCTGCATCCTACATTTTCTGCATAGATATCCCTTTTAGGAGGGATGGTGGTTCTGAAGGCACCACAAACTGGCTCTGGCCTCTGTGCTGGGCCAAGTATGCACTGCACCTAGGGGCTGCAGCATGTGAAACAACAGGAAACCTTGTCAAAATGTGCTTTCTGGAAGAATTGCCAATGCTTTCTTACTCAGATATTTCAAAACTAAAAATACCAGAGGAAATCACCTTTCTAGCAGAGTTTCAGCAATTTCAGATTCACACAGAAACCAGGAGAACAAAGAGTGGCAGTAAGAACAGTCTGGTATTTATAGATTTATGTCTCAAGGTTGATTGCTTGCTAAACTGATTTATTTTAATATTTTCCGTTGTCTTCTGTTACATCTCTAGAATTCCCTTGTTTTTCTCGTAGTTCTCTACTGTGATTTCATATGTAGAACATTTGCCATATAACAATCAGCTAATAGGATAAAAATTATTAAGAAATTAACTATTTAAACTGAAGTCATTCCTTGCTCCAGATCTTTATTTTAGCATAAAAATAAGAACGTAATTTCTTTAGAAACTTCAGCTTTCTGTCAAAGAGGGCTGAAAAGTCAACAAGTGGAGAAGTCCATGGGGGACAGATAGATGACAGTCTGAATGGCCACATAAATCTAATTCCCAGGAAAAAGGAAAAAGAAAGTTACATAATAAAATTGTACAGTAAACTCCTGAGTGGTTCCCCCCTGTATTTCCTGTACTGAATGCAGAAGAAGTGAGTAGTGGAAAATTTTAAACCAGGCTTGACTCTTGGGCTTTGAAACTATCTTTAAAATGAACATAATGGGAAAAGGGAAGGGGAAGGAGAAGGGGAAAGGGAAGGGGAAGGGGAAGATACTATGATTTGACAAGTATTTCATAGCTTTCGATGCAGTTCCTTTAGTGCCAAGTGTATCTAATCTGTCCATCTTGTACTCATCACTGGAAGAAATTTAAATGAGTTCTCCAAGTGGTGTGGGAAGGGAGGATATTACAAAATCCTAACATCAAATCTTCAGTAAACATCCCAAAACAAAGGATTTATGCTGGCAGAAGATATCAGCAGTATTTAACCTTACACAGCACAATTTTGGCAAGTTCTAGGAGGACTGGGGCTGGAGCATGACAGTGGCCACAGAAACCAACAGTACAGACATTTTAGTGCTATGTCCCTCTCCATGATAAACTGGGAAAAGGCCTGATTTGGGGTTTGTCCTCTGTGCAGTGTGTGCTACCACAGGTTAGTTCATTGCAAGGAGAAAGATGTCAAGCTAGGAGGCAACCTGAGGGGTTCGTAGGAGAAATAGTATTGCAAAGAGAGACTTGAGACCTTCAGGTTAAAGGAAACACAATTTCAGCCCAATACTGGCCATCCAGAGGTGTTTCAAACTTCTGAGGACCAAAAGTTTTAGAAGTGGAGGGAGATGCCTGCAGGTTTTAGACCTCTCCAGCCAGGTGTCCTATCTCCTGGGACCACAGGTGTTATCTGTAGCAATGGGAAATGTGCTGGGTGCAGAGAGCTTTATTTAGATGCTCAGCAAAATGATCTTTGAGCAGATAAGATTACCTCGTTGCTCTTGGTATGTGGAGTTCATACCTTGCGTGGCACATTTATCACCCCCTCTTCCATCTCAGAGGAAAGGGAAGGGAACAGTAGGAGGGAAAAGAAAGTGGAAGGCAGAAGAGGAGGGAACCCAGACAAGGGAGGAGGCTGTGTGGGGCACATCTTCCCAGCCTGGATGATTTATTTTTCTTCTGGGAAGCATTGAAACTTCCAAGGCAAAATTAATGGGACAAAAACACTTTCCAGGTGCTCAGAAGTGCAAAAGTACGATAAATCAAAGGGGTAGACGGAAGGAGGAAGCTCGTGGCCGAGGGAGAGAAAAACAGGCAGAAGAGCAGACTCCCAAAGCTGTGTCTCCTTTGGCATGCTGGATGCTCAGTCAAGGAAGTCGTTGTCCCAGCTCTTGTGGTACAGTGAGGGCAATTTTGGGGCTGCACAAGGGGTTTTCTTGGGTTGCTCCATCTTGATGGTGGAGGATCCTGATGTAGGAGCTCGTGTTTGTCTGAAGCTCATTGAATAAGACGTGACACATCTGGAGAAGGCCAGAGAGGTCATGGGAAGGATGGAGAGGAAAAATCAACAAAGCAGAGAGACAGATTGACCAGTTCTTTCCCCATTTTCACCCTGGGCCCCCAACTGCTGTACGCCAGCTCCATGTGTCCTCCCAGATGCATTTATTTACTCAGCTCTTCTTGAAAAGGGACAAAGCCAACCTTAGCAAAGATGCCCCTGAAATGAGATCTGGCTCTGACTTCCAAACTGTTGTCCTCCTGATGGCGAGGAGGATGAGGAGTTGCATTAAGCTGGGACTTTCCATCCTTGTGCACAGTTCCACCTTGCCTCACTGATGGACCCAGGTCAGGGCACCCGTGGCTTCATCTCACATGGGCAAGTGTGTGAATGCATAACTGATGTGCTCAGGGGGTCCTTGGTTGGGAGCTGGTGGACAATCTCTTCTTCTGCCAGTTTCTGGCATCATGGTTATCCCATTTGCAATTACCCATCACTGGAGAGATTCCTGATCCAAGGCAGTGCCGGACTTTTTCATCTATAGTCTTCATTTCACAAGAGCTTTCTCAGTGCCAACCACCCCAACAGCAGCCGCCTTTTTCTGATATTTTTGATGATCTACTTCTTTCAGCTCAAAGAAACTTGGTTCCAAAACAGCACCTGGGATTTCCATCAGAAGAATTTGCAACGTCACGTGGAAAACGGGTCATCTGCAAACTTGGAGAATGGAAGCAGCTAGACAGTGCTTTTGTGGAAACACTTCCCCATCTTTTTCATACATCACCATTTATTTTTACTTCTATTTTGTTAACACCAAGCAAACTTCGGGGCAACTCTGGCCTTTTTGTACTAGGTGCTGTGCAAACACACAGGAGGAACCCAGCTTTGACTTTATTTTCTCTCTCCCAGGCTTAGCTGGGCTTGCCCGCGGTGCTTGTATTAACAATTAGTCCACTTGCTGACAGCTCCAGTGCACCATGAGTCAGTTCCCTACTTCAGATGAGCCATCGGTCAATTAAACTAATAGTGAAAATCTCTGGGCATAAGAAAGGAAACGTTTATGAGCTAATGTAAAGCGTGTGAGGGCTAAGGGAAATAAAAGCCCTCTACAATTATAAGGGGGGAAAATGAGATCGCAGGCTCATTAATAAACAAAGAGCAGGATGTAATTAATAAATGCCTCTAAACCTGCCAGAATATGGAATTCCTTTCCAAATATGTCATTAGCAAGAAAAATAAAGAGGAAAAATTAAGCTGATAAGGATGGGCTTGGAAACTTTGAACGTATACAAATCACAGGATCTGGCTGACATTTATCCTGCTTGTTAAAGGAATTGAACTAAGGAGTTAAGGAATCACCGAGGAGTGGCGGAAATGTGGCCAAGGGGTATGAAAGCAGAAAGTTGTAGTTTGTTTTTTATATATAGCAGAAGTTGCCCGCTGTGCTGGTAGTGGTGCAAACACAGCGCAGGAGATTGTCCACACATCACCGTTTCTGGTCTTTGACATAATACTAGGGTGAAATTTATAATGTGCAAGGGAAAAAAAAGAAAAATGTCATGGTCTTCCAACCTTTAAAATAACAAAAACATAGCTGGCAGATGTATAGTGGGGAACAATGATACATAGAAAGGAAGCACACTAAACGTCTTACAGTTTAAAACTACTTCTAAATATCAGGAGGTCAGCCGCTTCACAACTTTTTCATGTCTTGGGCCTCATGTTCACACTCACTTATGGTGCCCCTTTGCTGCAGGGGCCCCAAAAGCTCTCACTTTTATCTTCTTGAGATTCAACCCGGGAGGGGCGGGGGGCTCCTACTGGCCCCAGATGTCAGAGCACTTGAGTCGTGCCGTCTCTTGAACTTTAGTTGCTCACGAGCCTTGATGAATCCAGGCTCTGGCTAAGAGAGAGGAATATTTTTTGAGAAAGCTGGGAAGGGCAGCAGATGCAAAACCTGGCATTGGGGAAATCCGAAGCTGACTGAGGGATGACAGGCTTTGAAACCGAAAGGAGGAGCCTCAGGTCGGATGCTGCACAGATGGGGGAATCTGAGAAGAGCTGTTTGGGGAGGAAGAGACGTGATCAAAGCAGTCCTCGTGGAGGATGGATATCAGCAAGATGAGATGGCATTTGTCAAGAGCAGAGAAAAAGAGGTTACTTCACAAGGGTTCAGTTGTGCAGATGGGTAGGGGAAGGCTGCAGAAGTGGTACGTGTGAGGCGATGAGCCAAAATTTGACATAAATCCAGAGGCTGGACAGACTCCCCACTAGCTAAGTTACTTAAATCAAGCAGCTACTTTTCCCTTCAAAAGGCATGGCTTTGCTTGACCATGAATTACCCATCAGTGGCTTGGAGTTGTGCAGTAAGATTGCATGATCCTTAAAGTCCATCTCTGGACTGCAAATCTATGCATTTGCTGATGTTTATTGCCCTGCTTCAGTCCTTCTCGTTTTTTCTTGTTTTCTTTTGCTGAGAGCAGGATCAGCCCCACAACTGTCTAGTCCAGCTTTTTCCCAGTACACAACACAAGTGACAATATTTTGGCAACCTATCTGGGATATTTTTTCGCTGCCTTGTTCTCTCTCCTTTCTGGACTTTAATATGTGTTTCAAATCTTTGCTGCAAAATGCAGAAAGTAAATAAAGAGACAATTTAGATGGTCAATAGGCAGACCTAACAGAAGATGGAGAAGAGAAACAGTAACAAATAAACCTAAATAAAGAGTCAAACTCTTAATAAATTATGTCCGACCATCAGACAACTATAGCAAAGCAGCCAAATTAGCTGCCATACCCCGATGCTGATAGTCTAGATAAAATATTAAAACAAATCTGGACCAAAGAGAGGCTCTCAGCAATGGTACAACAGTTTGCTTTCTAGCTGAGGTAAAAATAACATGTAATCATTTAATACAATTTCTTCAAATAAACTTCATTTTGAGATAATGACTTCCAGATGGATGAAGGTTTATAAACATCTCTGCCACAAGATATGTTCCCACTGGGTAACGGATGGGGTAAGAGAGAGATTCAGTCAGTGGGTCTATACTAGTACTCTAGATGTGCCCAGCACTGCTCTCTAGCCCCAAAACCAAACATCAAGAAAAGTCTCGTGTCCATCCTGCTGCTCCTTCTGGCTGTCCAAAACCAGGTGGCTGCATCCAAATTGCGTGTTGAGAACAGGCAACCCCCTGAGCCATGCCTGGGAGGTGTCCATGGAGTGGTCCAGTGGTCCAGACCCAATTGGTGCCAAAAGCATCTCAAAAATTAAACCATTTGGAGCAGGGAGCTCTCATGCCTGGGGATAATCCTAGGCGCTGTATGATTTACCAATTTAGACACAGCCTAAGAGTAACTTTGCAGAAGAACTAACAACCCTTTCTGATACCTCCTTGAAATGATTCTGGAAGCTCATCTAAGGCTTCAGGGCTAGATTATCATGTCCAGCTTTGGAAATACGTAAGCCCACATCAAACATCATCACTAATGGTCATACTCAAGGTCAAGGCAAGAACCTGTTCAAGACATCCATACGGTTAGTCAACTAATAGCCCAGCACCTTTTTGGATGAAATACTAGCCTCGAGCTCCTTGGAGCCAAAGCTGCTAGTCAGGCTGTCAGTGTTACACATGTATTTGATTGCTTTGCTGGGCTGGGGCCCTGCAGAATCAGCACAAGGAATGTGAAGGAAACAATGGCACTTCACGCTCAGTGTGGAGAATTTTGAGTGTTATTAATTATTTCTCGTTTTGCTGGTTAGCATTAAGAGACAGAGGGCTGAAACAAATCCAGGCAGAAATCAGCCACAGTTATTAGTGTCTCAAATCTTTGTCTTGTAGGCTTCAGTCTGGTTAAAACAACAGGAAAAAAAGCTAGACATTTTTCAGATGAAGGCCCCCAAGGTATGTGGGATTTTAGATAAATGACCTGGGTTGGGTCCAGCAATAATTATTTCCCTTTAAATCCTCAGATTTTCTTTCTTTCCTATTTTTTTCCTGTTTACAAGGGATTGTTGGTTTGTTTCTTTTTGCCTCAGTTTTATCCATACCTCCCGCCATGACAATGTAACCTATCCACAGCTGAAATCTAAATGATTCATAGAGACAGTTGGATTTTATCAAGGACATGATGGAAAGTTGGCATGTTTCTAGCTCATCTTGCTTGCTTTTTCACCTGAGGGGTTGAGAGAGGAGCCCTCATCTTCCAAGATTCCACTTTTTGGGCAAATCTACTGCTGTGGAGCTGAGCCCCAGTTCCTAAGCTCCTCTCATCCACACATGTTCCTGTAGTTTATGGGTGTCTTCAAGGACTGAAGTCATGGGCGACTTCAGGGACATTGCCAGGTCCTCTACAGCATATTTGCCAGGCTCCTTTTGAGGCAGGAACTGTGGGAAAGAGATAGAAATGACTTGAAGTTACAGTTTCCAGGTTCCTTCAGGTTGCATATTTCTGGAGCTCTACAACAGCTTCTTGGTGTTGAAGGGGTCTATGAGCTACTTTGCTCTGAAACCGAGTACATTTCACAGTGTGCAGGAAATCACCAAAATGGGAGATAAGTTTTTTGAGGATATTTTTAACGTGAATAAACGTAAAGGACAGATCTTGAGGTGAAAGTTTATTAGCTGATTACATCCCTATCTTCCATGTTAGTTGAAAGCAAGGCAAAGGATAATAAAAGATAGGCTTTAGGTTAAAAGCTCCACACAGTCTAATGACTGTAGGGTTGAGTGCAATAGTCTTTGGGCAGGACGGAAGATCTGAATTCATGCCAGCTTAAATGGTGCTATATAACCTGAAGTTATACAGTCCCCTTGCTCAGAATCATCAATACCATGGGCTTCAGAGGAAGTCAGTGTGAAGAGGACAGGTCTCACAGTGGGTGCCATATTTCTCATTTAGGCATGTCTCAGGATTGCAGAATGTTTGAGGCTGGCAGGGAACCCTGGAGGTCATTTGGTGCCAGCCCTGCTCCAGCAGGGCCACCCCGAGCAGGGGGCCCAGCCCCATGTCCAGGCAGCTGCTGGAGATCCCCAAGGAGGAGCCCCCAGCCCCTCTCTGGGCAGCCTGTGCTGTGATGGTTTTCTTCTCCTTCATTTACCTGGAAACAGTTTCCAGGATTAGCTGTTCTGTCACCTTTCCAGGAATCATGGTGAGGCTAACCAGCCTGTAGCTCCCTGGGTCCTCCTTCTTGACCTAGAATATAAGATCTCAGCTCCAAATGTGAGGTTTTGGGGCCTTGCAGCAAAGAAAGAGAGAGGATGGTTCTTTAGAGTTGGTGATATTTGACTACTACATGGCCAAAGGGTGTCAACCTAAAGGCAGTTAGAGGCTTCTGGATATCTAAAGGGAGACTGATGAAACTTTTCAATGCTCGAATCCCCTCCCTCCTCTGTTTCAGCTCTAAAGGCTGCAGGTTTAGAGCACCTAACAAGTATGTGCTGTTTTCTCCTTCTTCTTAACTGAAGAGAAAACAGAGGCTGAGCTACTTCATGTGGAATGAGGTGGAAGCCCTGTTCCCAATCTAGCCAGCAGAATATCACCAATACCCAGTCTGACCCTGTACTGAAATTCAGGACCATGCACAGACTGTTTCTCAGAAATGTTAGCTCTTGACTGTAAGATCAGCCACAGATAAATCCCTATTGCCAGTTAGACACCAATGTGTTTCTCATCAGTTTGTATTCCAGTAACATTTAGCAAGCATCTCATTAAAAACTAAACCCTGCGTGTTTTTGTCTCAGATTCTTTGTGAGAGAATTGGCTTCACCATTGTCAAGCTGGATGCCAGGTCTTAGGCAGGTGGGAGAAGCCACAAGCCTATTGTGCTGCCCTTGAACTATACATCCCAGCAGCCCCGTGGAACCAGGTCTGCACACCAAAAGCTCCCCAAGCCTCCTCCTTCACCCTCCACTGACACGGCAGATGCCTTTGGATGCCTTCCCAGTTTCATCAGGTCAGTTCTCAGAAGGCTGGAAATCTCTGGTTCCCATATAGTTTCCCCCCCGCCCCCAAAAATAAACAAATATCATCTGTGTTGGAGCTGAAGAGTGGAAGCCTGTACGTCCTGTTATAGATTCATGTTTACATTATTACTGGGAGCAGATTGAGTGGTTTAATCTTCTTATGTTTTTTACAGTTTTCTTGCAAACCTCATGGTTTTGCTACAGTCAACACTGGAACTCCTTTTGAAAAGGACAAGCAGCTTAGAAGGACCTCAAACCTATCCTACCCTCTTGGGATTTTGCAAGCCAAAAGTTATCTAGCTTCTAACCCAACGTCTCTTCTGTGACCAGGGTTCTCCTCTCACGCTCTTCTCTCCACCTAACCTCTGCTAGGGGCACAATCCTGTCCTATGCTGGCAAAACAAAGCTGAGCATTGAGGCTGATTGCACTGTGCTGCTACAGATGCACTGGATGAACTCTTTCCTGCGTGTTTCATGTTGCTTCTCTCTGTCATGAGAGAATTCGCTGCCCATGTGGTGACAGCAAGCACATGAAGACATTGTTTAATGAACACACAGCCAGCCCAATGTACTTGTTAATCAAGCCAGCGTCCCAAGAGCTGGCAGAAGAACTGAATGCTCTTGCTGAGTCAGCATGTGGGCCATGGTTATGACTTTCCATCAAACGCACGCTTTCTGCTGCCGAGTCTGGGCCAACTCTTCAGCATCACTGAAGCCAGACGAGTATCTGGATTAAGGTTCCACATGGAGGGGAGGGCTCTGCAGAGTTTCTTGCTTGTTTGTTTTGGTTCTCACCAGCGAACCACTAAGCCCCTGCGATGATCTTTCCAGTTGGAAAAGGATTCAGCTGATCCAGTTTGTGCAAGAACCTTTCAACCCAGTAACTGGTATGTCTCCTGCCTGCCGAGCCAAGCTTGTTGCAGAGCAGAGCCTGTTGTGATGCTGCAGGGCTGGAGGGAAGGGGAGCTTTAACTCTGCAGGACTGCCCTTGACCTTCAGAGAGCTGGGGAGCGGGGAAAGACGGGTTTTGCCTTGTTTTGTTTTCATTGATTTTGGTCTTGATCAGTCAGAGCACTACCAAAAGGGTCAGAAAGTCACCAGCATCACCAAACTTCACTGGGAAAGAAAGAAAAAATAAAATTGCATCTTCTGAGGCATAGATCAGCAATGTGAGATCAGCTGCCAGCAGCCGGGTGACAGAGCCAGAGGAAGGGCGAATGTGGCAGAGGCAGCACAACCAGGTCATGCTCCCAGGCTGACTTTTACGGCTGTCAGCTAATCTCACCCTCTTTGGGGAGCTCCAGCTCAGGTTACCAGCGGTAGGAGGTGAGAATGACCTGTAACTGGAGGCTGACAGGGGCCCATAAACTGGCTCTCCTGACAGCTTCCTGGAATCAGCCCCTTGTCTTTCGAAAGGAGGCATCTCGAGGGGAGCTCCTTCTTTAACCAAGTGCCCGGTGACTTTGTTCCCTGGTCTGGAAGAGGGAGGCACACAAAGAGCATCCCCTCAAACTCAACCTTTTTTCTATTTTTTTTTTTTGATAAAATTTACTTCTTTAGGTGAAGCTTCAGAGAGAAGGATTTCTCAGCTTCAGGATTTCTCAGCTCCACAGAAAAATAGAAGCTCAAAACCAAAGACAGACACATATCAGCCTTGGAGTAAGTGATCACCACAAGCCTGGGGAGGACAGGAGGGGGTAATGCTTCTTTACCAGCTTCTAATGGGACCCTTGTTTTCCATTTCCCTCATTGCAGATGGTTGCCATTCCTGCTAATCCGGGGTAGATTTTCTTGTTCTTTTTCTAATGGTGTTTCATAATGTATAGGGAAATATTCATTGGATCAGGACAAATGGAAAATTTCAAGAGCGATCAGATGAATTCTCTGCCCACCCCCTAAAAACAAAACAAAACAAAACAAAACAAAAAAATAACACAGAAAATGTTAACAGGGAAATTTCATGTAAAATATTTCATTTGGGGGGAAAAAGTCGGTTTCTAGCTGAAAGCTTTGAGTTAAAACTATTCCCATTCCTTACTCTGCCCTGGTCACTGGTGTTCCTGAATAATCCCATCAGCTCATCCCAAATCCCTTTTGTTTCAACCATGTGCACATCCATCCTCAGGATCTGCAGGGATGGCACCTTAGAAGTCACCTTCCTCTGCGCTCTGCTGACCATCACAGTCACTGGTAAGGGGGAAATAAGGCTTCTGTTCTTTAGGGGAATACCACATGTGGGTAGGGTTGACCCAAAGATGTTTTCTTCCCATGGGGGTGCTAAAATACGTAGGTTCTTCCATGCCTTGGCATGAGGTGAAGAGATTGTGTGAACAGAGACCTTGGATGGGGTCTGACTCTACACATTTGGTAGAGCTGACAATTCATCCGCTGTTGGACTGGGACAATAATGCCTGCCTGCCTCACAAGTGGAGTGTACGAGCTCTCCTGTGGACCCACTGTCCCAGCAGAGTGTTATGGGGCTGTCGGGGTCATTAAAAATCTGATGTTTTTGTGTTTTGTCTTTGCAGGAGCACACGGGGCATTACCCCAGGCGTCCTGGCAAAACTTCCAACTTCCTTGCCGCTGTCTTGATGAAAGGGGACATGTCAGCCCTCGAAAATGTGTGTTAGGCAAGAAAGAGAAGACTTCTGGGAAAGAACTTCTTTTCTGCAAAATTAGTTTTGCTGAGTTTACAAGGTGTCGAAGGCTATTAATACCGCACGCTTTGGTACCATGAGATTGTAAACAAAGTTTCAATATGCCTTTCTACAGAACCATTTATCAGCCTCCATCTTTTTCCCTCTGGCTTTTTTCCACCCTTTGCTTTCTTTCTTTCTTTTTTTTTTTTTTTTTTTTCTTCCCTCTCATTCTTTAGCTTTGTCTCCTGGATTTATTCCCATTCTCTAGGTTGTCTTATTAATTTTCCTCTTTCTCAAAGAAAAAAACAGGCTTGTGGCCTGGAGACTTTACAACATTCTCTCATAGTCCTGGATTTAAAACGCCTAGCCGGGGGTCTATAATGTACTGACATGGAAAGACTAGACTTATTATTAAACTAATAATCTTGGAATTTTTATGAACTACAGAGCTCTGCAATCATTCCTAACCACATGGCACGGGTTGCTGAGGTATTAGCAGCCATTGGTGAAAAGCTACTGTGGCTGGACACACCAACTTTGTCAACACCTGGGAGCAGGGCTGCAGAGATGAATGAGCCGAGGAGGTGGTGGAGAGAAATGGGATGCTCTTAGCAGCCCCAGGTGAGACTTGCCCGCTTTCACCCCAAAGGTTTGTATCCGGTGCATTAGTCAAGCTAGAGCCCCCAAAATATAACATGGGGTATGGGAAAATATGTTGAATTAAGTGGGAATGCTAGGAGTTGGGAGTGTAGTCGTGTAATTGCCTTAATCTCTACTTTTACCACCACTAGATACCAAGTCAGGTGGATCCTTGACCCAGCCCAGCACAAATACATGTGTTCTTTTATAACTGAGCAGGTTAAGATGGGACAGTTTCTACACCTCCCATTTTAACATCTTTTCTCATGATGAAGACTAAAAGCTAGAATTTTCTGATCTTTTGGAGCATTTGTCTGGAAGGCCTTACAAAGATTGCTTTTTTAATGGTGTTTTGTTATGTTGGGTTGGGTTAAGGATCCATCTAACTCACTATCTAGCAGTACCTGCAGTATTTTCCAACTACAACATGTGAAGATGCTTTGTTGCTTATGAATGTATTTACCAGACACTTTAAATTTCATAGAACTGTAGATTTTTAAATTTGATAAAAAAAATTTACAAGCAAATATACCAAAAATTTAAAATTTGATACAATTAGATTTGGTACAAAGTGTATTCCAGCAGCATTCAGGATCACTGCACTGCTCACTTTGCCACCCAGTAAAATGAAAAATCCCCTGGCTTGATGCTGCTCATTACATTTCCAGAGCATAATTTCAAATGGTGTGTGAAACATCTCACTTCTTGCTCTGGACACCTGGGCAGCTGTGTTGTTCAGTGCTAGGCAGCCCCATGTTTCATTCAGGAGATGGAGGTACCTTCGTGGCCATCTGCTCATGGTTTCACAAAGCTTGTTAATGCTTTTCAGGATGCAAATTGCCAGTGGAAAGAAAGAGAGACAATTATTTGAGTTGCAGTTTAAGGCAGAGTTGATCTTATGATAGGGGATTATAGCATTGTGTGAGCTGCCGTGACATGAGAAGGTTTTTTTTTTCCACTGCAAGGCATTTGTGAGACCTCCACTCCTTGCATTTTCTGCTTGCCTGTCAATCTGCTCATCTTTCCGTTTCATTTAATTAGAAACACTGGTTTTGATGATGCCTCTTCTTGGAGATTGAACACACCAGGCCACAGTCTCTGTGTGCCTCAGGTGGTAGAAATACATTGGCTGCACTGAAGTCACCTGGGGGAAAACAAAGAAGGGGAAAAGCTCACTATCTCCTTGTGATGGATTGCTAACCCATCCCTGGGATATTCCAGAGAGAACAGACGTGCAGCCCATGCTGAGGATGAATTACTGGATCCTATTATAACGGGAAGAATTAAAAAAAAAAAAGGAGAACTCCGGATAATCAGCACCAGCTGCCACTTGCGGGGTACCCCATCCTCCAGGCAAGCCGCAGCTGTGATTCATGCCACGTCCTACGTTGTTGCCTGCCCTTAACATCTAAACAATATGACATGTTCTGCCTCAGTACATACATATTTCGTCCTTACGCGTGAGTTTCCGGCTGCTCAGCAAAGCAGGCGGCTGGGGAGGATGCAGGCTTTTTTCTTTCCTTTGTACTGTAACTCATCTACGAGGAGGATGGGGAACGAGGGTGTCGGGGGGAAGCTTCCAGCGAGTCTCCGGATGGGAGGCATGGATCTTTGTTTCTGTGTCAGCTCCGTGTCAGGGTAATTGGAAGCAACAAGGCAGCGCTGGAAAACACTGTCATGGATCTTAAGTGCAAAGCCTTTGTGGGAGTCACTCCTCGTAATATATGGAGTGCTTACAAGGAGCCGTGACAACTCCAGCACACGGCTGACACACTGAGCCTTTCACCTAAGCCAGTAAGGCAGGGAAAGGAGCTGAGAAGTCTCAGGCAGTCACTGGGAGAAAAGTTGTAGGGTTTTTTTTTTCTGGAGGAGAGGAGGGCAGGGGGGTAAGAGAGTAGTTTCCAGCTGGGGAGGCCAAAATTCTTCAGATAGTCTGCATTTCATTTGCAAAAGGCTCTGTAGCATGTGTTTGCTAAGATAGAAGTAGACTGGGTTTAGGAGGTCTCTTCTAGTCCCATGTGCTCGAGATAATCCCCACTGATGGCACAGGGAAAAGAGGCACAGTCAGAAGTGACCATGGGACTGCAGGGGCACAGCAGGAGATCCTATAGTACAGCATAACCATGGCTCATGCCAAAATCTGGAAAGCACACAGGCTGCTGCTCCCCACAAGTTGCCTCTGTTCCCTCTGCACCCTTCCACGGACCAATGCTAACCTTACCAGGTGCTTGGTGGGGTTTTCTTCCCCATTCTCTTTTCGTTTTTGGAAGTTTTGCCTGGTTGACGTGGGTTTTCTACGTTTCTGGTCCTAGCCATCAGTCTGGACTCTACTGCACACCTTGAATCTGGACCCTGCTTACACCCTGAACCGTGTAAGGCCCCAGACATGTAGTCTTCACCTTTCAGGAGATGATGTACCCACGAAAGATGTTTCTTTCTGCCACTTGCAGACTCAAGTATCCTACATCCAGGAGGCCAGCCCTTCCTACCCTGTTATTACCACAGGGAACCAGAGCTTGGCATCCTCTTGCTAGGCACCCACGGCCACACTGGCAGATGAGATGCCATGAGACAGGGGCAGCGTGTGCTCATCTTATTGGATCCCAGTGGAATTCCTCTGCCATAATTTTTTTTTTTTTCTGGATGCTGTTCAGTCTCACCTCAGCTCCAGTCTGCTCAGTGACCTTGTTTAGAGTTTGGCAGCTGGCTGTTTCATTTGATGTCCCGTGGAATGACAGCTGCTGCAGAGGGGGAGCCTTACTCACCTGCAGTTTGCAGCAGGCTTTTTGGCTGGAAATTGCACCGGTGTCCTCTTTTTGTGTCCAAATCACCCCCCCTGCCCCTGCTATGAGCACTCCTGCTTGTGGTGCTGGGAGGGCAGTAAAACGAGCCTGATCAAGGGGGATGAAAAGCAGGAGCTCTCAGAGAGTGTCGTCTGCTCCGGCTGGGCTGTAATCCCATCCGGGAAAGCTGACGCCGTTCCCGATCTCACCCTTTGATCACTTCTGGAAGGGCGGTGGGTTTGGGACTCCACCGATGACCTGCCGCCAGGGCCCAGCAGGGTGGATGGACAATGATGAATAGGTCTGAGGTATGATGTCCTACCGCAAAACACATGTGGTACGCAGCTTCCCTCCCTCCTGCTCCTTGAAAGCCATCGCAAGAAGCGGGTTTCTTCTTATTTTGGCTCAGATCCAGTGAACAAAAAAAAAAAAAAACCACTTCAGGGGAGGATGGGATTGTGCTGGTGTGCTGGAGTGATGCTCAGCAAACTTGGTCCCCAGATGGGCATGAGCTGGTGCTTGGGATCTGCAGCTCTGCTCCTCCTGTCCAGGACCAACTCTTGGCTGCTGCAAGAAAAGGTGTGTGGGTTTTTTTTGGTGGTTTATTTATTTATTTATTTATTTATTTTTCTGACTCTGCTAAATGCCTCCATTCTTGCAGGAAAGAAGGAATATTTGCAGGTTTATTCATTTACCTCTGTGCTACAGCACTGTAATGCTTTGATTCCAAGGGGTTCATCTCATGGCAAGAAGTAGAAATGCAAGGAGCAATCCATAAGAAGGAAGTGTAAAGGTGCCTCTGGCTGACCAAACATGCTCTAAAGACATGCTATTTTTACTGAAATAAAGCCCATAAAGGGTAAACAATGTCAGGATGTCACTATGTCAAGCACTACATGTGTAGGCTGAGACCTACTGAGCTCATTTTGTAGGCAGATGAAAAAGACAGTAGTGGGGAGGGGAAATGTTACCATGGGAAAGCAAAATACAGAGAAACTAAAGTTCTTGAACTAAAGCTTCAAGATTTGAGTAATCTAGACCTCCAGTGCCATCCCAGTAATTGAAATGATTTCCTTAATTAGTACATTTCCATAATCCTTTATGTTATTGCAGCTTGACATGTTCTCCCACTGCTCTCAGAGGCTTTGGCTGTTGAGCCACGAAGATGAGCAAGAAAGGTGGGAAACACGGAGGTGCTAAAGAAATACAGAGGATACGGAGAAATGGGCTTTGTCTGAATTTATTCAGGAGTCTGAAAACGGTGAGAAAAGTGCTATGGTTGTGGAGGGCAGCGTGAGCTCAGGGTGCACGGCAGAAAGACAAAGAGGAGCTGGGCAACCCTTGAAAGCCCCAAAGGCTGTCAGCTCCCATGGAGAAGAAGCAGCAGCAGACTCCCCGCAGATGCCTTTCTGGCAGGCAGATGTTTCGATCGCGTGTTTGGCAACCACTGAGCGCCCAGGTTTTGGCAGGGGATGAGTAGAGGGAAAGAGGCTGAGTGAGAGCAGAAGATGCAGCCAAGGGCCTGGTGAGGCTCAAGTGTCCTTGTGCACTTTGGACATGCAGATCCCACGGCTGTAACACAGTCAGCACGTACACACAGAGACACACACACCACCTCCCATAGCAGCAGTTTTCAGCAGAGTTGCCCTGAACTGGTAGATAATGCAACTGATAATGGTGTTAGGTATTTATTTTTTCCATGTAACCTCCACTAGCTTCAGTGCCATTTTGTAAAAGCTCTTCAGGGTAAGGTGCTGTCACTTTATTTTGTGCCTGTGCCTCGTCAAGCACTGTGAGACCTTGAGTCATGACTGGGAAATTTACACAGTGATCACTGTCTCGGGAGATATGAACAGAAGTCTTTTGAAAAGGTAGGGATAAGTCTGAAAATCCCAGCCATTGATAAGGTTCATGCTGTCCCGGAGGGAAACTACCAGCCTCAGTTCAAAATGGAGATAATCCTGGTGTCAAAGGTGAAATGTTTCGGGGTTGGTGGTGTTTTTACTTACTTACTTACTTATTTTGATATATTTAATCATCTAACCTAAACTAGAAAGCTACGTTAATAGAAATGAGAAACCAGACACCAGTTTTGCCATAATGTGGTCAAGGCAAAGCTAAGTAGCACAAACTGTTGGCATTATACTTAATGTAGAAAAGTAAGAACTCTCTCCATCTAAGGCTTTCTTGCCTGTGATCTGTTCCTTCTATAATATTTCCTTATGGTTTTGCTTCTTGAACTAACTTACACTAAATTCTTTCTACTAAAGGACTCAAAGGACTACTAAGATGTTTACAGGGACCTTACCAGTTGTCCACTCTTTTCATGGCAACTTTGGGCTCTTGAGCTCAAATATATTTATGAGAAAGTTTGTATGACAGGATGACAGAAAGAGCAAAGACTTGACTCAATGCAAATAAATTAAATGTGCCCAAGACTGTCCAGTAACTCTGAGCCCATCTGGGTGGAAGAGCCTGCATCCATCCTTTTAAACTTGGGTAGAATCCAAATCTAGGTAGCTTCACCCAAACTGCTTGTTGGGAACAGTTCTTGGCTTCTGTTGGATCCCAAGCCACAGTGGACATGTTCTTGTGCCCAGAAATATTCAACGATGCTTTAATGAGCATTGGACAGAGCTTCTGTTGCTTACAGCACAAGGCACTTGTGAGCCATCTCTTGGTGCACAGGGTGTCAACTCATCACAGATGGTCACTGGTTAACATTCACTAGCCCAACTCCATGCAATGGGCTCCAAGGGAATGTCCTGGGTTTCGGCAGGAGCGGGAACAAAACCTTCACCCACTATAAACCAGAAAGAGGCATTGGGAATAACAATGGCACTGGGAAAGTAGTTGTGCTGGAGTGATGCAATAACTTCACTTCCTTTCTCATTTCAGTCTGGTTTGAGAAAATCACCTGTGGCTCTTCCATTCTTCCTGGCCGCTTAATGCTGGTCCTGTGAGATGAATCACAAAGGCACCAGCTGGACCCTAAAACCAGGAAATTAGAAAACACTGCTTCTTTCAGCTATAAGTTCAAGGGGAAGAACAGACACCTTACATACAAATGCCTGCAACAGCTTTGTCCTTCATTACATATTTTTGATAGTAAGCCCTCCTGAATGGTAGTGAGCAAAACAAGGTGGATTGATCTCCAGGCAGTAAGTCGCAATCAAGCTGAATTGAACTACAGCAGTCTCAGAAAATTGTGGATTATCCCAGTGGTGTCATTTCATCCCAGGTTTACAGTTGTGTCTCTTTTCTCATACCCGGACTTCAGAATTTCCCATTCCCAGCACTGTGCAGGGACACTAGCCTTCATCCTCAAATCAACCCAGGCAGAAAGCTGAATTGCAGTAAAGATGTAACCAAGGGTAGATGGAACAGGCTTTTAACTCCTGCTAAAGAGAGATGCAGGTCTACATCACGTAGGAGGTGATAGTGACCTTTCCGGGATATGACACACTCTCGTTTTCTTTTCTGGAGCCACTTTATATGCCCAAGTGCAAGATGAGGTCTTGGAGGGGGCTGCCAGTACCTCTGACAGGGAAAACAGAGTGAGGCAACCAGGCTGCAAGGCAAATAAATTGCAGGAATGTGGCCTCTGCTGTGCTTCCCACTCCCTGCTGGCCTTTGAAGTGAAAAAACAGTCTGGGAGCTGGAGGGAAGTCTCCTGCCTGGCAATGTGGGCTGATAAAGAAAGGCTACCAAACTCGTACAGACCTCGATAGAGAGGTGGTGGGGAGGGGGGTGCAGAGAAAAAAAAAAAAAAAAAGTGGTTATATTCACTGTGAGACAATACTCCACGGCTCTTCTAAAAGATGACAGCTACAGAAAGTCATTTATAATTTGTCGGAAATGTCTCTTTCTGACTACCCTTGCAGAGAGGAGGAACGGGAGCAGCTGTTGGCCTCAACCCATCTCATATATTATTATCTGTCTTCAGGACCTGCTAGCAAAGCTTGGTTGTTTTTCCAGCATAAAATGTAATGGGATTCCTCAAGGTTTTACTAGATTGTCTTTCATCATAGAAGGACACATGGCTATGCGCAAACGGGCTGGTATTTTTTCTAGGGTGTTTGTATGTGCTCAGAGAGACAGTACAAGGGGGGCTGAAAGGATAGGCACTGGATGCTGAGGGTCAAATTATGGCCATTTCAGGCTGAGTGTTGAGGATAGGAAGAGAAGAGGGCAGTGTGGGACCTCTTGTGAGATGTATCTACCCACCGTGCTGAAAGCCTTCTTGTCCTTATAGCATCTCTGACTAACACACCAGCTCTCCAGTGAAGGAGACTTTAAGTAGGCTTGGATGGAGGCTTGTATTTTCACAAACAAGACATATATCTGTCATGGGTGAAGCAAAACATGTTGGGCCATTGAGTTCCCCCATGGGATTTACCTAGATGGGAATCATAAAGGCTGATGGGCAGGAATGTGCACAGGAATTACAGACTGTGCTAAAGCTTGATCTTCACTTTGGGTAGTGGACACAGCTGGTAATGACAGTCTTCAAAAGGTATTGGTTCAGAAGAAGTGAGAATAAAGCTTCAAAGCCTTCTATAAACCCTACAGGAATAGATGGGAGCTCATCCTGCAGCCGAAGTTAGCCAACAGCCTGGACATCAAAAACGCGGTAAGAGAGGATTATCCAGCGTTCCTCACAGCAGTCTTTGACTATATAAAAAAGGCTGTAAAGAGGAAGGGAATAAGCCCTTCTCCATATCCTCAGGGAGCAAGGCATGAAGTCATGGTCTTAAACCATGCCTGGGAGAGCCCTGGGAGAGCCCTGTTAAACTTGAGAGGCAAGTTGCTAACCATAAAGCCAGTTAAGCACTGGGGTAGATTGCCTGGGGAGGCTGTGATTCTTAAACCAATTGAGGTCTTTAAAAACATATTAGACAAACATCTGTCAGGAATGGCTTAGAAAAAGCTGATTCTGCCTTGAGGAAACGAAAAGGCCTTGATGACCTCTCCTCATCCTTCCAGCCCTCTTTTTAATGATTCCATGGCTTGGAATTCTGGCTAATCTTCATGATATTTCACCCTCAAGAAATATACCACTCTCTCAGGGCTGAAGAGATGAGTCTCTCACAGCTCAGGTGGATGGCAAAGGGATTCAGCAAAAAACCTTCTGCAGAAGTTCCTACACCACTAACATGCTCTTTGCAATATTGCCCAAAAGAACCATCTTGATGCTTTGGCATTGCTGGTGTGATGTTTTGGTAATGCCAGTTGTGTAGTGCTGTCATATAAGCGTCCTCTATGAAGACAATTATGACCCAAATTATTCCATTTCTTTCCAGCTTTATGAGACCTCGTCCTGCCTGAAATCTAGCAGAACAGTTGAGGATCTTCCCAAATGCTCCTAACTGCTCTCAGGCTGGAACTTAAAGAGGTTGTGCCCTATTTTCAGATTCTGCTAGCTCAAATCACCTTTGTGATTTGAACCTGGATGAAGGCAGGCCATGGTGCTGATGTGCATTGCAAGGCACGTTTTCCACCATCATTAGGTTTTCAAAGGAACTGTCTTAGAAGAGAAACAGGTAACCTGAACCAAGGTTGAGGCACTATACTCTGAAAATTAAAAACTAATTAAAAAATGAGAATCTCCAGCACTGATAGACAAAATGGGCAGGGGAGGAGAGAGCAAATGTTACTAGTCTAATTTTACAAACCATGTTTTTATGCACCGTGGGTTTTCTTGCTGCTTTCTCTTGGAATTATGGGTCTCAGGAAGATCTCCATCAGGGACCTAGGGTCACTTTAATGCCATATAATTTTCAATATGTAGAAGTTAGTCTGCAGTCTGAAAAACTCCCTTTTCCGTTCCTGGAGAGAAATAGACAATTCCAGAGTGCAAGTCACCCGGCTGTTTTCAAACACTTATATTAGAAAACTGATAGAAGACTATTTTAGTCACCTACTTGAGAATGACACAGATAGCCTTAAAGTACCTACTTGTGACCATGGGCCTCTTCAGGTGATCTATGGAAGTAAAGATACTGCATATACCATTGAAGTATAGATTATTTTTTCCCCTGATTTCTATTCCTTAGCCTGAGAAATCCCTGAAAATGCTTTTACTGCTTATATAGGGGTCCCTGGATCTAAAATATGAAGGGAAAAGAAGAGTGAAGAAGAAACGTGGACACATGGCAGTCATTTTACAGGTGGTGAGTCCCCCACATAGGGGATCCGTGGTTTCCCATGAAGGTCACCTACACAACACACCAGCTGTGGTTCCCAGCTATCCCACTGACAAAGCCAACAACTGCCCTTTCTTTTTTTCCTTCCTTCCCTTGCTGGTGAAACTTGCCAAACTGAGACTTAGAAGAAAGCCAGGGTATTGTCAGGAATGATGTCAGATGGTCACCGTCAGGGGTGCAGGACTGTTTGGGACCAAAGGACAACTGTGAGCAGGAGGTCTCTGATGCCAGACCACCCCAGACCAGCGCTGTGCTCCAGCGAGTTTGTTGTTGTGTCTCTGCCCGTGATCAGTACCAGATGCCACAAAAAGAGCTACAAGAAGCCCTGAAGTAGGCAATGATGAAAAAAAGAGAGACATCTGAAGAAAGTTACTGCACCACCCTGTTATGGTTTGAATTCAAGAAAAAGGAGACTGAAACAAGGTGAAACAGAGCCAACATTTGAAAGATCCTTGAGATCCCTGTCTGAGACATGGCAAAGGGATGGAGTTAATAATGTGGAGTTAAAAACTACTGCAAGTTACCTCGGGACAGGGACCCCAAAACTCTGAGGTACTCAAAGTTGCTTTCCATTTTTACAAAAGTGCTCTTTAATCCTCAAAATTTAATTTTCTTTCTGCTTTCTTATACATGCTTATAATTTAACAAGCAAGCAGAGAACCAGCCAGGACCATGAGAGCATAAGCAGACCACCAGTCAGGGAAACAAACATAATTTTTGGTGTATTTAGTTTCTGTCTACTAGGTTATATATATATATATATATATATATATGTATGCTTTTTCCTTTTTTAATGGGGTTGGGCCAATATGAAAGAAAATGTTAGCAAACCCCTGACTGATGTATGTCGCAGTGAGTTTGAAATGGCAGCTCCCATTTCCTATGTTTTCTGTTGCTTTTGATGTTACCTAATGAACGTAGATCTTCTAAAAGATTCTATTTAGGGGTTTTAAATCTGGAAACCATTTGACAATTAAGCCAGAAGACGCAACAGGGTGTGTTTTATGAGCCCCATTAATATGTGCCTGGGGGTGGTACTGCAGTGTGGCCTCTGCCTTCACCCACCCATGCTGTGTATGAACGGTCTGGTAAAATTCACTCTGGAGTGCTTTATTGCTATGATATCATTTTTAAAAAAGGGGAAGGGGACAACAGTTTATTGTTGTAAGGGAAAATCCAGCCAAGATTTGAAGACAAAAACAAATTACAACAAATAAGCTTCCCTCTGATCACTTCCCTAACACGCATAGGAAATACCTCTGCCACTTCGGGGTGGCCACAGTGCTTGGCAGTGTGAGCTATCTCTGCTCTCTCTGCTTGCACTGCAGGTAAAACGTGTCCAAAAGTCACAAAATCTACAAATCCCCGAGTGTCTGGTGGTGTCAGGTCCCTGTGGTGCCAGCTCTGTTCCAGCAGGGCCACCCCGAGCAGGGGGCCCAGCCCCACGTCCAGGCGGTTGCTGGAGATCCCCAAGGAGGAGCCCCCAGCCCCTCTCTGGGCAGCTTGTTCCAATGCTCATTCACCCACACATTAAATAAATATTTCCTGAAAGTCTGCTGATGTCAACAGCATCAATGCTATGCTTTGTGTCCCTGAGGGTTTATGTATCCTTTATGTATCCTCTGAAGGCCACTTCTCTCTGACTTGGATCGTAGCATGAACGTGTTTCCAAGGGCTTTGAAGTGGTGGCTTTGGGCCTTTGCTGTGAGCTGTTCAGTAGTCTCACCACGCAAACCTGGGGTCTTTGTTGAGCTGCTTGCTGACATGGACCAGAGACTGCAAAGGAGCATCAACCAGAGGACACATCTACCAGCAGCAGCCTGCATGGGAAGACTGAAGGGCATGCAGTACTTCTGAGAGTTGTCCTATATTCGAGGACAGGATGGGTGAGGTGAGCAGTTCCAGAACTTGCTAGATAACTACACTACCCTCTTTTTCAGAGATCTCAGCTTTCCAGGTGAAATCACTTTCAGTGGTTTGTAGAGCCCTGAAAACACCATAGACTCAGCTCGTGATGCAGGTCCTGAAATGCCTCTGTAGCTAAAGTAAGAATAAGACGAGGCTGAGGCTGCCAAATTCAGAGCTGTGAGGACTTGTCTCTCCAGGGCCCTTCAACAGGCACTGCTTTCAAACCCCATGTTCCTCCAGAATATTATCACCATCAAAATAAAAAACATTGTGGGAAGGGGCACAGGAGCTTTTCCAATCCAGTCCACTCTGCTTTATGGCTCCTAAGGTACATGGCTACAGACTGTTACTCATCTCTGAGCTGAGGACATGAATGAGCTTTCTGTTTGGAAAGCTTTCAGAGACGTGCTGAAGCTGGTTCTTATACAGCCAGCAAAGGGAACCATCAGGGCAAAACATGCCTGAAAGGAGAAATTGAAAACAGCCTTGGAAGAAAATGTGTATACATGTGGCATGACATTTATTTATTATCCTGGGCTGCAGAGCTCTTGCCCAAGCAGAGTTGAAAGCTTAGTGAAAACGGTGGATTTTTCTAAGCTCTACCAGGATTTAGCCCCTCCAGCAAATGTATAAACAAGGAACATTTTCAAAGTCTTCTCCTACTAATGGTTATTCATAACTGTTTTAGGGACCTGCTGTTCCATCTGACTGACAGCACTGGAAAGGAAAAAGATCCCAAATGTGGTCTTTCTACTCCATGATTTGCCTAACAGCTGGACATAATGCAAAGCCCATTTTCTGCTCCTGCCACAGCTGCTTTGACATCTGTGTGATGGAGGAGAAGCAATGGGGACTGATTGGGCTTGGGAGATAAAAGATAATTGCTTTTTCTTCCCAAGGTTCTGAGGAAGAGGATGAAGGGCCAGGCTTTGCTGTAGGAGACACCATTTTGCTGTTTTTTCACAAACGAAATCCTTGGCAGCAAATGAGGAAAAACACACTGATACCTGACTTGAGAGAGGAATGGATGTAAGGAGACATTGAATGCCAGGACCAGTGCTCTCCACACCTGGCAACCCTTCCCTTGGGGAGGTGAAAGTCTCTAGCAAAATACTCTAAATTTCCCTGTGCCTCCATTTCCCCTCCCACATGTGGATGATTGCTCTTCATCACCCTCACAGGAAGGCTACAATTCCCAGACCACTGGTTTTGGCTAACCAGCAACCTGGTGGGAGGGGGAGCTGATCTTTCCTTGGTCCAGGGAGAAGGACTGGGCAAAACTTGCTTTTACCTCCAGACCTATATTTTGTGTTATTATAGGAATACCCGGTGGAAGACGATTGTCACAGATTCAAAGATTTGACCTTTTAGGGAAGGGCTCAGATGCTTTGAAAGATCACCATGGGTTTTCCTTTCACTTTCTGTGGATGAACAGGGCATTTCAACTTCCAGGCTGGAAGTCCACCACTTTCTAAGTTGTTCAGGAATTCTTCAGAGCCAGGAGCTGCACATTATAAACATTTTGAGAATGGGCCCTCCAAAAATGCTGCTTTATGATGTGCCATGAAGTCTAAGCAAGGTCTCTTAAGACAGGATGTTCAACTCGGTATAATCAGAGCCTCAACACACTAGGTACAGTAGTCTCTTATGAAAACCTTGTAACGGTGCAGTTCTCTACACATTTTCCCATTCCCCATGAGCAGGGCCTGGGACACAAGTCCTGTGAGGAGCGGCTGAGGGACCTGGGGGGGTTTGGGCTGGAGAAGAGGAGGCTCAGGGCAGAGCTTATTGCTCTCTGCAACTGCCTGAAAGGAAGGGGTGGGGAGCTGGGGGGCGGCCTCTGCTCACAGGGAAGCAGGGCCAGGAGCAGAGGGAACGGCCTCGAGTTGTGCCAGGGGAGGCTCAGGTTGGCAATGAGGAGACATTTCTGCTCAGCAAGAGCGGTCAGGCCTTGGGACGGGTTGCCCAGGGAGGTGGGGGAGTCCCCGTCCCTGGGGGTGTTCAAGGAGAGGTTGGACGTGACACTTACGGACATGGGCACAGGTTAGTGGCTGACATTAGTGGTAGGGGAACATTTGGACCAGATGGTCTTGGAGGGCTTTTCCAACCTTAATGATTCTGTGATTCTATTATTCTATGAAATACCTACAAACAAACTTGGAGCCAGTCTTCTTAAAATTCCCAAAGCCCCCTCACTTCCATCTCCTTTTCCTCCTTTTCTCCCAGTTTTCATTCCACCCACTTCTCTGAACATTATCGCCACAATCAAGGACAAAGTTGATCTTTCTAGTGATCTTGAAACATCTTCGGATCCAAAACTTACATACTGACACTCATTGTTAGCTCTCAGTATGACTCCTACAACATGCTGAGCACATCTCAGGAGGGTAACAGATCTGGAAAGACAAGGCGAGCATTTCTCAGACTCTCCCCTGCATTTTATTTATTTATTTATCGCATTTGTCTCAAGAGCAGTAAGTGGGTATCTTGCATTGACTTATTTGTTTATTTAAAAGGGGAGGGGAGGAGGGGAAAGAACATTTGAAATGAATTTCACAGAGGTTTCTCTCTCTGCCCTTGACTCCAGCCCAGGAGAATGCTTTGCTGAGATGATGTGAATGCAAGATTTTATTAAAAGTAAACCAGCATTATAGGAAAGGAAGCCATGAGTTGTTGTTAATGCCAACCAAACAAACCTGAGCATTAGGCAATATAAATATAATCTACATGATGATTCACATATGTTTTCTGTCTATCTGCTATAAACTGCAACACCCCACTCAGGGTATAAAACAAAGCACCTTTTTCTGTTTATGTGTATCAAATGTTTCTTTCTTTCTTTCTTTCTTTCTTTCTTTCTTTCTTTCTTTCTTTCTTTCTTTCTTTCTTTCTTTCTTTCTTTCTTTCTTTCTTTCTTTCTTTCTCTCTCTCTCTCTCTCTCTCTCTCTCTTTCTCTCTCTTTCTCTTTCTCTTTCTCTCTTTCTCTCTCTTTCTCTCTTCCTTCCTTCCTTCCTTCCTTCCTTCCTTCCTTCCTTCCTTCCTTCCTTCCTTCCTTCCTTCCTTCCTTCCTTCCTTCCTTCCTTCCTTCCTTCCTTCCTTCCTTCCTTCCCTCCTCCCTCCCTTCTTTTTCTCTCTCATTCCCTTCCCTTCCCTTCCCTTCCCTTCCCTTCCCTTCCCTTCCCTTCCCTTCCCTTCCCTTCCCTTCCCTTCCCTTCCCTTCCCTTCCCTTCCCTTCCCTTCCCTTCCCTTCCCTTCCCTTCCCTTCCCTTCCCTTCCCTTCCCTTCCCTTCCCTTCCCTTCCCTTCCCTTCCCTTCCCTTCCCTTCCCTTCCCTTCCCTTCCCTTCCCTTCCCTTCCCTTCCCTTTTCTTCTTTCCCATGTGTTATGTGGCTTTCAGCAGGTATTTTCCATGCCCTGATCAAACCTGCTAGGTTGTCAGGCCTAATCTGTCAGCTCCATGAATTGTGCCTGACATTTTACAATGCATTTGTCTTTCTGCAAGAAAGGTAAGATTATGAATCAATACAGCCATGATTTAAGAGGGAATGGCCTGTGGCCTATGACTTTGTCCAGAAATACCTCAAATCTCTTGTTCAAACCTCTTGCATTTGTGCCATGGAGGTATGCATGCTCCACGCTCTGCTCCTCACCAAATGGACTTTCAGCTTTGCTTGTTTTCTGTAAGTGGAAGAGATGCATTCAGCTCAATCCTGCTGCCTGACCACAGATTTCTCAAGTGACTCAGGAGCATGTGCCTGCCCAGCCAGTGCCTGTGGAGGTGCTGAAGCTGGAAGAAGGAGTGATGCTATCCTAAAACCTTGCCTGAGTCAGGCTCTGGATGGCCAAAAGCCTTCAGTTGTGAGATCTAGCCATGGACATGACTTATTTAAGTCACCATTTGAGTCATGGCAGTCTAAACCAAGCCTTTTAAGTTTGTAATTCACCCCCAGACAGGCAACTACCACACCTCATCTGGGACTGTGCCAGTTAATACTTTGAAGATGCTTTGCCATTGTTTGAATCCATTGTCTAGCCAACAAGACTCACAGAACTATTGCCAAAAACTGTGCACTTTCTAAATATCCCTTACTCTGCTAGGGCCAGGTTTTCTGACATCAGTGTTAGTACATTGAATCTCCAAGGAAATCTGAAACTCTGCAAGAACCTGGAGCTATTTCTCATCAGCTGCAGTACAGCAAAGGCAACCCAGCATGATGCTTGGTGGTATTGTATGTTGGAAAGACCAGTTTCACCTTAGGATGTAAAAATCAGGGTGTAGACCATGTCTGATCATTAAGCATGGTATGGGATATAGGAAGTGTTGGCATTCCCTAAGGGAAAAAGGCCATCTCATTGTGTGGATCCATCCCATCTAACTTCAGGAATGAGATTAATCTCAAATAACTGTGCTTTCAGTGTAGATACTCATCCCTTATTTGAGCATTCAGGCTTCCATGAGAGTAAGCGGAGATCTAGTTAGTACAGGGAACAAGGAGCAACAGTAAATGAAGTATGTTAAGTAGACAATAAATAATACATATAAAATCTGTATCCGTTTGGCTGGGTTGCACCCTAAAATTCAATTTGCTACATCAAGTAGGTTTTGTACCATGGACTCCGTTGACTTGAGCGGAAGCCTGGATTTCTGTCTCAGAGGAAATCATGTGCTTTGTAAACCTACAATGCATGAGATAAATCCCACCCTATATGTTTATGTTGCGAGTAATTATTCATTTGGACTCTCTGCAGTCAAGAGAGGGAAGCAGGGGCATGCAGGATGTGATTCATCTCATCTCAAACAGATAACAAACAGATTAAATGATCTGTGTGATACATGGTCATTTCTTTCTTTTGACTGAAATGAGAGCTCAGGGTGTCCAGTCTGGATGGAGACATACACACTGCTGACGTCCAAACATGAGTGAGATAAATCCCGCCCAATCCACCTTCTTAAGGTTTGATTGCCTTTTAACTAAATTTCATCCTGTATTTGCATTCCTTCCTGAAAACTGCTGTGTTACTGACATGGCTTGGCTACTGTCCCCTTCCCCAGCTGAATTACGAAAGAAAATGAGTAATCACAGTCTGTATCTTAAAGCACTTCAGGATATAAAATGCAGTATGAGTTTAAGTTATTAGATGACATCTCCAGAAGCCACCTTAGTTTGACTTGACAGTTCCTTCTGTCTTTCAACATCAACATTTCTCAGATTGTGTCTCCTCAACCTCACGATCCAAAAGAATTTTCCAGCTTCCTCTACTCACTCTTTTGGCACTGGGGAAGACTCATAAAATAATGTTAAAAAAGACATTCTTGGTGAGCGTGTGTGTGTGTGTGTGTTTGTATGTGAAATGTTTAATAAGCCATTAAAAGACACAGTTAATGAAGACACTTTATATGCCAGATTTGGTTTCTTTTGAGTTATTAGAGCTTAGCAGTAATCATTACAAAAATCTTTGCCTTCAGCTTAGGGTAGAGAGGGGGTGTGAACAGGAAGGAAGGAAATTGAAGTTTTATAATTGTGCTAATAAGAAAATGAGCTAGTTTTATATGACATTATGTTAAGAGCTACTGCCAGTTTTGTCAAAAATGGGCCATAGTTGCTCATACCTATATATATATATAAAATAGAGTGGAGAATAAAATCCCTCTATTGGGTAGACAGGATAGGTGAGCTTTCTATGCTGTGCGTGATAAATACGCAGGAGGGAGAGGAGGAATTTACATTTCAGGTCTTTGTTGGCACAAATGTAAATGGATGTCGATTGGGCCGTGGGTACTTTGAAGTGGAAAAAGGCATCAGAGGAATGCAGTTCTGGGAAAGACTTCTAATAATATTAAAGGTGTGAATGGGAACATATGGCAGGGTACCTGTGACAGCAACATTTAGATCAAATGACTTGAGAGGTCCCTCATTTTCCATGGTCTTCTTTCATGTATCAAGTTATAACATAATGATTTTCCTTTCCTCTTGGCTCCTGTGTTAGCAATTCCAAAGGGATTCTGTGAGGCATAATGTTAGGGCCTCAGTCCTTTCCCTGTGCTGGGATCTGAATTTGCAGATATGTGCCATTTCCTCAGTGCTGGGAGGCAGAAAATGGTGGTGGTGGTCATGCAGTGCGTCTAAGAGCATGCTGAGCTCTTGTGGGTTGAGCATATGACTGAGGCCTCTGCATACTCTTGCACAATGATCGTCTGCACAGAGGACACACCTGGTCCTAAAGGTGGCCTGGAGATGCTCTTCAGAAAACAATACAGACAAGTCCCATTTCCTCAAGTCCAGCCAGACTTCCCAAAAGGGCTGCATAGGTCTGTACACTGTTTTATGGGGGTTGGCAGGACTTTGTGCTACCCCAGAGGAAATTTTGTGAAGCTATAGAGAAAGAAAATGAAAGATCTTGAAAGATCTCATGATTTGTCTTTCTAAACCAAGAAAGGATCAGCTGTCACTATGCCATTCCCTGCAGAGGTTGATCTTAATTCTATGCTCTAAGAGATTCTGCTTAAAGACTTGTAGTGTTGGAAACTACAGAGACCTCAGACAGCTGATTCCAGAGTCCCCCTCTCCGTTAGTGAGTTTTCCATAAAAAATATCAGATCAGATGATCAGATCAGATCATATCAGATCTTTGTCTGATCTGTATCATCCTTCCTGCAAGGGAACTTCACAATTTCTTACCAGGTCTACTCTTGCCTTTGCAATGCTAGATGGATGATGCTGTTCTCCCTGCTATAAAAAAATGGTCTTTAGTGGTTCATATGTGCCAGAGTAGAAGATAGTTTAGATTCTGGGATGATTTCAAGGTTTCATCTTGAGAAAACATTACAAGCATCCATTGCTATCCAGGGAACAAAGCACAGTTGTGTGATAGGCAAAGCAGAGAAAGGAAGAATGTCAGGATCAGCATGTGATGGTTTTAATGCTATAGATGGATTCTGCTTCTTGCCTTCTGCACTTGACACAGCCACTGCTATAGATAAATGCAGTAGCTTGTGATGGATTATTTTCCTGAAATTCCTTCCCTTCATGCCTCCATTAGAAGGAGGATGGACACTCATTTTTGAAGACTCAATTGCTCAATGGCCATTTCAGAAGTCCTGTGATTTGTAGGTCACGTCAAGAATGTCTAGTTAGAAATGATACCCCATCTTTCCCAGTTAGAGGTATTTATGAACACTGAACATCATCCAGCCAAGTTTTACAAGCATTTAAAAATATTTCTTAAAAACAAGGTATCCCTTCACAAATTCATCATTTAAACATGTCAAATGAAACTATGGAGGGGAAAAAAAGGCTTTGTCTCACACTGGAGCTCATGCAGAAGTCATGGCCCACCTCTTTTAGTGGGCCCTGCAATGGGATGGGGGTGGTGGCAGGCATGGGATTCCCTCCTGCTGGACCAGGACTTCTTTTATTCATCTTTTTTTTGAGGAAGAGGGATTTGGAAAAAATCACCACCACCACCACCACCAACAAATACACTTCCTTGCATTCAGAGAGGGGTCAAGATTCAATAGCAACTGATCACCAGACTCTGCTCTGCAGTAATCCTCAGGACCTGGTGGAACTGTGGACAGGGAGGATATGAATGCTGATTATGAACTCTTGATCATGGCAAATGAGGCACAACAGCAGGAGTGTGCTGGAGCTTCAGACATGGCTCTTGAGCCAGCTTTGGGCTCCTCTCTCCCACCCACTCTGGGCTCCTTCCCCAGGTCCTTTCCTCCTGTCCCTTCTTGCTTTTCCTGGTTTGGAGTTTGGAAGAGCCTTGCCTTGCTCCAAAGGCATGGAGGAGTGTGTCCTTAATTAAGGACACACTTAATTAAGCCCAAACCTGTCTGCTCAGACAAAAGCATATCCCAATGAGCATGACAAATCCCGCTTCTCAGCTGCTGCGAATCTATACTCCTCCTGGTTTCCCAGAAAGTGCCCACAGAGCCTATGTGCAAAAGATAAGCCAAAAGTCGACACTGGAAGCTTGCAGAGGAATTTTTGGACAGAGCGCAAGCAATCTGGTTCACATCAGCCCTCTAGCTTATTCATTCCCATATCAACAACCAGATGTTTGATGCTCGGGGCAAGGGCTGGTGAGTGACTCCGTCTCTCTGGCTTACAGGAGCTGCTGTCCGCTTGTCCTATGGCAGTGAGGGAAGTATTTTGGGTCAACGGGGAGACAAACAGAGTAATAGTGTTTCCCGGAACCCTTTGCAAGAGGTATCTTGGCAGGTATATTGTGCTGCATCCATCACGCATCCTTGCAGAGTTCAGCTGCAGTCCAGAAGGGACATGTATATGTGGGAGAAGGGGGTGTCAAGCTCCAGGACCACATAATTAATTAGTGGTTTTGCAAGGAGGTTGAAGAGATCCTGGACACGAGTCTCAAACCAGTAAGTTTAAGGCTCAGGAGAGAAACAACTCCCAGCTACCCGAGATAGAAGGTAAGAAAGTTCAGCTATATGGACACAAGACATGTGCCGGTTGCATTCAGGGTTGGAAAATTGTCTTTAGCTCATTTCATGGAGCCAAGCATCTGTAGCTATAGGATGGCTCAGTGTGGACCCATAGATATTGCCTCACATGGGCTGTGGATATGGGATGCTTCTAGAAGTTGTCTGAACCATTGCCAGCCTTTTGGGGTGAGAGAAACCCCAATCAACATTCAGAAGCAGGTTCCCTAGTTTTTAATTAATTAATTTATTTACTTACTTTATTTTTTTTTTGTCCTAAAAGTCCTTTTTTAGTGAGCTGTCTGACCTCCTCTCTCCACTTCTGCTGTGTTCCCTCCTTGTCCCTACTACTGTCCTCCAAATTCAGAGCCTACGCTTCATGCTCCCCTATCTTCTTCCCTTCCCAGTGAGCACCACTACCCTCCCAAATCCCTGCAATCTTTCTGTAAAACCTCCCCTCCTCTTCTCATCCGGAAATCTGCACTCCAGCACCTTCCCAGGTGGAATACAAAACATGTTGGAGTACAGGGAACGCCAGATCACTGCCTTGCATGCTATCAGATGCTGGTGGCTCCAGCATGGATGTTTATACATACTTTTACCTCGGCCACCTCAGTGGCCACTGTCTCTGCCTCCAAGTGCTGGAAGATGACCTGTTTCATTTCTGAGAAGGCAGCTTTTCCTCTCCCTGGCTTAACAAGTGCATTCCCTTGCAGACAGAAGAATGTCTCTGGGGACTGTGGTTTCTGGAAACGTGTCTGAACTGCCCAAGCAAACGTGTGGGAAGACCATAGTCCTTCAGCACTCATCTGCTTGCCTCTTACACTCCGTATTATTTGGTTTGGATAAGGGTCCTTGCACCAGAAAGCCTGAACCTGCTTCTGGAGGACTGCTGGAATACATGCTGGGGAATACACAGCAAAGGGGTAAATCCCCCAGGAGAAGGAAAGCTTTTCCAGACAGTCCTGAGGTGCTGCTCCTGAGATTGTCAATGTTTAAACCCAGAATATAAGGATGGATGGGATGTGATTTATTTATTTATTTATTTTATTTTATTTTATTTTGTTTTATTTTATTTTATTTTATTTTATTTATTTATTTTTTAAAGCCTGTTAAGAAGCACAGGAGATTGGAGAGTGCAGGAAAAAAGGCAATGAGCTAGGTAGGTGTAAAGCTTTCTGAGCTCTGTCCAGATGTCTCAGACCTGACCTCCGTGGGACTGCAGGACAGCTTACCTGCTCCTACAGTCTCCTCAAACAGGGACTTACAGTCCAAAATCCTGTACAGAAATAACATTCCTGTGGATGAACGAGGTAAACTCTTATCTCAGTGATCTTTTGGAGAGCACCCGATGACAGCTGATGTCACGATCCCGTGTTATGCATCACCAGCCACCCAGCCAGCACTGCACAGCCTCAGCACCACACCTCGGTCCAGGCCGAGAGCTTCAAGCTCTTCTGCTCAGCCCTGCAGGCTTGTCAGCAGCCACATGTTGTGGGAATGATGTATTTGCTTGGCACCGGCCTTCTTGTTCCACTGATGGAGCAGCCAAATATGAAGGCAGATTTCTCAAGGTAGAATGGAAGTGTCAGGACTCTCTGTGCAACCAAATGCCCCCAAATCACCGTGCCAGTCCTGCCCACAGGTGTTTTGGAGAGGCTTTCAGCTACCGGGAACTCCTGCAGCCTTTAAATCACAGGGGTCTGGGTTATCCAGCCATGCAGGTCACCCAAGAGACCTTTTTTTTTCATGCTTTGGGGCCTGTTGGCTTCTCAGACATGAAGAGACGGAGACAGAAGCTTGGGAAGTCTCACGGCAGCAGACTGCTCCAACAGCCAGAGTCCAGAAGTTGCAAGATTCTAATTTCTTTGCAGGAAATCTGAAAATCCAGGAGGACTGGCCCACAGCAAGCCTTCCAAGCTCAAGATTCACATCATGGGATTTTCATCCTCCCTTCCATGCATCTTCAAGCCTAAGACTCATCCTGCCTAGCCTTAGTAGGCCATCAACATCTCCAGAGTCCCGTTTGCCCATTTTCTTGAAGCCTGGGGGAACTCAAAACTTTGACATGCAGAACAGAGAAGAGCTTAATTTAGCCGTGGTGCCCTTGGCCCCGCAGAAGTCATGCTGTGGATCAGCTCTGGAGCTGGAAATGAAGCTGCTTGTCTTCAGGCAAACCAGATGGCTGTGTAACCTCAAAGCTAAATGTCTTCATAGCCCAGACACTGATGACGCCGAGCAGTTCATGTGGCAGCACTGCCCAGGAGCCGTAGAGCTGGAAACCCTGCCTCTCAAGCAATGTTGGCAGGAAAACAAGAAAAAAAAAATCATCAAAGCAGAGAGGAGTGAATAGAAGAAAGAAACTAGTGCAGAAAGAGACAGATGAAGCACATATTGTGCAAAGTTGTACCACCGAGCACACCACCCCAGCTGCTTGCTGTGCAGGGGCACATGGTGCATATGCTAAGCATCATCATCATCGTTTTCTTTCTCTCCCTCCCTTCCCCAACTATGAAGGAGGAAAATTTGGAAAAAAATAATAATAATAAAAAAAGTCAGTCCATTGGGTAAAGCTAAGGCATAAGCCTGGAAGGTGAGATGCTGCAAGGTTGAAGAGAGGAAGAAACAGCACTGTAAAACAAGGACAATCGTGTTGTGCAGCTTGGAAGACGGTGTGCTCATTAATGTTCCTCCTTCTCCTAGTCTTGCAAGGAGAGGGTTTAATGTCCATGTCATCTGAGCTTGACTGAAGTTAAAATGAGTGCAGATGAGGCTGAACAACTCCGAGAAAAGCAACCAGGATGATCAAAGGACACACATACATGTGTGCATGAGTGCTGCCTGTTACCCCTGCAGCCATACACAAACGTGTGTGTGGCAGGGGAAGCTGTGTGTGTCCATGCAACACCTACTTCAGTGGCTCTCTGCTTCTTTTTGGTGCCCTTAATCACAGCTCAAATGCAATTAGTCATGATTTAGATCACCTCGCATGGAAATCTTGGTCTCTCTCTCCTCGCTGCACTGTGATTTAGCCCTGCACAACCAGCAGAAGGAAGTGGAGATTGAGTTATTTCGTGGCTCACATATCCCAACTCAAAGAGTCATTCAATACCTGGTGCTAGCAGCTCTCTGACCCATGCCAGAAACTGCACAGAAAAAGAAACTGCACAGAAAATAAATAAATAAATAAATAAATAAAAATATTGTCATGGTAGGGACAGACAGACGAGCTCTTTGGTCTTAATTAGAGCTGGCCGAGCAGCTCAAGGATGAACGAACTGGCTTTTTCTCCCCTGCCCATCCATCTGCCTGGCTGCTGAGGCTGATGCTCAGCTGCAGCAGGAGCAGCAGAGCCACGCTTCGGGGGAAGACACCATGTGTGCCCTGCAAATAAGTAAGGTGTAAAGACTGTCAGCACTGCAATCCTCTAGGGACGTTCATGGACTTGAGGCAGTTTTCCCTTTTGTCTTTTATTAACTAGGCGAGGAGTTCCTAAGCAGGAAAACGTGTTTTGGAGTTATTATAATTGCATTTATTATAATTATTGTGATTTTAATTTCTGATTCTATTTTTGTGTGAGTATAAACAGACAGCGGGTTTACTGAAATCACTGGAGCATCCCCAGTATCCATGAGGAAAGTCACAGTCTTTGGAAAATGCGTTCTGAAAAAAAAAAAGCTGCTTCATTGTTTGTGCTCACAGAAACAAATGTGATGCACCAGACTATTGCTATTGTAAGTCAGTGAAGCTCCAAGGATTACATCAATTTCCATTGGCTGGGGATCTCTCTCTCATGTAGCACTGTGTATGACCTGTGTTTGCTGTGCAAGTCCAAATTCGGACAACCAGAGACACTAGACTGACTGATTTATGTGTTCTGCTTGTATGTTGCCCTTTATGCTCTATACTGAGTTTGCAGTAAAACCAAAGTACCTCTTCTGCGTAAAGCTGCTACATTTCACCCCTTCAGAAAATTATTTGTTCTTGTAATACACACTAAGAATTTGGGCAAAAGTCCTTGAATATAAACTGACATCATATTTGCTACTGTTTTTCAGGCAGTAATTCTCAGCTCAGTATAAACCCTGAGAAGTTATTTGAGTGTTTCTCTGCACAACACCAGCACAACACCTGGCATAAAGCTAATCACTGCTGGAGCCTTGGCATAATATCGTCATGTCAAAGTCAAGGATGGTCTAAGACCAGTGATGGGAGGGATTTTTCTGTGTCTGCTCGGTCATGTTTACTTAGGACTTGATCAGAGCTCTGTTATAGCTGCTGCTTTTGGGGCCATCTTTTCCTACAGCTTGCACGTTTCTTCTCCTTTGATGGTGTTTCTCTCATGATGTTAATGCTGCCAGGGGTGCTCAGCCATCCAGATGGCTCAATTGCTGGAACATCAATGGCAAAGACTCAGCTTGTGCCAAGTGGGATGCTCTCAAGTAATGCTCTGGATTTTCCTGTAGTCGACATGGATCATGGGCTGCCCTGTTGGCAGAATAGGTATAACCACCCTGGTGGACCTCACTGTCAGAGGGATGTTCCTCATCTTGGGAGTTTTTAATAAACCTGTGCAGTTGGAACCTATGAAACTGCTCGTTTTCCTCAGCTGAACAACCCAGGCTCTTACCAAGCATCTTACTTCAGATACATTACAACTGCAGTTGTTCTTTTTAAGGCCCCTGTCTTCAAACAGACAACTTCAGGTCCTTTTTTTTCCCTACTGTTACCTGCAATCGACAAGTTTCTACCTTAGCCCCTAAGTGGAGTCTCTTACTCTATTACTCCTAAAACACGCCCTTTTCTCTCACTCAGCCTTCCTCCAAGGTCATCCATCTCATATTCTGATCCTTCTCTGCAACAGCGATGCAGTCACTCAAGTTTGCGTCATCAGTAGATCCCATGACCAGGCGCCTACGTTCTTTCTGCCAAGTTCATTAAAGAAAATATTTAATAAGATCGGTCCCAGGACTGATTATTAAGGAACACGATGGAGTTTCTCTGGATTTACTCAGAAGTAACAGACAGCAAATGTTGGCCCCAGATGGTATTTTGTTCAAAACAAAATAATGACTTCCATCTGTCTCATC
The DNA here is from genome assembly GCF_964035555.1 of Netta rufina. Classification (NCBI taxonomy): domain Eukaryota; kingdom Metazoa; phylum Chordata; class Aves; order Anseriformes; family Anatidae; genus Netta; species Netta rufina. The sequence goes on from NC_140123.1 coordinate 2,622,871, forward strand.
ACTTTCCAAACTGAGGTCTGTGGAGCACTTGCTGGTGGTCTGCAGAGTGCTGGCTCTTTGCAAGGTGCTGGCTCCTCCTCGTTATTTCCAGCTGCTAAATTCTACTAAATTAATCTAAAGCTTACAGTAAATGTTTTCATAATATTATTTTCACGTGTAAGTAACTGTGGGAGTTGCTGGTGGGACCATATGTGATCGGAAGGGGAGCTCACCTGTGAGATAATTCCTGAACTGGGATGTAGTCCAAGTGACCTAAGACCCAGGGAGCTTCTTATCTGCTTATTAATAAAGAGTTTACTATTTATGTCACAGTAGCACTGAATAGTCCTAAGCAGGGAAATGCCTATAAATAGGCTGAGCCTCGCACAGACTCCTGCTGAAGGCAGTCCCCATCTCCAAGTGCTTGCAGGCTGCTTTACCAAGGGGAGGAAAAGCAGAAGACAAGTGAAAAGAGATGGCACATCCATCTAGGTGCAGCTGTTTTGTCACAGTTAGACTTTGTGTATCCCCTGTGGCTGTCACGTAGCCGTCATGCCATGCAGCTGCAGCACTGGGGCATGCATCTAAGATGCACGTTGCTCGTAGTATCTCTGCACTTCTTTAGGGCTCGGTTTGCAAAAACCCAGAAACTCACTCACTCGAGCCAGTCCAGGCATCTGCTGTTTTGAGAATAATATCTGGCTTGCCTGGAGAGGATGTCAGGACTTGTAATACCAGCTCTGAAAAAAATCTGACAGAATACAAGGCATGGAGATGAGTCCAGGACAAAGAACTGAGCAGATGAAGTCTATCCCCTGGCCCTTTTGTTTCTCTAGTTGTGAGGTTGTGGACTAGGCACTGGGTTTGTGCAGAATCTGTCCCAGTGCTTCTGCAGTAAAAATAAATAATAAAAAATTAAAAAATAAAATAAATCCAAATTCCCCAGTGGCTGTTCCAGTGGAGTCTGTGCACTTTCAGCACCAGGACAGCCAGCTACTTGTTGCAATATTCATTTCTTCTCTAGTGTCAATGAGCATTTAGCTAATTACCATGGTACTTTAACTCAGCTTGCTGCTGTTATTACCAGTGTGAAAAGAAAATGCCATAGTGCCAAGGGAAATATGTTTTTCTCACTCCTGGCTCCTGAGCCACCTTGCAATTCCAATTGCAGCATCTGAAAATCTAGAGGAAGGAAAATGTAGAATTTGTTATGTTTTATGGTTTATGAGTCAATAATGAAAGAACAAGGAAATTATAATAAAAATAATAATAATAATAAAAAAAACCAGTAAGGAAGGTTTGAACAGGTTTTTCCTTGCTCTGCTTTACTTGTGTCTTAGAGTGAGGCCAGGTAGAAATGCACAATTGTTTTATAGCAGTTGAAGTAAAACTTGGTTGCTGTGACTTCAGACTTAAGTATTTCTCAACTGTTGTGTTCTTTGGATATGCAAGTTCTTGATTTTTGCATGATACTTATTTAGAAATGTGAGCTGAGATCAAGGGTCCATGATGCTAAGACCTAAATTAAGATGAAGATAAATTAATTAAATTAAGTCCACATCCTGAAAAACATGTAATTGCCAAGACAGATAAAGGGAATATTGAAATCTCTGCTTTGCAAAGAGGGAACTAAGAGAAAGAAAGATGAATTGACTGCTTCAAGGGCCTCACAAGAAGCCTGATGCAGGAGCCAGATCAGCTCTTTAACCACAGAACTATGCTAGCATCATTTCAAGCTTCTTCCCATATTTCCAGTTTCTCCAGAGATCTTTCAATTTACGTGGTATTTACTTGCCAGTGGTCATTTGGACATCTTCATAACAGTCCTTATACTGGGAAAGAGTACCAGTACCTTAAGTACCAGTACTAATTAAGTACCAGTACTAATTAAGAGTACCTTAATTAGTTATTTTTATTTTACTGATACAGTTGCTGGGGTCCTAGGCAGAGGAGCCAACATGATCACCCTGGAGTTGAACCAAAGCATTGACTAACCAACAGGCTGAAATTCTACTGAGCTTCTCCAGAGCTCTATCTACCAGTAGCAGCAGAGATAAAGACCCCAGACTTCTGGAAACAAGATTAAAAAATTATTCCCAAGAAGAAAGACACAGCAAGATCCACTGGTCTCTAACTAGATCTCTCCAGGTTTGTCATTCATTCCTTGTCAGACAAAGGTTCTGTGTGGAAAGAGCATTAAATTGTCCTGCAGTTTCCTCGTGGGTAGCGCTGCACAATTCTGGGAGTGACTAAGATGACAGAATACAGGATGCCAGGATCCCCAAAATAGGCCAGACAGTTCCTTGGCTAAAAGTGCTGACTTCTCACTGAAGCACAGGGTGAGCAGCTCGTACCAGAGCAGGCTTTAAGAACTGGTCCAAGGACCACCCTGAGTCACCATTTCCACAGTAAGTACAAACTGGAGTAAGACCAACTTGATTCTCCGTGTCCATGTGCATTAGAACAGGGATTGTATTTTGTAACCAACAGGAAGAAAGGTGGCCAGAAGAGAGACAAAATATACTGCTCTTTTAGTCTGTATAACAGGACAATTTGCTTGACTATATTTCAGATCTATTGCATGCCACCAACCAGGTTGCTGCCACATTGTCTCCAAATCCTCCTAAGCAAGTTCTTCCCTTGGCCCAGATCAGTCTCAGTGGCTCCTTGAGAAGACCCAGAAGAATGGCATGGAAATAAGGAAGGGCAGGAAGATTGGAGAGTCAAAAATAATGGGAAGAAAGACACACAACAGCCAATTGTCTCTGCCCAGAAGGGCTGTTTTTTACCCTGGAGTGCTACAGCAGATCGATTGAACAGCAGCCAGCAGATTTGATCTGATGAAAGATCTGTCTCACAGTTTAACTGAAAAAAAAAAAAAAAAAAAAAAGAAAAAAAAAGGGGAGGGGGTGCTTTCTTCTATTGGGAAGAGAGTGTCTGTTATCTGAGCTGCCATGCAGTGATTTTGGCAGGATCCTTTGAATGCAGACTGGTTCTGGAAAATGTCTTCAGCTGATGTTGCCCTCAGTCACCGCCCTTCAGACTCTCTGCACAGGACACTCAGCATCACTCTAGGAAATATTTCTTGGTTAACCTTGAGTGAGCAACACTTGATTGCAGTTAGCAGGTGAAGACATGACCCTGGAGCAGCTATCTTGTCCCACTGTGATAGTGTTGGTGTGCAGCAGGTTTGTTTCAGGTTCTTTTTATCTCGGCAGCCCACATATGTTGAGTAGGTGCCACACACTCAAATGCCTACACACTCTTTGGTTGCTAAAATCTAACCCTGAGAGCCTTTCCCAGTCTTTATTGGTACCCAAAGCTAGGCATGGACAATTTGGAGTGGGGGTTTCCTGAAAACAGGTGGGTTTTGTTGCTGTCCTTCATCAGACCCAAACATGAAGACCTCAGGAGCCAGTGCAAATGCCCCTCTTGACTTCAATAATCTTGACTTTAATAATCTTGAGCTTCAGCCCAGGCATATAATGGGCAGTGTCCTTGTCAGAGGAAGCACAGATGCACTAACTATCACATGGATTTTGGTGTGCAGATGCATGTTGGCTCTGCAGAGCCTTTTAGCTGGATAGATGTCACCTCAGCTGTGAGGCAGAAAGTAGCTGAGCTAAGAGCACAGCTGACATGGAACCAAACTCTAAATCTCAAAGTCCCACTGGAGATAGCAGCTTGGATTTGGCTGTATATTTCTAAAGCTATGTAGGTTTTAGGTAGCTAGAAGTTTGCGTTTAAGCATGTCTCCTTGCATGATACTCTAAGGTAAGAGATTCTGAACAGAGGTGGACCTAGACCAGGATATTCTATACATGTATGGATTATATTAAACACCCTTTCACGGATGTTCTCTCATTCGCTCCTTCACCGAGAGAAGATGAGACTCTTTATTTCACCAGCACTGTGGAAGAAGCACCACTGTCCTCCACAGCTACTCAGTGACTATCCGTCCTTCTTTGTCTGATTATCGACCCAGTTCAAAAGAGCTGGATGTCATCCACATTCCCACTCATTCTCTGGCCGTGTTTGAAGCTAGACTTCCTCGCTTAATTTCCGTGAGCCAAATTGTTTGCACTGAACTGGCAAAGGATGAATCCCAGAGCTCATGCTTTGTTTTGACATCTGCGTTAGCAGCGTGGTGGTGTTTTGGTTTAGCGCTCCGTGTCTGCGGATTTCAAGCTGCCTGTGTCTTCTCATCATTCTTCCATTTGGTTTTTGCTGGCCACCAGAGACACATTAAAAGACCCGGAGCTTTGTGGTCCAGGTTGCCAACATTTGCACCTTGTCATTACCAAGCTGATGATAGGTCATGCTCAGCAGAGGACACCGAATCCCCAGCATGAACACACATGAGGCCAAGTCTGCCATTGCCTATGCTATGGAATTGCTTGAGTGACGTGGCAGCTTTCTGCAGGAATCTTCCACACCATGGCTTCTCTTTGACCCATCTTGTGCTTGCCATGAGTCACCAAAGCAGCAGCCAAGAGGGTCTCGTGTCATCAAGTTTTATCAAAATTACAGCAGGTTGATTAGCCTTTGTCAGAGCCCATCTGCAGCTGCTGCAGGAGAGGGGTAAATTAAAAATAATAAAAGCAGGTAAAACTCTAAAATAATAATAATAAAAAAAATAATAAAGCTGAGTGACTGACTGACTTCTTCTCAAATCAATTTACAGAACAAAAATTAATTTCACCTACCATAGACATCTGCATGATAGAGGCCTCCATTGGAGCCACTCACCCCAGGCTCCCTTTACAGCCAGTGAAGAGAAACAGAGCATGGTTCTGACCTAATAGAAATGTCTACATGAGGCCGAGATGAATTGCACCTCCGAAGTGCCTGTTTTCCTCTCTTGACTCTCACGTCTGGGGAGGGTATGTAGCTCAGATGGAGATGTCTGCAGGCGCGGGGCTGGAAAGCCAAGTAAGATGGATTTCACCGCGATGAATTCCCCCAGGGTGACAGTGAACGCGTCTGCTGGCAAAACATGCCAGATCCTAGCTCTAATATATTAGGAGTTAAGAGCATTCTGTGCAGTGAAAGGAAAAAACATGGAGCAGGGAGGGGGCAGCACACGGTAAAACAAACTCGGAGGCAAAAGGGAGGTAAATAGTGTAACAGAGCTGAAAACCAGAAAGTACTTCGTCTTAACCCAGTCTGACCTTCCCTGGGACTCTGGCTGGAAAACCAACACTCCCCCCAGCTCAGGGTATGTAAAAGCCAGGACAGACAACGAACTGCAGGAAGGAGATGCCTTAAAGGAAATATTCTGGTCACTGCAGTGTCTTGTGATAACTCACTAACACGGTGCATTGCCAATTGCATTTTGGAAGTACAGAACTCTTCCAATTTGCAGCTCCCCCTGGACTTTTTTAATCAGCTAATTTCTCCCAGGGCTACCCAGACAGGCCAGAGTTCAGGCAGGATTCCCATTAGAAATAGGAAAGACCTGTCTGATCACTGAGTTTATCCAGCTGTGCAGTTTGCAGTGAGTAATGACCACTGGAGCTGTAGCAAATTGTGGGGGCAGTGGGGCAAGGGAGGGAAGTGACTGCTATGAATCATTGTAGGGTCATTCTGAGCTTGCTGGCTACAGACACTCAATACATTATTATTATTATTATTATTATTATTATTATTATTATTATTATTATTATTATTATTATCGATAATAATAATAATTATTATTATTATATTGATGAGGTTTGTCTATATGTGTTTACACTTGTATTACATGTTTATGGCAGATCCCCCTGATGTGTTTTCTCCTTCGCATGGCAAACACATTAACAGAGGTGGTTTGGAGGAAGAGGACACTTCTTGGGACCAGGGAAAGTACAACCCTTTTTTAGGATAATTGCACTTTACCTAGGAGTAAATCACACTCATTTCAACTTCGTAGGGAGTCTGTGAGCTCTTGGCTTCCTCTGGAGTCACTGTGTGAAGAGGAACATCTACAACCACTCATCCCAACCAGGACATGAATGTCCCTCTGGAAGGGTCTCTCTTCCCAGTGACTCCAGAAGAAGCCTTGAGTCTCTACATGCCTGCTTCAAGCATCCCAGTAAAGCAGGATGAATCCCATACAAGAAGTTCTGGTTCATTTTAAAGCTATCTCATTTCGGGCTGTGCCCTATGAACGTGTGCTCAAAGCCCTGCACGGAGTAACCATCAAAAGGTCTGCATGGAGTAATCATCACCTGGTCCTCTGACTGTCTGCATCCCTCTGTTGTCCTGCAGAACAAGGATAATAGGGTCCTTCATATCCTGGAAGGTCTTAAGGCCCCATTTCAATATACGTGATGAACTGTCATGAGCTGTCACCACCACAGAAAAAGGAACCTCAGAATCACCTCACCGCCTCATTTCTGCTGCCCCAGAACAAGCAATTCCGAGCGTCGCACCAGGCCAGGCAACCAAACAGGACTGAAATGGAAACTTCTCTTCCTGAGCTATTTTGCAGGAATTTCATTCCCTGCAACTACACAAGTGGTTGTGCAGGCTCTAGGGAACTGGAGGGGAGGGGAATGGGGAAAGCATCCGTGGCAGGAGGAATGCAGGACTGTTGCTCTCCGGCGTGGTACTGGTGTAATGTGTTTGCTGAATGGCTGAGGTGTTTCTCCACTATCTGAAGTCACTATGAAAACCAGGCATATATATATAATATTTTTTTTAAAGTATCTCAATTACTCTTTCTTCACTGTTTGAGATTTCAGAGCTTATGCTTGTGGTCTCAGTAAATCAGCCTACAAGTAACTGCAGAAAACAGCCTGGAAACTGAATATAACTGAAAGTGAAAGCAACAGGAAACCAGGCAGTATGAAATCGGTGGTGATCAGCCTGCATTTCCCTTGTGAGTTGATAAATGCAAAACAAGCACTGCAAAGGGACACAGAGAATATTCCACCTTAAACATTTATTGTATTTTCTGTGCTATAGACTGTACTCTAAGAGAAATCTACTTTACAGACATTTTTGATATGAGATAAGCTCTTTGAAACATTTCTAAACTCTTCTAAATTAAAGTCTGAAATCTGCTAATGAAAAAGCATTCCAGGTGCAAAGAGGAGCTGGAAAAGCCGAGTACAGAAACAAACAAATGCCTTGGAACAAATGCATCTGGTATAGATGGGAACAGGATCCTAAAATCAAATAATAGGCTTATGTCACTTCTGTTGTCATGTTGTAATTAAAGAATGAAATGTTCTGCACAGAGGGGGTTGTTTTGTCCCCGCTAATAGCCTGTGAGTGCTGTCAGGGCTGGTTCTCACGTGTCGTGTTTCTGAACTGCAGGGCACAGCTAAGGCTGCTGAGTGGAAATCGGTGGTCCTGGCTTGTTGCTTGCAATTAATCCCTCACCATACTTCGGCTCTCCTGGTACTTGTGTGGTCTGTTCACATGTTGTTTAAAAGACAAATGATACAACATCAGTGGGACAGACCCTCAGCTAACATCAAGGGGCCTGTCTCTGCCAACCTTGCATTGCTCTGATTGCAACTAAGCTACTTAGAAGGGTCAACACCAATTTAGTTGTTAACTTCTTGAACTTTTTCTTTTTGGCAGTAGGCTTCCGCACCAAATTAAATAATTTGGGTCCGTCAAGTTCACTCCAAAGGATTTTTGTTTGTTTGTCTGTTTGTTTGCTATTGTTTTCCTCCCATAGCAAACATGATAGGAACAGACTGTATAAAAGGAAGAAATCGCTATTGGAACTTGAATGGAGCTGAAAGAGGGGATGGTATTTCAAAGAAAGATGGAAAAAAATCATCCTTGAAGAACAAGCCCAGCTGCCAGAGAATTTATTGGATTTCCCCTCTCAAACAAAAGGATTTACTTCAATGACATTCCTCCAGCTCTGATTTGTGTCAGCAAAGTTACATGTGAAGTGCATTTGACAGAGGGTATTTTGATGGGAAACCTCCCCCCAAACACCTCTCCTCGGGCATTAGAACCCGAGAAAAGAGGAACATAAAAAAACATTGGGATGGATTCTCTAACAGCAGCTTTATGTGGCTCTGGAGAAAAGGATCAGCAATGGGAGACCAAGTGTGTGTTGAGACTGCACAAGAAAAAAAAACAAGGAAAAAAAATTAAAAAAAAAAAGACAAAATAAACTTGGACAGGCCAGAGGTGTTCTCCAGGGAGTGTTTCAGTTTTCACCAGCCAGACGTTTTAATTCCTAGGGGACAAATTGGAAGCAGGCTTAGGGCCATGCATTTCCACGCTGAACTTGGTTCCTCCTCTCATGTGTTGTTCGGAGCAAGAGGAAATCAACAGCAAATCAGTTGCAAGAATAGCAAGTCATCAGTAATTTCATAAAGGGCAGAGGTCTGGTAGCTCGAGGGAAAGCTCTGAGCACAAGCCTCAGCCAGGTGGTGTCAGCAGCAGGTAGCCTCCCAGCACCCTCTTGCTGTCCTTCAATCAGCACCCTTGGCCATCACCTGTAAGATGTGACCCCATTGCAGCAACCCTGCAAGAAAAAATGTCCCTTGGCAGGCACTGAACATACAAATAAGACAAAGGAAAGTCCAAAGCCGAGTGGAATATTGTCAGGGTTCAGTAAATAAATCAGACATTAATACAGACAGGTGATGTACCCTTCTCCTCACACAGGAGTAACTTGGGTCTCAGTTTCCCTGCAAGAATATCTGGCTGAAAACTTCTCCTTCCAAAAGGCATTCCCTCAAAAGCAGCATTACTGTCAGCTTTCTATTGAACCAACAATTTCTAACCCAGGCCTGTAACCTCTATCAGCACCCTACCGAAACAATTCAATAAAATGTGATGCACATGGGCACCGAGGCATCCTCTGCTCTGTATGTAATACAGACCTTTGCCCCTGCCACTTGCATTGTGGAGCAGAGCTGGTCCTAGTAAACCTCCTCTTTTCCACTGTGCCATGCCCTCAGAGTCTTATGGTCAGCATGCTCCATGTACATAGACTTTAGCTTGAACTCCAGAGTTTCCAAATGTGCCTCAAAAACAGTACTAGATTAGGAAAAGTTGTTGATGAGGTGATAGGTATACTAGGGAGACATAGAGTAAGAAAGGCAAAGTTGAACTGCCAGATAAGTAGCCCTAAAAAACCTGCCAAATTCACCTCAAAGAAATCAAATTACTGATGCATCACCCCAGTTTTCCCCTGTACTTTCTACAGGAGTTTCTAGATTTCTGCAGCAATATCCTTCAGACTATTGTCCATTTTGTATGGTGACTGTATCAGTGCTAGATGTGCCGTTGTTGCCACAGTGAGATAAGGAAATGCAGGAGCCAGACTGCTGAGGATCGAGCAGACGAGAAGCAGGAATGGGGAAAGGTGAGGATGGAAATGCACATTGCATATGAAGTCAGGTAACTGGCTTCCATCTACGAGAAAACAGGGACAAGACATGATTATGGATCCACAGGGAAAAGGAAGGAAAGGAGCAGAAGACCGGAGCATCACCAACAAATAAAAGCTACTGGCTGTGAGCTGAGATAATGTTGTCTGGGGGAATTCAGTTATGATCAGCATCTGCTTTGTATTCAGTTTCACTTTCACCAGTGTCTTCAGTGGAGATGGTTCAAAAAGTTGTCTCTCCAGCCATAAGTGTGTGTGGGAGTCAGCGCTCCGATCTGGTGGGTGTCAGCCAGGTGGACGAGGCCAGATGCAAGACTCAGATTTACAAGCAGTTCCTGTTGCCTTGCAAGGGAGGACAGCTGGGAGAGAGGTGCGAGCACACTGCTTTGGCCCGAGGATAGATGCAGCATGTTCTGATCTGCTAAACCACTGTGCTAGGAGTCAGGAACTCCTTCTAGCTTTGGAACTCCTTTCTAGCTTTCCCTGTCCGGCCATGGATGTGTCAATGAAGCAAAAAATGTTCAAAGCTGACAGCTTAAGATGTAGCCCTGCAAATATGGCATGGCTCGAACTTCAAAGGAACTGAGTAATCAGCAGGTTTCATTTGTTTTGGCACCTTTGTAATGAAACAATGTAGGAACCAAGTGCCCAAGAGCATTTCCAAGAATTTGTTTAAAGTTTTCTTTACCTTTTCTGCCTCAGTATCCTCCCTAGTAAAAAAGGATTATGCTTGACTCTCTCATGGGATCATAGTGAGGAGTGAGATGATAAGAAAGGGACAGGTCACATTTTTGGCTTAGATTTGAGAACCAAAAAGGAAGCATAGTTCAGGCAGTGAACCGTGAGATAAATTTCATGATTGCAAAGAGAAGAAGCCCTGTTTTGAGTAATGCAAGCCGTGGGGAGAGTGACCTTCTTTTGGGGTGTCCAAGCTGGCATGGTGGCAATGGGGAAGGTGTTGCATTACCACAGCACCCATTTGTGATGCAAAGCACATGACAAGTTACTGCATCTCATTTTGCAGTAGGGGCAGGTGAAGAGCAACACAAAAGGTGAAAGGCAATTTGGTTTGCTGTCTCATTTTTACGGCATAGCTAAAGCAAGAGACTCTGCAAGGCATTTTGGAAAAGTATAGTTTGGTATGGAAGAGATAATTCTGAAATATTGATGGCTACCATCTTAAATGACAATAATATCTGTCTCCCATTTTTACGATTTGCCTTGATATCATACCAAAAGGCAGAGAAATTCCCTTAAATGCAATGATTTTCTCATGGGTGGGAAGAAAACAGTGATCTCCAGACTTCAAAACAGCCAAGTTTTAAGGCAGATTAGATCTAGAGCTGGGTCAAAAATAAAGCGATGGGGCCATACCTCTTAACAAGCCACACCAGACTCTTAGGCCTCAACACATGAGGCTTTTGGAATCATTTCACAGTTTCTAAGACTAACCTATGGCTTTTGCTTTAGAAAGAGACATTTCCAAGAGCTGAAGAAGCAGCACTTTGGCTGTCTGTCAGCTTGAAAAGCCCTGCATTTTGTCTGCCTTCGGCTGGAGGGAGAAAATGAAGGCGTAGCAAGACAGTAGCTGTGCTGCTTCCACTGGGGCTGCTGAGCCCCAGCCAGCCTGACAAAATGCTGCAGAGGTTCCTCCATTGATGGTGTCTGGCTTTCCTTGCTGAGCTATGGAGAAAAAGTGGTTTTCTTTCTGAATTTTGCCTCTCCAGAAAGTCATCTGCAAGCAGGTCAGGGATTAGTGAGAAATCCACTTGCAGATGAACGACTGAAGAACAACCCCATTAACCAAAGTCCCTTCTTCATATCAAGGAATGAGCTGTTTGATGGAGAGTCAGCTAACACAGAAGAAAATGTCCAACCTGCTTCTAGCTCTTCACATATTTATGAGATGGCCTTTGATGGGAGGTAAAATGTGATGCCTGCAAAAAACAAGCATCCACTGGTATGTGCAGAAACCATAACTGAGAGTGATGTGTGGCACAGGGAGCTGAGGGAAAACCCTTGGGTCTATCTCCCTTTCTCAGGGAGAAAATTCCTGTCTTCTTGGGGAGAAGGTTCCTGTCTGTCTTCTGTTTTTAGATACTAAAATTCATAGGTAACCCCTATTTCTGTCCACTGTGTGAGACAGAAATGCATCTCCAGGTCATCGTCTGTGAAACATGGTGGGACTTCGTGGATCTTCTTGGACATAGCTAGGAGATAAAGTTTCTCTGGACAGGGACCCTCTAGGCAGTGCAGCACAGGCCCCCAAATCAGTGTCACCATTCTTCATGCAGCCAATGTTTGTGGTGATCTGTACAAGAGCTGGATACCTCTGGGTTCAGAGTTTCTGTGATTTCAACCTCCAACAGAATCACAGAATCACAGAATCACAGAATTTCTAGGTTGGAAGAGACCTCAAGATCATCGAGTCCAACCTCTGACCTAACGCTAGCAGTCCCCACTAAACCATATCCCTAAGCTCTACATCTAAACGTCTTTTAAAGACCTCCAGGGATGGTGACTCCACCACTTCCCTGGGCAGCCTGTTCCAATGCCTAACAACCCTTTCGGTAAAGAAGTTCTTCCTAACATCTAACCTAAAACTCCCCTGGCTAACAGACAGCAGAGTGTTGAGTGTTTGGGTACCCTTGGGGGAAAGGAGGTCAGGGCCTTTTCTGAATGTCTGCTGTTACTTTCACCACCCAGAGAAAGCTCTGGGTTATGGTAGGGAGAAGTCTAAGTCTCACTTAAATACCAAGAGAGGGAACTTGGCAGCTTCTTCCCTTTGTCCTCTCCCAGACGTATGTCATCATCACAGAGACACCATCCTGGTCTGGCAGCTCCTGCTCAGAGAAATCCCCATGGGCCTGCGATAAGTGGGGCTGAAGGATTTGAAGTGGTGGAGGGTAAGGCTCAAACTGGCTTGAAGGGAAGTGGTACGGATCAGAAAAGCACTGAGAACTCCTGCATATTCACCTGAACCATCCTGTGCTGAGCAATGAACACGAGACTCCTGGAGACAACTGACTGCATGGCTGAATTTTTGTAGGCTTTGGGGTCAATGAGCAAAGGACACAAAAACAGGTTCCCAACTGGAGCAATATGCCCAGCCTGACAAACTGCTCATCCTGCTGCCAGGTAGTTTTGGAGAAGATCTGGTGGGACAGAGAAGACCAGAACTCTGCAGGAGAGATTTCCTCCCCACTGCATGAAGCTTGATGTGTTCATTTGAGCACGCTATCTGTTGAACAAAGAGATGGTTAGAAGATGACAGAGGAGGCTGGGAGCTAGATTCAACACCTGGGGTCACCACCAGCAAGAGGCCTGGATGTCATGCATAAGTCACAAGCATTTAAGCCACACTGAGGAAAACATTAAGCCATGCGCTCTCATCTTTCCTTGGCTAGGGATATGCTGTAAGTGTAGGTTTACATACATTCCTGCCTCAAATCGGTGTGTTAAGTACTATCTGTTGGTAGACATGAGCAGGGAATGCCAGAATGCATTTGACCTTTCCTTTTTATTTCCTCTGCAATTTTATTCCTCTTTTTCATGAAATTCCATTCAGCTTTGCTCTTTGAGATCAGATCCACCCAGGTCAAGTGAACAGCAACCACCAAGATGACAGCTGCTGAAACCATCCATCCCAAATGGGGCTGTCTAGCCCAAATGTACATGCATTAGCCAGAGTAAAGCCACCCTGGTCCATCAGGGAGATTTAGTAATATAACGAAGGTAAGGAATGAAATCACCCCCTCATCTTTCAGGGTTTCCAAGTAAACAGCAAGAGCAAAGATTTTTTTTTCAATTTTTTTTTTTTTTTTTATGATTTTTAACCCTTACTGCAACAATTCAAAAAACAAGAAAGGTTAAAAAAAAAAAAAAAAAAAGAAATAACCAGAGCTCCCAAATCAACAACAACTAAACTTACTGGTTTCAAGGTGGGTTAACAACGTGCAAAGCACATGCCAGAACATGTGTTATTAGCAATAAAAAAGTCCTTTATTTGTCTCTCTGGGGAATTTCTTTCACACTCACTTTTTTTAAAACTATCTTTATTTGTTTCCCTTCTCCCTCTCTCTCTCTCACACACACACACAACCAGATCACTTAAATAAAACAAAGTTTTATATTCATTCCAGGCAGGGATTCCTGCCAAAATTTGTGCCTCTTTTTTCTCCCCCCACTCTTTTTCTTATATACAGACCAGTGATGAAAACACAAAAAAATCTGAAGCCTATGAGGTGACAGATGAACAAGATGTAGAGGCACGTTATCCAAATGGTGTTGTGAAGGAATGGCTTTTACTGGCAAAAAGGAACATATTTTTTGCAAAGGTTAGAGGAATTTTTCTGTTTCAGTTGGATTTTTCCAAGGCTGGGAGTTTTAATTTCAAGAGGTCAAAAAATGCTGTATTTTAGGTATTCTAGACCATCTTTCCATGGATTTGCTGCTTTGTTTGTTTGCTTTTAATCACCAAAGGGGATCTCTGGGTAATTTTATTCCTATTTCATGTTCTGAAAACTTATTTGCTGAGAATTCGATTGCCAGACAAGCACCAGAGGTTGGCACCACTGACAAGAGGGTGTTGGCTAAACATTGCACTCAGAGCTTTGCTTCCAAGGACAACCTTCCAGTCCTAGTTGTACTGCTTTGTCCCATGTCGGTGTGTTTATCTCCAGACCGTTCCACCCCATTAACTTCTTCATGGTCCACGGATGACCAACATGCCTGTCACGTTCTTCTCTATCAGGCCATGCAGCTAAAAGCTTAGTCCTGTCCCAATGAGGGGACAGGATGAGGGGCACCCGCTGGAGCCTGGCAGGGGGGAGGCTTTGGGGAGGCCCTGGGAAGAAATTCTGCCCTCTGAGGGTGCTGAGGGCCTGGCCCAGGCTGCCCATCAATATTAGGGGTCTGTAGGCTCAGGCACTGGCAACTGCAGAGACTGGGTGCATGAGCGTTGTGTAGGTGTGGTCTGTAACCACAGGCAAATTTTGAACTGGACCAGAACACCAAGTAGGAGAAGAGGACTGGGAGCCAGGAAACTGGGGATCCAAAGCAGCTGCTGGGCAGAGCCTGAGGTCTGGGGTCAGCTGCTAGTAAGGCCACAGGTCTGGACCAGCTGTGATAGAAAACCCATTGTGTATGTGTCTGGGCACAAGACGAATGGAAAACCAGAGGATCCAGAGGCAGCTACTGGGCAGACTGAGTGTCTAAGGCCAGTGGGTTTGCATATACATGTGTATATTTTCCACTGATAGGGCTTCACCCTGATTAGCCACATACGATAGGACCACTGACATTGGTCACGTTCATGTGAATATTTTATTTTCCATCTATTTGTCTGTATGGCTAGACATGTTTATGTGTATATGTGCATATACATACCTATATATTGCGTGTATATGTGTGTGCTGGACCCAGAGGACATGGAAACACAGAGTTGCAGCACCCTCACCCCTATCGGGCTACCAGACTTGGCAGCTCCTGACATTTTCCAACCCCACACAGAGACTGCAGTGTTCATGGCCACAAGGAATCAAGACTTAAACCAGGTCACCTTCAAGAGCAATGTTGGGTGAAACAGGTTATCTGCTAGACATTGCTGCCCTTGCGTAAGTGAATGTTAGGGACCAGTGAGTGAAAAGACAGTTCTACCTGTGCATCCTGCCTTGGAGCTGTTATTGTGCTTTGTAGAGTCAGTTGCACAGCATCAGAAGTTAATGGAAGACTCCCTCTGAGTTCAGTGGGCTTCAGATCAGCCCATGTTTGCAAAACATTCTTGTGGAAGGGTCCTAATAGGGACCTCTGGCCAGTGCAGCAGTGTGATTATTAGAAGATAAAGATAGCTCCTGCCAGCTCCTGTCATAGCACATAGGGTTGAAATATTCACAATGGAAAGTTAGTTCACATTGCAGCAAACTCTACTTGATGTAAGTAGACAGGACATTCATGCTGAAGCTTGAATTATTGTTTGCCAAGTACTTGGACTGAAGGAACTACCAAAGTGCCAAAAATGATGGTTTATGGCCTTCTTTTAACCTCCTTTGAGACTTTAGTCATAAAAGAAAATGGCACTCAGATGACAAAAAATATAAAGGGAGACTGAATGTTGAATGACTGAAATCAGCTGAAACATGGGAGAGAGCAAAAGATGGTGCTGATTTCTAGTGAGGTTGCAGAGTAGAAGCTGTTGAGTATGGTGCCACTTGAGTAACAGCCAAGGTCTGGTCAAAAGCCGTACAAAAGAGCAAAAGGAAAGAACTGAAGGCAGAATGCATCTCAAACAAACAGAAATCACAACATGACTGGATTTGCAAGGCATGGGAGGAATGAAATGTTGGAAGAGGCGATGCGAAATGTTCTTGACCTCTGCTCAGCTGACTCGGAGGGAACGTAAAATGCCCAGAGGAATCTTGATTGTGATCTTAGAACGCACAGAGATTTTTACTGCAGAAAACTAGAAATAGTTGGAAGACTTTGCAATTTAAATTCATCGTTGTAAAGCCTCAGTAGGATTGAAGGGCAGCACAGGCCAATATGGGGCCTGAAAGGAAGGTGAAGATTAGCATAGGAAGAATAATTTGGAGGTCTCTGAAAAGAAGCAGAAGCGAGTTCAAAGGATAATTCAATAAACAAATAAAGAGATACACCAGGGAAAGAGCAGAACTACATGAAAAAGGAAATAATACTGTGCTACACAGACCACTGAGGGAAACACATGGTTTAAGGATATTTTAAGATGAGTGAAGGCAGATGGATAGGTTCTCTCACTGTGGGGGGATCCTGAGTGAGTTTGAGGGGTCTCTTTACAAAGGTCTGAGTTTGGGAAGGAAAGACAGAAGAGTGATACTCTTTGAGAGTCAAGTACTGGGGATCCTATAGCAGGCATATTTTTTCGGGATCACGGGGATGGAAAGCCTCATGTCTTCCCCTTGCTTTTATACAGGCTGTTAGATGTCAGCAGGTGCTTCTTGTTGATTCACCAGAACCTCTGAGGTACAGGTCCCTCATGTCTGGAGAAGGTCAGTGGGAAGCTGTAGACCTTCAATGCTCCTCTTCACAAAGAGCATCCTGGACAAGAAGTAATCCTTTCATGAAGTCAATCCTTCTTGCTTATGCTTGTCCTAAAACACAGCTTTATCTCAAAGCTTCCTTGTCCATGAGGAAAGGTCTGACTAAGCCATAGTGAGACACTTCTGGGGTTTGTAATTCCAGCAAGGCCGGGTTCAGGCCTCTTTTTGGCTGTCTGAAGATCTGGGGTTTCAACAGAAATCATATGAATCTTTGTAGTGCTTTCTTTCAAGTCTATCATCTGTCGAGCTGATTGGAAAATGGTGCCAAGGAAAAAGAGGAGGGATGAAGAACCAGAGGAGAGGAGATGTGATTTCATTTTTTCTTTGGACATGAGGTATCTAGCCATGTTTGAAGTAACTGTTGTGGCATGTTACTCAGTAGGGGAGTAAAAGGCTTTATTTCTCTGGCACAGCTTTGCTCCTTTCTGTCTGAGAAACCAAAAGGGCGTTGATGAGCATGTCATACCCCAAGTGGATTTACTTATATGAGGTTTTTAGGTTCTCCTCTCTCCATCACTAAGATCGTGAGTGTTAGTTGTGCTAGATAACTGAGCAGACTTTTATCTTGAATCTCTCACTACAAAGCATTTTCTTTATTACTTGTCTTTTTCAGCCCTGCAGGGCATTTCATAAAGCCTCAGGAGTGGGGTTTATCCCAAGAAACATTAGCCACACAGCAGGCAAATGTTTTGTCCTGAACAAGTAATGATAAACATATACAGATGACAAAAATCACCCCATTTGGAGATGAACTCTTTGTCCAAAAAAGGGCCTGGACTACTCATGTAGAATAGAGGCTTGACTTCTAGAGATGGCTAAAGATAGCAAAGAAATTATTCTTGTAATGATGAAAAAGCAGGAGAACAGGGAAATATCTTACAAAGAGAAACTTAAATATTTCATGTGCTCATCCATCCAGAAGCAAATACAAGTGTGACTTGGATGCCATGTAAGGAATCTTGCAGAGCAGAGTACAGGGTGCCAGGAGCTCTCATGCAGTGGACAAAGAGCAAGGCTAACAAGAGCAGGTGTCTCCTAGACAAGTCGTGGCAAATTAAAATTTTAAAGTATGGACATGTGGAAGGAAGTGTTGTTAGTGCTGGTGGAGTACACCAAAGGACGTGGAAGGTAGCTCATGTTTTCAGACTGGGGAAAAGAAGGCCCCTGGGAGAGCAGTCAGGGCCTGCAGGGGGGGCAGGAAAGCTGGAGAGGGACTCTTGGTCAGGGCTGGGGGGCCAGGACGAGGGGCAGCGGCTGGAGCCTGGCAGGGGGGAGGCTTCAGGGAGGCCTTGGGAAGAAATTCTGCCCTCTGAGGGCGCTGAGGGCCTGGCCCAGGCTGCCCAGAGGAGCTGGGGGTGGCCCAGCCCTGGCAGTGCCCAAGGCCAGGCTGTGTGGGGCTGGGGGCAGCCTGGGCTCAGGGGAGATGTCCCTGACCATGGAAGAAGGTGGAATTATGTGGGCTTTAGGGTCTCTTGCAACCCAAACCCTTCTGTGATTCTATGATTCACGTGCCTTTGAAAACAGTCAAGTTTTTCTACTCAGGATGAGCTGTGTTCAAACACGAGTTACTGGACTTAATATACAGGTAACTGGGTAACATTAAATAACCTGCAATACACAGGTCAGATGAGCTAATAGTCCCTCCTGGAGTTACACTATGATCTAAAACTGTTTATTAATCTAAACCTGGTCTGTCTACAGGCTTTTTGGCGGGTTTCTAGTTTGGGATATTAGCCCAAAGCGTGTGGATTTGATTACGATTGTTGAAAGGCTCCAGAACCAGAAATAGAGGCTTTTTTTTTTCTTTCTTTCTTTTTTTTTTTTTCCTTACAAGTACACAGTGCACAACAGAAAAACCTTCTCCTTTTGCTCCAAAATGTACAATAACCCACACCCTCAAAATATTCTCTTTCCAGAACTACAAAGCACAGTATTCAGTCTGGGACGTGACTTTAGTAGTTTCCAGATTTTTTCTTTTCTTTTTGTGAATTCAGTGCTGTTATGTAGTGTTTCTGAAGTCCAAGACGAACAAGTGGAGACATTTCTTGAAATATATTATGTTTGAAGAGATCTCAGACCTTCATTTCTGGACAGAAGAGCTTTAAAATGAGAAACAAAGACTGGTTTAAATGATTTTCTGTCAATGGAAGTATAGAGGTGCCGTCAATACGGCTTGTTGTGGGAATCACTCATCACTCAAACAGAACCAAGCGTTCATAATGGCAGAGGTACAAAATCTCAGTCTGCAGTCAGCTGATGCTCTGTGGAAACCAGAAGGCAAAAGAAAAGCAATACGTGTCTTGTCTCAAAAACACCTCCCAAATCTTATGTTGATTTCATGACTTCCTAGGGTGGGCTCATGGTTTATTTTTGGATGGCTGTGCTGGATAGTGCTGGCAGGTGATGACACCAGCATCTTGAAATATAGGAGGAGTGAGAAGTGGAAGGAAAATGCATGTTGTCCTTGGATAAACAGTGTCTTTTGTCTCAAGTCTTAAAAAACTCTCAGATGTTGCCCTGGACATATGGGAAAGCTATGTCAGTTATTTGTGGATGTTCAGAGAATGCATTAGATGTAAAGACGGAGCCTGGACTTGGAGTGGAGAAGAGAAAGACATCTTTGCAAAACGTTAGTAGTGCGAAGATCCCTAGTATGTTGGAGCTCAGAGGACTGAAATCCCTTGGGTTGACCAGTCTGGAGAATGGGAGGCTCAGAAGCGACCTCATTGCTTTTGAAAATGCCTTTGGATTAATATGCTTTAATGTTTAGCATGTCCTGAAAGTGGTCAAGCAGTTGGACTTGATGATCTTTTAGGTCCATTCTAGCTGAACCTTTCTATTCTTTTGCTCCAGAGCCACAGACAAGATAACAGTGCTTGACTGAACAGGAAGTTTTGCTTTACAAAAACAGAGGCAAAGGGCTTCAAACTGAGTTTTGGCTGAGTTCGTTGGGGATTAAGGGGGGTCAGTCAAAAACAGCTTGTTGAACACCTCCTGAATACAAGGTCCCCCAAAAGTCTTCTGACCTATAAAGCCAGAGTAATTTTGAGGTTTTGTAAACCATAGACTTGCAGGGCGAAACACACTCCCCACCTCTACTTGTTGACATGATATTGTTTTAATGCCTTGATGAATGCTTGGAGCATGCCAGCCTGTGGGTGACCTGAGGAACACCCCCAGTATCCAGTCAGCAGACTCCATCCTTTAGAGTAATGGAAACCTTTCTCACTGCAGCAGGCTAGTAACAAGAAAACAAAGCAACAAAAAAGAATAGCTCCATCCATCATTTGGCAAGAGTCGGTAGTTCCAGCTGCTTCCAAAGCTGCTTTGGAACAGTCTTTTCCACCCAGAACACCACCAAAAATTTTCCTTTCAGGGGCTCTCCTGTCTATATCATCTCAGATCATTTCGAACCTCACTTGAAAGTACTTTGCAGATATTTTTGATTTAAAGCTACATAAAATACTCAGGACACTTGAGGCACCCACCATTGGTCATTAAAAGTGCTGAGTGCCCCTAGCCCCAAGAGAAGGCAGGAGAAACAGGGAATATTTTTTTGTACTTTGCACAAGCCTCTTTTCAAAGTTACTTGTCCACGTTGGGGCTATAAATACAGCCCTTGTCTCCTTCTACCTCCTTGAAAATGGCTGTAGGCACTGAAAAGTTTTGGCAGAGGCCTGGGGTCAGTTAGTTTCGTCAGCAGATAGCTGGCTCCTGACCAGAAAACACAGAGTAGATGAAAATGGTAATTTCTGGATAGCCAAGGCAATTTTCAGATGGGGAGATAAAAAAAAAAAAAAAAAAAAAAAAAAAAGAGTGAATAACAAAATGAGGTATTGTGCCAGCTGAGATGGAGAATAAAGTTGGATAAGTCACTCTTAAACTTAAAACTGACCTTCCCTTGGTGGTGATTCCTTATGATCTTTTAAAGTCATCTCCATCACGCCGGAAGCTTTTTAAGGGGTTTCTCAGCACACAGCACTTTCTCTTTCTCTTTCATCCTAAAAAGCCAGCCATTATTCCAAATGGATCCTCTTAACTAATTAACGCTCAGCCCTATGAGGTGAAAGTCGATCAGAGGCTGGGGATCAGGCCCACCACTTTGCGGTGGTCCCAGTGGTTTCAGTTTTGCGTGGTTTGCTTTCCCTGTCCAAGATCTTGCATTTTGACATATTGATTCAATACAGTACATTTTATGACACCTTTGCTGGAGGGCCAAAGGCTACATTCCTTCTATCCATCCTGCATGCAATTTTCATTCTCTTGTCTTCAATGCTTTATAGAAGTTTTTCTTTCTCTCTCTCTTTTTCTTTCTTTTTTTTTTTTTTTTCTTTTTTTTTCTCTCCTCCAGGATATTGTGGGTTATTACCTCAATCCTTTTTCAGCTGAGGAAGGTTTGAGGTAATGACCTGAAACTTCCTGGAAAAGATCCCAAAAAGCCCCAAATGGAAACCACATGCAACATATTAGGGACCCTCATTGCATAAAGAAACATTAGTTCAAGTAACGAGAATGCACATTGATCAGCTACTTATGTACCACCTGGTAAAAGGCATGTATGATCAGCAGTGCACAAGAACTGGGTGGGGGAATTAGCTGATCTGCTAAGTTACAGCGAGGAAGGTGTGAAATATATATTCTCTTTTAGGAAATTGTTTTCTTAATCACCATCCTCACAGCTGGGCCTGGGATCTGTCTCTTTGTGGTAGCGAAAACCTGGAAGAAATCCACGGAACCTGCATGATGCCAAATGTGTCCGTTTATGAACCCATGGAGCCCCACCGATGCTTTCTTGATGCTGTAGCACCAATTGGAGCTTTTTATTGTTACCGCAGGGAGAAAAGAGTTTTCTTTTTCTCTGTGTCCAGTTGAAATAATTTCCTTTTTCATCAGTGACAAGAAAATGTGTCATCTCCTCCCGCCCCCCAGCAATCCTATATTTCTACAGGGAGACGCAGGAGGGGATAATGATAAAATAGCCATTTTGGCCCACCTCCAGGAAGGTATTTCAGCTCTCGATTTCCACTGAAGTCAGATACACTCATGGAAGTGAGGGCAAGTTAATATTGAGTGGCTCTGGGCCTTCAGTGTTGCAAAGCCATCTCGTCATCTGATGGAAATCTCGCTGTGCTCTATCATGGGATCTTGACTTGTTCTTTTTTGGAGCATTGTTTTATTTAACCCAGATGATACAGTTCAGCCCAGAGCCCAGTGGTATCCATTCTTCTTCCAAAACAATGACAGCAGCCTGCCACCAAGAGATGCAAAGTGTTAAGAGACCTGGAGAATTAAGAGGAACTTGGGTGCACCACACTAGGGTAGGAACACAAGGTATGACAACTGATCTACTGTTCACCAAATGACTGCGATCCAGAGCCCTCCAACACCCCAAACCAAGGCCAAAAGGGGCCAAGTTCACCTAGGAAATCCCTAAGAGGATGCTTATGGTGGGGGAAGGACCCTCATTTTTACTTTCCCTTCCAACGACACCACGTGTCACATTAGATAGCATAAATTAATGAGGGCAGAAGAATGACTTTCGAAACATGAAGTCCGGACAGTTGCCAACTCTCATGACTTTATTATGTGGGTCAAAATGTTTATTGTTTTTCTTAAAGCCCCAGTTCCAGATGAATATAATCTGGGCTTTCATTTCTCCCTCCTTTGGGAAAAAATATTAAGAAAAAAAAGTTTATTTTAGTCCTCGTGAACATTGAAAAAGCTAGAATATATGTCCTAAGTGTGCCTAAATGTGCCAAAAGCTAGGATTCAATGGAAAAGAATCCACAGTACATTAATTCTCATTATTTCTAAGCCAATCTCAGAATTTATGAGCCTGCTGATTCATGATTCATCATTTCTGTATGATTGGCAGGGGTGCAGTGGAATATAAGAAACAGCTCAGACAACTAAAAGGAAAAGACTAGGTGTTTGTCCTGGATATCTGTGGTGGCATGGGGTGGGCAATTCTTGACAATAAGTCTTCTGCACCTTAATATAATATTCCAAATGTCCTTCCCTGTCACTCTTTCATGTTAAAGGTATTAATGCCAGGCTTGATTAGGAAGAGTTTGATAAAAATCTCAGGAAATTTTGGAATCAAGATATTATTCCACTTTCATTTCACTCTGTGATTCTCATCTCTTTTTATATGCCCTGCCCAGCAGAAGTATTGCAACAGCTCTTTGCCCCAGGCATGGCCTTTTTGCACATTAAGAAATACAAAAGACACGGAGAATAAAAGGCGACCTCATTTTTGTTTGCACAGGTTTCTTAAGAGAAAGGGGTTGCCATCTGGGTGGAAATCTGACAAAACATCACAGGAGGGGTTGGGCCCATCAGCCAAGCTGAACAGCTGTGGGGAGACTACATGAAAACCGAACCACTCTGCTGGAGTAATTTATTGCAGCTGGCTTGCAGAGATAATAACAAAAAGAAGCTCATCTCTTTTATCTGCTGTTGCAGCACACAGTCTCATGCCAGACATTTGCAAAGCACCATTTTCAGGCTGTGGCGAGAGCTTCACCTGGGACATTGCGCAGGAGTCAGCTAGGAGGAGGTAAATGTTACCTCTGTGGCTCCGTGGTGTGATGTCTCAGGGCTTCAGTCCACCCCTTCACCACATCCTGATTGTGAAGTCCTATTAACCATCCCGTGCTAGGTCTAGATTGCTAAATGGGGGCATTTTTGGCTGGTCCTTGCCTTGTTGTGGTCATGTTGGATGAAATTCACCCAGCCAAAAGCACTGTCCTGATGTTGCTGCAGCTGGGACAGGTGACATCTCAGAGCATCTCACCTCCTCTCTTAAAACAGTGATGTGTCCCATAGGGCTTGTTTTCATCACTTGGGTCCTCCAGGAACCTGAGTGCCTAAAAATGCCCAAACTGTTTGTTTTCCAGATCTCCTCTGGCTCAAAACGCTCTGCGAGCCTGTGACCTCCTTGCCTTTGGTTCTCAAGGATACAGTAGTGCCTGCCTTCTCTTTTGGATGCACGCCTAGATGATTGCAATGACTTTACTACTGGCAGTAATTTACTTCCACAGGACTAGCAATTAGCACTAAAAGCACTTCAATCAAGTTAACCAAACAAATAAAGAACAGGAAAAACAGAGAGAGAGAAGGTCAGCTGGGAAACCATTTCCAATTCAACTGGGTAATTCTCAGGTATGTTCAATAATATTTCACCTAACTTTGAAAATGAAACAAAATCTGATTAATATTATTCATACAGTCCAAGAAATACTGGTAGAAAGGATCCTCTGGAGGTCTCCCATCCAGATGACCACCAAAACACCATAATCAGGTGCCTGTGGTATTCTTTGCCAGTACAGAAACTGGCTCAGCTTTGCCTACATTTATTGCTCCCAGGTACTTGGCAGCTGCTCTTAGATCCACCCTTAAGCAAGCCCAGCTCCATCAAGCTCTCCTTGTAGGTCTTGAACCCTAGGTCTCTGAACACCTAGGTAGCTTCACAAAGTTTTGTGGGACTAGTTTTAAATGTAGGAAGGTGGTTCAGGATGTTTATAAGCAAGGCAATGCAAGGAGATCAGAAAGCCCTCCCTCAAAGGAGTGATAGCCCAGCTTTAGGGCCTTGAGGAGTTTGCATGTCTCAGAAAAGATGCTAAGTGCAAGAATGGATTTACTGGCTAGGCTGGGAAAATCCATCATCCCTTCCCTTTTAGCACCGTCCCATCCATCACTCACTCAGTGCTACAAGATGAGGAGCCAGACCATTGCCTTTCTTCTCATTACAGCTCCCTGTAGCCCTGGAGCACTTGAGGCTGAATTTAGAGGTCTCCGAGACTGTTCATCTGCAACGGAGCATAACACACGGTGTGTAGCTGGTTCTGCCTTTCCATTACAAACCTCTTTTAAGTTGCTTGTGACCCAGTCACACTTCAGCAATTCAACGAGACATTTCCTATGCCTTGGGCTGGTTTCTTGGTGTGAAGCCTTCACAAAACCCGTCCCTCAGCCTGTGAACATCAAGTGGCCTTGCCAACATCTCTTTATTTATTTTTTTTTCTACCTTTTTTAATACTTAGGGTCAGATTCTCAGCTGGTGCCTACAGTTCTCAACACTGTGTACCAAGCCAGCTGCTGCTGCTATCTAGGCAAATTGCAGTCTGTGCAGAAAGCATTATGTTTTCTTGGTACTGTTAATTCTCATTTAGGCGTGAGACTCTTTTTCTTTTTCTTTTGTGAGTCAGGGCTTGCCTCACACAGTATGGACTGAAGGTGATGCAAAGCCTGAGAGCTGGAGATTGTGATGTGCCTGACCCAGGTTTGGCACAAACGGTGCCAAAACAATGCTGATGCTTGGATGCCTCTGCATGATGCTCCAGCTCTCAGAGCTGGTGGGGTGTCTCATGTGAATGACTTTTGCTTGAGTGCACCTTTATTTTTTTGTGCTTTACTCTCAGCTTTCATTTAAAGCGTCTTTTGCCTTTTCTCCCAGAAGCTGATGTGTAACAGCTTTACCAAAAACTGGTTTCTCAGCCCAAGTTCTGTGGAATCCCAGACACCAGAGGAAACTCCACCTAAGTCGTTGCAGGGGAACACCTGGCTCATCAGCCAAATACAGACCTTACCTTGCATGTGGTTCCCCTGGTGCCAGGATTTGGACTTGCACATGGGTGACAAAAGTGTCTCAGTGACGGTGTGTTGGGTAACTTTTGAGTTTGCCTTTCCCAAGCAGCCCTTTCATTTCTTTTGTTCACCCAGTCAACCCATACCAGTTATTTCTGCTATGCTTTGTTCAGCCTAAAAAATATCCATTTTCATTGCAAATAGCTGTGTGTCATCTGTTAAAAATAATCTTGTCTAGGCCTGTGCAGGGCTCAAGAAATGTGCTAATATTAAGCAGATTTTCCTATTAAAATCCCCGTGTCCCAGGCAAGGTCAGACAGTTCAGTTCACACACTCCAGGAAAGACAAATAAAGGCATTAATGACCGGACCTGGTAAAGAATTAGCTTCAGCCAATAAGTTTCTAAGGCAGTCATGGGGTCAGGGTTGTTACATGTTAATTACCCACATGGGGTAGTCCTCCTTGCTGAGTGGTTACTCTGTTAGTGTGGTGCACATCAGAAGTTTGCAAACCTGAAGAAAAATCAGTTTTGGGCTGCCTGTGGTGGCTTCTTTAATGACACGAAGGGCAACAGAGGCTCTGGAGGGGTCTTTCTAAGCAGATGGACCTGGGGACTGATCCTGCTGCCACACCTGGGTCTCTGTGAATCACCTTGCAGGGATTGTATGGGGCACGTAGGATCAGCCCATCCACTGTTCCCTCTGGGCTTCAGGAAAAGAGAGGGGTGGTTTTCTCCAGTACAGTGTCTGGATGCTGCACTGAGTGTTTATCAGTTCCTCAAGACTAGTGGGTGAAAAATACGCTGCATAAGAAGTCACTGTATTTACTGTCACTTCTGAAGCAATATGTTAAATACTTGGATTGTTGGAGCAGCTGATGGAAACGTGGTGGTGGTGCTGGCTGGGTTCATTACCTCCATTCACGACACAGCCCCAGTGGCTCCTGGTGAGTTGGACTGAGAAAATTTGCCTGTTTCTAGGGTCACATTTGGAGCAAGTCACCAGCAAAGCAGACACTGAGGAACTCAAATTCTGCCATTTGGCAGAATTTAAATTTGCCAACCACTGCTGAGGGCAATTCCAGTTGTGAGCCCACCTCTAAGTGCCTTAGAGAAAGTGACCTGACCCTCTGTCTCTGAGGTTGGCAATAATTAGAGTGCTGTTTCTTTCCATCACATTGGGAAGAAACACTCCTCACATTCATGCTGGGAAGGTGGCTGGTTACTGGCCTCTAGCCAGTCTTGGAAGGGACCTCAAAAGATCACCAGGTCTGACCTTTTCTAGGAAAAGGGAGCCCAGATGCTAGCTTATCTAGCACCCTGTCCAGTCACATCTTGAAAACCTCTGGTGAGGGAGATTCTACCATGTCCCTGGGGAGTTTGTTCTTGTGGACAGTAAGCCTCCAAATTCTTTGAAGCCATCCTTTAAGCACTGGAAATATGGTGATGAGGACCCTCCTCAGCCTTCTTTTCTCCAGGGTGAAAAGACCTACATCCTTCAGTCTTCCTCTTTGGTCTTTCCATACTCTTCAAGTGATGCTGAGATTGATGGAGAGGGTTTGGGTGCTTTGTATGCAGCTGATGTGTGCAGAGGAGCACTCAGGGGGCGACCAAGCACTGTGAACACCTCCACGTCTTGGAGATAAGTGGATGGGGCCATGGGAGACCACCAGCCAAAAGTAATTAACAGCCCTGAATCTCCAGTGTATGGGTGGTAAAATGACAGAGTCCTGTTTTAGCTGCTTCTGACAACTTTCCTTGTGGCTCCGTTTCTACATAACATCTTTCCTAGCCCCTTATTCAAACATCCTTGCTTTAATGGGTTTCTCAAAAGCAGGCTCTGTTCTCTGCCTGCCACACGAGACACTGAACAGAGCCACGGCACAGCTAATTGCTAAAGGCGGGGGAGCACAACTCTTTCAACACCCCCAAAAGGGCTTGTTTGTAAGTATGAAGAATGAGGGAGGAGTAGGAAGGGCTGCATTACCCTCGTGTCACAAATCCTGGTGGATTTTGCCTTCTCACCTTTAATCCACGCAGTGTGTGATGACTTTGGTTGTCCCTCAGTCTCTTGTCCTCTGTGCATCAGATCTCAAAAGCCAATGCAGTGGGTACCTTAGTGGGAGTGCATTTGGGTAAATGACAATCTGGCTTATGGTGTTGGCAGCCCTGAGTTGGCAGCCCAATTGCAGTTTTTTGCCCTGGAGTTCATTATACTCCAAGGAAGATGATGAATAATTCTCTGGAGAAAACAAAGTGTTGAAAAGTGCAGTCAAATTTTCTTCCTCACCCACAAATTTTCTCTGGAAAAACAAAGCAAAGCAAAACAAACACACAGAAAGCAAATATCTTGTGATTTCTACCAAAAGATCACAATCACAGATACCACAAGAAAGGCATTGTGTCATTTCTAAATCATAACTACATATTGGCTTGATATTTTCCCCTAGCTACATCTACATATTTGAAATTCAGATGCCTACCAGAGATTGCAGCAGTCATTCAATCTGTTGTACCGTTAGTGCAGACAGAAGTACTTCAAGCAGCAATTCCTGCACCAAGCCTACAACTCGTTTGCTATCTAGGATCTTATTTTTAGAAAGGCATTCAATCTTGATTTAGGGACTTGATGTGATGAAGGACTCGGCACGTCTTTAGATAAACCACCCGAAGGGTTCTTTGTGCTTCTTATGAAAAAAGAAATGTGCCTTATCACATCACCCTTCTGGATTTATCTGCTCTCTGCTTCCAGCTGGTGCATCTGGTGACATTGCTGATGGCTGTGCAACCTCCCCTGACATCTATGGAGGACAGGAAACGTGCTGCTCGCTGGTTCTGGTAATTCACATTAAAGCACACAAAGGAATAAGAGATTTGGGTCCTTATTTGCATGGAGCCTTATCAAGCCTGAGTGAAAACAAGAATTAGACCCAAAATGTGCAAGCTTTTGGCTCCTGGTCAAGAGTGAAGTGCTTCAGGGGGCCAGGTTGGGTGAGGGCATGTTTGGAAATGCTTTATCTCCAGGAGGGTAAGAGGGAGAGCTGTGATCAGGGCAGGCTGCAGACCGGCAGCAGGGGATGCCGACACACCGATCCTTCAGTTTTTACCAGACATGAGCTCTGCAATGCTGTTGTTTTACAGAGATTGTGTTACTTGACATTGTTGCAAGCTCCTGAAATCCAGGCAGCTCTTGGTGCCTGGCCAGCTCCCTCAGGTTGTCTCTTCCCCAACACACAGAGCTGGAGGGGACACAACAAGGGGAGACACTGAGGGATTTGCATCCCTTGCCTCTCACGTGCTGAGAGACGTGGCAGGAAAGTCCTGCCCATGAAGCAAGGTCCCATGCACAACCGATGGGCACAGCAAGGAGTTTTCCCAGCTTTCCATCACCAGGAGGTTGGGCACAGAGAGGGAAGGGGTTGTATCATTGTCCCTCATCCACCTGGGCTTCACCTCTGGCCACTGGGCTGAAAAATAAATGCCTTGTGAATGTCTCTGGAGGTGATGCTCTCAGAGCTTGTGATACCCTGAGCTGCGCTTGTGTGCACAGATCACGCCCACGTCGTTAGGTCTCCTGGAATTTGTTTTTGCTGATAAGCATTTGGGACACATGCAAGCTTTTTAAAACACTCTAATTAATAGAAAGAAAAAATAAACACTACAACTGAAACATTAAGATATTGAAATGAAGTTAGCGGGGGGAGCTGAGCTGAGAGAGCAGGCTGCCAGATTTAAATCCCCGGAGACCGCAGACACAGCACTGAATCTATCAGCAGCTCAAAGATAAATGAGACAAGCTCCGTGTGTCGAGTTTGATGGGTTTGAGTTGTTTTCCAGAGGCAGGCAAGTGTGCCCATGTGCATCTACCTCCAAGTACAGGCAGTGAGAAAGAGCAAACAACAGCAAAAGGACACGGGCAGCAGGTTAATGCATCTGCTGAGGGTTTGTTGCTGCAAAAGGTCATTGGAGAGGCCCCAAAATGAGCAGTGCAAGGTTGCTGTGCATTAATGCCCTCTCTTATCCTCTTTGGCCTCTCCTTCTCCTCCCTGGGGGCTGAGGCTCCAGTCTGTGGTCTCTGCCTTGAAACCCAAACCTGCCCCGGAGCAGCCCCACTACGTGCAGGCACTTTCTGCTCGAGGTGGCTTTGGCCAGGCGTTTAACACAAACCAGAGCAGCGCTCCTGATACCAAACAAGCTGCTGAATTCCCGACCTCTCACCCTAAATCTGCGCTGGGCACGTTCGTCCTCGCCCTGAGACCATTCATTACCATCTAAATTCCTCAATCAGCGTGGCTCCACGTGCGCAACCTCGGGGAACCCGCTGATGTTGCTTTTGCTAATTAAGTTTAGATGCCAGAGCAGGTGGTTCAGGGTAAGGGGAATTTGGGATTTAGGGGCACTTCACGTGGTAGATGGGGTTCTGCTTCAGCCCCCTGGGTCATGATGGGTAGCTCAGGTGCTCGGCTGTGGGGTGACTCCAAAACAGGCATCAGTGCCTCTTTGCTTAATGGAGACAGCTTCCACCAAGGTCTGTCCATGCAAGGCATCCTGCTGTTCCTTCCTTCTCTCATGGGAGCAGGAATCTGCAAAATCATAGGATGAAGAAGGCCCCATGGAAGAAAAGCTCCTTCACAGCATGGCCACAAGCAGGGCAAACATCCAGCGGCGGAAATGCAAACGCCTCCTATAAAAATAAGAAACAAGAGAGCAAGTGAGAGAAATCATTTCTGCTTTGGAGAAGTTTCCTCTCTGCTCAGAGGCACGGGCAGTAAATGGTTTCTGACACTTTCTGCAAAACGAGCCATTACGTCTTTTCTGTCAGGTCTCACCTGTTGTTATTTCTAACGTTTCCTCTTCCCCAGCCCGAGCAGGGCTTTGCAGCGAGGTAATATAGTTGCTTTTGTTCAGGAACCAGACGAGTTACCGCATCTTGTAACCAGGGCTTTGTCGTAAATGAGCAAACATCTGTTAAATTGAACTGTGCTCTGTGAGAGGGTGCTCAAAAAAAAATAAATATAAAAATAAAAATTAAAAAGGCACAAAAGAAAATCAAGTGGGATTCTTGCAGAGTGTGGCCAGCAGGATACACTCAGGTGAAGGTAGGGAACTGTCTGGGTGATTTATAATCTGCAATGCATTTTCGTTAAGTGTCTGAAACAGAAGGGGAAAAAAAAAAAACAGGCTGAACCGATCTGTTTTTCGCCTGGGTCAAGCTTTGTTTGGGGAGAAACATCCTCATTGCAGCTCAGCTCTTTACAAGGCAGACAATGAGAGCTGTTGGGAAGAGCTGATTTTTCAGGACAGCTCAATGAGTGCTAATTGCTCTGAGAGGCAATATTCTTCTGATGGTTTGGGGGTTTTCAGCCGCACAGTCCCCAAAGCTCTTGGTCAGGTTCTCAGTTGGTGAAACTCAATTGAGCCCTCAGGACTACAGCACAAGTTTCCACAGTTTGCACCAGCTGAAAAACACTCACCCTGAATGCTTAAAGAAGAGCAGTTCTGAATCAGAAATACATATATGCATACACATATACGTATATAAATTTAACTCTGTGGAGTCTATTCCCTTGAAAGTCAATAGGAAAGCTCCTGATTTCACGGGCAGTCTGGCAGTGCGAGCTTGCTACCTTCCACTTCAGTGCTATTCCTAGAAAGCTGCTTCATGTTTTCCACAGGAGAACCTCTGCCAGCTCTTCCCTGGGTTCCTGGTGAAGCATCAACCTTTGGCATCGCAATTCAGCCAACAGCTTGCGCTACAGAAAACTTTGCAAAATCTTTGCCCTACAAAAAAAGAACCTCTCCCATCTCATCTTGCCAAAATCTGAGGTCTCCTAACGCTGCTTCTAGGTGCAAGAAATGTAAGAGAGAGTGTTTTAATCTCACCTACAGGAAAGGGGGAGGTGGGGAGGGAGGCCAGCTTTGACCCCGTTTCTTGTCCAAGTCTATTTTCATTCCACGGACGGAAAGTCCCGATGGGCAGGGGGACTCAACCGGCCCCCAGGCTCTGGCTGAGGGTGATTACAGAGAGACCTTCACCTTAATGAACACTGACGTAAACCATTTGCTGAAGGTTACACCGCGACGGAGGCTGTGCCTTCTCCCCAAAGGGCCACGATGAGATATCTGACATGCAGCCTTGTTCCTCGTGTTCGGTCAGGAACAGATCTGAGGGCAGCTAATAAACTTATCTGCATCAGATTAAATTGCTGATTCTGCCCTCCCTCTCCCTGCCCGCCCTCCCTCCCTCCCCAGATCAGTTACACACATCAAGCCAAATAAAGATAAATGCATGACAGAGTTCATTCAAGTGATTGAAAATCAAGATGGAGCAGCATATTTTTCATCAATGCTATCCCAGGAAATAAAGATAAATTCCCCCACTTCATATTTTAACATAGCTTATCATAATCACCGGTAATAGCAACCAAATGTTTTTCATTTGTTACATTTTAAAGGGGGCTGGGGGAACAGTTTCCTGGTTGTAGGCTCATCGAGCCTAATTTTAAGCTAGTGTCAGGGGTCACTTCCACTTTATGTTGCATTTCTGATGAGCGGTTTCTGCTGGAATACCTGGCTTGGCTGAATGACTGCAGCAAAGAGCAGGAAGGCAAAGTGGTGGTGCTGGGGAATGGGACTTGTCCACGGGGCTTCTAAGAGAAAAACAAGATAATGCTCCAAAAGAAGGAGCAGTTTTTATGCCTGTAGAGCCATTTGTACTCTGGTAGGTCTAAGGAAGCTGGGTGGAAAGAGGACAGGTATGTGTGCTCTTTTGGGAGATGTGATATCATGTCTTTCCAAACAGCTTTGAACTCCAGGAAGATTTCATTCCCTTTTCTTTGAAATGCCAACATGTAGTGGGAGAGCATCCTCCAGGTCTTTCTTTCCATCACTAAGACACAGGTTTAGGCCAAATCTGAACAATTCCCAAGGATTTATTGGTGCTTCTACTCTGCATGCAATTCCCTTCTTCCCTAGGTCCCTGAGTCTCTGGATGGGCTGCTGATCAGTGCAATAAAAAGTGGAAGGAGAAAATCTTCATTACCCCAAGTAATCTGCACCTACTGGATACTGATTTATGGTCCAGCAAGCTCCGACTCCTTGTTAAGCAAGCACCAATACTGTCACACTGATGGAAACCTTATTTTCTCACCCAAAGGTGAAAATGCCCCCAGAGGAGATAATGTACTGGTTGCAAACTCTTCAGGTAGGTGGGGAGAAGAAGAACACAGAGGGGGTAGTGAGGCCATGAAGAAGCCCACCTGCAGGTCCAGCAAGCAGATGAGCAGAGTGCATCAGAAGTGGAGAAGACCAGGAATGAGCATCCCTGAAAATTGGGATGTGTGTTGGGACACGGACTTAAAAAGCATGTAAGTTCAGGAAAGTAAAGAGGTCTGGGTTTGTTTTCCGCTTGTTTGTTTGTTTTCCAGGAATCCCTGTTTCTTCAGAGATAGTCTCAGGGATAAAGTCAACAGCAAAAGTCCAATAAACTCCAATACAGACCAAGAGAAAAACTTTTGGACTTCTCACCCTACAAGCTGGCAAATGGTTCCCTCATTAGTTCTTTTGTTTCCCCTTCCTTCTGCAAACATAGCCCTGATTTTTCATCAATAAAAGCATCTGAGGAGAGGAGGTTAAAGTTGGGGAGTGGGCTCACCTGCCAAGCTCCAACCCATAAATTTTGGTAGTTTCTAATATAATCATAATAGCAATAAAAAGGGGCTTTGGAGCAGAATGTCTCTCGATTGCAACAACATCTGGCGTGTGTGTGTCCTGGTGGTGGATTGGCAACAATATTCCATATGGGACAAGAAAGGTCATGGCTAGCCATGGGAGGGGAGCTCTTTCCAAAGGTCTGAGCAGAGAAAGTTGAAAGGTAACATCATCTGGTGATAAGCTACCAGTGCCTTACCCTCTGGCAAAACACACAACAATACAAAGGGAGGGAGAGGGGAGAATAATTAAATCTCAGGAATGTAGCTGGAGGGCAACGGGGGAACCCAAGTGGCTTAAGGAATATTTAAGCTTGAAACTTTGCTTTGTGGAACTCCATGTTTTGGAGGTGTTGGGAAGCAGGATAACGAGAGGGGAAGTAACACGTTTCATGGTCTCCAAGGAATGCAAGTTAGAGATGTGAGATGGGATCCTGGTCACCTGCGGGCACAGAGCTTCTGTCCGGTCCATGCAGCATCTCCACAGAGCTGAGAACAAGGGGAGAGAGATGGGAACGTACAGGGTCACATTTTGTAGGATCCCCGAGTGGCTGGCGGTGTCGGGCAGCTGCGGGTCCCTGTGGTGCCAGCCCTGCCCCAGCAGGGCCACCCCGAGCAGGGGGCCCAGCCCCACATCCAGGCAGCTGCTGGAGATCCCCAAGGAGGAGCCCCCAGCCCCTCTCTGGGCAGCCTGTGCCAGGGCTCCAGCACGTGTTAGTAAAGGCGGATAGGTCAGCATGGAGTTTTTGGCTCCTATAGCTTGTTTATTTTTCTGCAGTAACATTTCCCATAATACAAAATGTGTAAAAATGGCTTGAAGCCACAGATACCTCTTGAGCTGCATTTCTTGTTAGCCGGTTTTACTGAATTTTGCATCTACACAGCACCCACACTGTCACATGGTGTGATGAAATACCACATTTTTCACCTTTCTTTCTATGGTACAGCTCAGGACGTGCCCCTTTTCTGTGGACCAGGAGGTAAGTGGGTCCTGAAAAGCATTGCTGGCTGAAAAGGAAAGTGTCAGGGAGAGCAACCTGCTGTTGCTATTATTCACACAGCTCGGTAACGCTGGAAGAAAGCGTGGCGTGAAGCGAGGAACACGCAATGATTTCTAAAATCAGCCAGGCCAAACACTGGGGGAAGGATCTCATTCTCTCTCCAGCCCTGATGGAGCACATGCGCTGAATTCACAGCGCCAAGCCTGAACTGCCTTTGGGACAAGGGAGGAGAGCCGCACGTACGCTGCTCCTTGCATCAGAGGGACTTTGCTTCGGCATGCACAGAGGCACAGGTTGGCCTGGCTGCAAAGGAGACGTGAATCTGCAGATTTATAGGTGGGGAGATTTTGCTTGGAAGAGAAGAGATGGAAGGAATGTCGGGGAGGCGAGGAGCAGGGCACCAGCCGGGTGGGACGCCTCGCCAGGAAGGGCGGATGGGTCGCAGCCCCATGAGGATGTCTGTGCCTTGGCAGGGGCTGAGCGAGCTGCAATCCTGGCTCGTGCACCCAAGGCCTGTAGGGAGAATGAGTGCTTTACCAGAAACGGGCTGGCTCCTGCTCTTGGTGTTAATCTGAAGGAATGAATGCGTTGCAAGTGCCGGGCGATGTTGCCCAGACTCATGCACCCGTTCCCAGCAAGTGGGAAAACTACTGACTGTAGTAGGAGAAGGTATCCAGCACATTTTGGCCTTCTGGACCACAGTCTTTTGTTTTGGGGGCAGTATGGAAGATTCTTCCTATCTGCTTCCGAAGGTCCTGGTTTAAATCCCTAGTTGTTTAATTGGGATCTTAGGCAGAGAGCTGCAAAGACTCTACCATTTTCCAGGCTTCTGAGAAATCCTGTGGGGATGTGCCAAAAATGGCTGTGTCCATCTCCAGAGAGAGGCAGGAGAGAAGCTCACATCACTGCAACCCTGATAACAAGCCATAATACCATAAAAGTCAGGATTTTAATGTGGTCAAATGAAGAAACCTCACCAAGGTACCTACACTAAGCCTTCTGGGGTCAGACATGCTATCACCACCAGTCCTCAGTGGGGTCACACATGGAACATCTCCATCCCTCTCTCAGCTATGATGTTAGCTGATTAAAGCCTTTGAGGCAGAGACACAATTTGGTTCTCATACCAGAGGAGGCCCCGTACTGGTGAGCAGAGAGACACACCAGTGAGGACAATTACCTTTGAATCCTAGGTTGTAATTTTTGGATACTGAGCTCAGAGCAGCTAAATTGTCATTCTGCAGCAAGACCTTGAGCCAGGGCCATGGAGGTCAGAGAAAATAAGCAAATGATTCATTCTTTCAGTCACTCGGTCCTCAGGAGCAATAGCTATCTCAATCTTCAGCTTGGAGGCTGATGATGAATGGTTTTATTACCAATGATAATTTAAACCATGTGTGATGTTTACCATA
Organism: Netta rufina; assembly: GCF_964035555.1. NCBI lineage: Eukaryota > Metazoa > Chordata > Aves > Anseriformes > Anatidae > Netta > Netta rufina. Next base: position 2,657,984 of record NC_140123.1, read on the forward strand.
TTACCTGTTTGCCTCCTTGCCCTCAGCTAGGGGAGTTCTGCCTTAAGGATACTTTTATCATTCACCTCTTGTGCTGGGATGGGTGAAGCAGTGCAGCATGACAGAGGACTTCCCTCATCCCCTTTCCAGAAAGACCTCACAGTTCTGGGGTCTATTTCTCTCCTTTACATTTTTTATTTATTTATTTTTATTCTCTTGCTTCGTAAGAAACTGCCAGACATCTTAAACACATTTAAAAATGCATGTCCTCCACTGTAATCCATTATCTGAGGTTCCCATGTGGGCTCCATCATCAGAGACTGCCAGATTGATAGCGTGGTTTGCATGGGGCCCCCAGCATGGGACGGGTTGGAAGCAGGATTAATGCACATGGAACATCCTCTTTGTTTCTACCTTTATTGGAAAGGGGGAACAGGCTGTGTCAGGTGAAGGGCATGAGCAAGATACAAAGCAATGATCTACTGACATGAGATAACAGATGGCAAGATGGAGACTGGGGAGGTGGAAAATAATCTTGAGGAGGAGAGTAGAGGTTCCTCTGACCGAGCTGAAATGGCACTATCCTTACTGATGGCTTTCAGCTGTTTGGGTGCATCTGGAGATTTCTGTTTTATTAAAAAGGGATCACATTTGAGATAGGCGCAGGCTGAAATCTGAACTCTCACACACCTTGGAGGGGTTTGGATTTAGACCTGGATCCAAACCACATCTTGCATATCCAGAGGCTGACAGCAGAGAAAGGCGACGTGTCAAGAGGTAAATGACGAGGACTCAGAAAGTCAGGTTGTACTACTCCTGTTACTGTCAGCCAGCTTAATCACAGGGGTGTTGTTCCCTTGCCAGGCTGATCAGCAGCATGTGTTTCTGGAGGAAATACAATTTTTCAAGTGTAAAGTATGCTCTGTGCATAGCCTCGTGTTCAGCTCTGCAGTGCATGGTGTGCTGTGCCTCTGAAGTGACCCAATAACACAAATATTTCCATGAACAACAATGACTGCCTCAGAAATTGCCACCTCTCCCAGAGATAAGTAACTCTGATAGAGTCAAATCATATTATTCCCAAGCTGATTGTCCTCATGGTTGCTACGAAAAGCTTTAGAAGACCAACCATAATGTCTCAAAACCAAGAGCCTAAACAAAGTGTTCACCAAGCACGTTGTATTGCTTAATCCCATGATTTGGGTGCCAAAGCCATGTTTTTAAGTGGCTAGGGAAGACAAATCTTTGGGCACTTGGTCTGGAGAGGGAGGAATGGGAAGAACCCATCCACCACATGGGTTCCTACAGGTCTAACAGAGACAGCAGCAACATGACTGGGGTGTATCTAGGCCCAGCGTTCAGTTTGGGGTTTCTACCAGCAATGGGGACATCATGTTATACCTATGCCATCAGAGAAAAGCTTCCAATTCCAGGATGCATTAGCCAAACTCATGCTGAAGTAGCTCGGCCCACGCTTTGTACAAAACCAACAGCCCCAGCTGAGAAGTTTCCCCATCAATGTTACAGCAGTTAATGACTACATAAATAGTGCAAGAGAGCCTGAAACAGGGTGAAGATGGAAAACAATGAGCCATATAAAGCTTTTTTTCTTCCTTGTAAGCCACCATCTCATGAGAGGGGAAGTCGTCACGAGAGCTGGCCACGTCAGTAGTTTCTGCAGCTCATTCTCCCAGCATTTTCACTTAAACCCAGGGAGATGTTTCTCATTCCCACTATTCTCCGGTGCATGTTTTACAGTCCCAGTGGGAGACGGGTGGCTTTTGTGCTGAGACGTGTGACAGCCATGTGGCAAGCATCATTTGTTTATCTTGCCAGACGTGTGCTGGGTCTGGGTGGGGTCGGGCTGTTGCACACATTTTTCAGCTTTGGAGCTTCTGATGTCCTTCCAGGTGTCCCCCAGGTCCTGAATTCAGGGAGGTCCCTGTCTTGAGAGCCCATTTGTCCGGGCAGGATAGAGGATTAACTATCCTGCCCTGTTTGCAAGCAAGTGGAGGCTTTCTGCAGTGATCTTGCTCCATAATCCCCTCTCAAGGTTCTGCATGCAACCAAACACATTTGGCTACCCCTAGTGGTTCATTAACAGAGTTCGTAATGAAACACTTGGAGAGAAAGCAATAAAGTATGATCCCATAAAGAGAAGTATTGCAAGGGGGAAAGGGATTCAACCCCAAACGCAAGCTGTCAGTCAGACCTTTGAAGGTGATGAGGCATGCAAACACAGCCCTAGGCACTGGGTAATGGTTCCTCTTATTTCCTTTATATTTAAGTTGTTTTAGAAGTGGAGAGCACAGGCCCCTTGTGCACTGCACATACGTGTAATAAGAGATGATCTCTAAATGGAAAAGACATACTAACAGCAGGGGAGAAAAGGGGAGGAAGAGATTTGCTTGCTCTCATCTTTTGTTTCTGCCTTAGATCAAGCAATAAGCTGAGGTCTCCCGAGTCTGGCTCAGTGACCCTCTTGATCTCTGTTCTGGTAGAAAGTTGGACCAAGGGGTGCAGCTGCTTTCCCTCATCCCCTCCAAAAAGCTACAAACCAATCCAGAGGCTGGTTTTCCACCCAGAGCCCAAGTCTGTTCCCTGGGAGAGCTCCTGTGGGGTATTTCCGACCTCTCTGACACACTCCCAGCACTCAGCAGCCACTGCAGCCCTGTGGTGTGCCGGGAAGGAGTGGTGTCAGGATGCAGGAAGGCAAGGGAAGGGAAATTCTCTTCCAGAGGGTTATGGTGTGTGTTTTCCCCAGTGGGGCCATTGCAGCACGCGGATGCTCAGACAACATCTGGGTATGCAGGCAGCTCACCTTGGGGGAAGCGTTTCATGAGATGGGCCTGTGTTTGAGGCAAAAGGAATAAAACAGGGCTGTATCCATGTCTGGGGTCACTGTTTTTCTACTTTATGACCATAGTCCTAGGAGCAAATCTAGGAAATCCGAAGTGTAGACTACTGCAAAAGGGAACAACAAGCAGAGAGAAATAATTTCCTGCTGCTAAATTACAGGCCTGCCCTCATCAAACTCTGCTTAGCAGCATGAGACTTTTTGCCCTGGCATTAAAATGGTTAAAAATAAAGCTAAATTTAAGCTGTTGCATTACTAGCTGTAGTAGGCAGTGGCTGTCATTTGCTCACCCCTCATCTGGATGCATCGACAACTCACCAGAGGACCCAAATAAATGTTAATTGTTCTCGAAAACCACTGGCAGCCCTCAGAAAATGTCATGTATGAAAGATTTGTGGTGGAGGTGAAAAATCTGGAGAAACAATAGATCAGACCACTGCCAAATTACACAAAATTTGTAATAGGAATGAAAGATGTGGGAGTCCGAACAAAACGGCTCTCTAGACTTACCAACTGTCAGGGTTTCCTCCAGCCTGTGCAAATTTTATTATTGCTCCCCAGCACGTAGAATTTGGACAGAAGTGGGTTTCTGAAATATGAACAGCAGGTGAAAAAGCTGAGGACACTGCTCCAAAGATACTGGAAGAAACCACCCACAGCACTGCATCCAGAGCCAGTTTGCCAGGCACTGCAGCATACGGACTGGATTTTTTCTAAGCACCTAAGTAAAGAACAAAAGATTGTATTCCCCAAATATCTCCCTTTATGGTCAGTGGGAAGAAAAGGCTACTTCCAGCAGAATTGGGCTGAAACGCCCTCTGGAATTGTCTCCACTGGTTGCAGTGTGTTGAGGATGCTCCTGACCTCAGAACCTCATTTGGCTATGTGAGGTTAGGTAAAATGGGGTCTTTAGATCTAAAAATTGATAGGTGAAGAAGCTATGAGGAGGAGTGGAGGTAAAGAAAAAGAGGTGGAGGTGGGCACTGGGTGGCTGGAGGAAATGGAGATCCTAAGAGGCAGATGGGGTAGAATAAGTCAAAAGAAGGAAGATAATGGGGTTGGGGAGTGAAAGAGGCAGGAAGCAGCTCCTTTAGTGAATTCTTGGAAAAGAGGAGAGTGATTCTTCACAGCCATCCCCAGTTGTCCAAAGCAGTAAATCATCAACCCTTATGCTCCCACAAGAACTCTACCAAGATCTGTGAGCGTAGAAAACGCAGCTCTGCGAGAGAGAAAGTTCAGGACAGACATAAAATTCACCAGATATCAACAGGACACACGAAAAGCCATGGAAAAGAAGACACAGAGAGGCTCTACCAGCTGGAAATAGTGGAATGATCTAGTCGCATGGGATAGATGGATCAGACAGAAATGCAGCTGAATCACAACACCCAGATTTTTGGGAACGGATGCACTCTCAAGGACACACCATGAAAACTAGAGGTGCCTCGTACTGGCCAAACGTGATCAAGGATATCTGAGGTCTGGTGAGCAGATGTTGCACAGGCAAGGAAATGCTGGCCAAGCAACAAACAGAGACAAGGAAAATATACAGCATCCCCAGTAGATTTTGGAACAAACTAGGAAAGGACCTTTTCATCGCAAACCACACAAACTACCTCATCGCTGCAGACAAGTGTTCAGGCCGAGGGGAGGCAGATGAGCTGCCAGATGAAATGCAATAAAGCAAAGCAGCATTTCAGCAGGCACCTTGTTTGACTTGCAGTAACTTTGCATGATTTAACCAGGAAGAGAAATCCTGTCCCAGCGTGTCGCCCTCTTACCGTGACCAAGCAGCAAAGCTGAACCAGCAGTTTTATTTGCTACGACTGTGCCGAAGGAAGCAAAGACAATGCTTGGCAAGATATTTCCAAAGGGAGAAATGCTTTCTTTAAAGACCAGCATGACACTCTGATTCAAGCACCCATGTCCAAATAGCTGCACAGCATGAAAGAAGCAAAAGGAGTGGAGAAAAAAATATCACAAAAAACAACACAAGGTGAGAAGGAAGAAAGCCAAAGACCAGAGCTTACCTTTCTTACAAGCTAGAGACCGTGTAGAATAACTTTCTAGGTATTTTTCTGAGGACTGGACCATTTTCTTGGAACAAAACGTGAACGTGGAAGAGAGTTCCTTGCACTGAGAAGTAAAGGACATAGAAGAGAAAGCATTTCTTTGAAGCCACAAGTGCATTTGCCCATTGCGAGTACGAGCTCCAGCCACAGATGTAAGAGATTACAGATCCACTGAGACTTGACCAGAGGGACACGGAAGGAACACGGGCCATGAGCCTGCAGCAGATACTGGAATATATGCAAAATATCGCATACCCCCAGAAGAAATACATTCTGGATGGTTTCCTGTTCTAAAAACAAAGGTCAGCCCCAGTTCACTGAGAGACGTGCATGGGAATTTAAAAATAGTCAAGGGGTGAGGTCTCTGGTCCAGCCCACAACCAGACCTCGTCTCTGTCTGTTCTTACTCTGTGGGCCCTACATTGCCTACATGTTCAGGAGCTAAGCTATGGACTAGGATGAGATGAAGAAACCTCTCTGAACCCAAGTTTGTCTCATAATTCTTCAAAACCAGTATATATTTGGCCAGCCTTCCTCCAGAAAGTGTTGCTGTGAAACTGGTAAATAACACAAACATAGATATTAAAGGGAGAATGGCAGAATGTGAAAGGGAAAAGAGATTTATTACCATTAGCTATTTGTGCTTTTGATTTTCTTCTTAAAAACAAAACCAAAAAAAAACACATGGAAAAGGGGACAGGTCTGAAGGTAGCATCCACACAGGGGAGGGTAATATGATAGCCTGCTTATGTTTAAAGCATTTTTTGGAAAGCAGGGACCCCTAATTGTGGGAAATAGTCAATAGGGGAGGACTGCAATGGAAAAGGAAGGAACCAGGTCTGAGCGTTGAACCTCCCTGTTTATGCTTGAGCTCTGGCATCTGGTTCTGTAGATTTGCTTGAGGGTAAGTGAAGGGGGTTGCAGCACGAAATCAGAGGAAAAATGTATGGTCTGGGAGTAATTTCTTAGTAGTGTTTTAAGTCTGGGGAGATGGGACTGATTCCTCCCCTGAATTTCCTTACACCAAGCGTAGGTTGTTGGAAGTTGGTGCAGAAAAATAGTCCCACTATCTAACTGGTATTTTACTAGAAAAATGCATCTGCCTGATCTGTCAGTCTCTGTCTTTATATCTAAACTTTATTTCCTTATTCACCCAGAGGACAGGGTGCACTAGAAAAGTGCTCATCTGCAAGGCACTGAAAGCACACATAGCATTGAAAAAAAAAATAATAAATCCCCTTCCTTTCCCTTCCAATCTGTCAGATTCATGGACCAGAAAGGATATCAAATCAATCAGGCCTGGCTGTGTGTTTAGTAGTAACGGAACATAAAACACATTTGGGGCTCACCTGTTGAGAAATTCGGATGAAAGTTTCCCTTCAGAATGTCTCGTTTTCATAAACACCCAGACCCTGCGTGGTGAGGAGACCTGCAGAAACTCCCCCTGTTAGGCAGCATGAGGATTACACAGCTGGGCTTAGCTCCATTAATAAACACCCTGCTCAGAAAGTCCTTCTCTACAGGGCTCTGTATACTCTACCAGGAAAGCGAAGAGGCCAAGGGCTTCAAAACTGTGAGTTATTATTTTGAACTGCTATAAAACATGGTGCTTTGGTTGTTCTCCTTCCCTTCCTGGTTTTACCTGGCTGAAATCTGTACAGTGTGGTTTCTTGTGATGTTTTTGGGCCTGTCCCTGCCAGCCCGGTGTGTCTCAGATTCCCCAGCTCATCTCCAAACATCTCAACACTTACCTTAGCGCAACTCTGTTGAGCCCAATATTTTGAGACTTAATCTGGCACAAAGGATCCCTTGGGTTATGATTTTCTAAAACTGCTGGGCTCTATCATACAAATTTCCTGCTTTTCTAAGTCAGAGGGTCACTGTCAGAGGACCGATGAGTACTTGAGAATGGACATGCACCCAACTTAGACTTATGCACGCAGCCAGAGGGAAAAGTGTGGTCTATTGCTGCCCCTGTCAGTGTTTAAGACAACACTTCCAGGGAGCTGTAAGCTGGGAAAAGTTGGCTGTGGCTGCCTGCAGAGGTCTATAATTTGGCTATGATCCCAGCTGATACAAAGCTTTGAGATTTGTGGTGGGTGCTACACCCTGTAGATACACACAGCCAGGCCTGGTCCTGGAGCTACACCCGGGGGTTACACCACGTACAGCCAGGTCTGGTCCTGTTTCAACAGTTTCTTCTGTCACCTTTGAAGGGTTTTATTCCAGCCTCAGCTATTAAAAGCCCATTTCATGGCAGGAATTTGCTATAAGCCTCTTTAAAACTTTTATTCTTTAAAAAATGTAGCTAGGAGCAGCCTGAAATGTGGTCACTGGAGAATGAGCTCAACAGACACGGTACCTCACTGCACGTATCTGCAGCATGGTCAGAGCCTCCCTACAAAACCAGAGGGCTCTTTCCATCTCCCCAGGGCACCAGGGATGGTGTGAGGACCAGCCTGATGTATCAGCAGCCCACCAGCCCCTCACCTAGGTGTGACCTTGACCAAAGCACTTTGTCCCAGTATCCCCACTGGGACAACAAAAATAAAAGCCAAAATTTTCAATACTTGCAGAGCTGGGGTCACAAAAGGACTCAGGAATGTGGCTCCAGTGCCCACTGTTCTTACAGCACAAAATGTGTGCCTTGCTAAGGACTGGAGAGTTGCTCTCCATCTCCTCTTGTCCCTTACCTCCCCAGGCACCTGGTAAAAGTGGCAGAGGTTCATCTCACCCAGGGTTTGCCACCTGAAGCTCTCAGAGCAGGACACTGTGACAGCCCAGGGCACATCCAAGGCTTGGTTCATCCCACCAGCCTTCATCTCCTGCAGCGGGATGGGACATTGCCCCTTTCCGCTTTTCTGGAAGCATTTAGGATCTACACAACCAAAGGACTGGGTGCATGGCTTCTAGCATCCTAGGATGGTTTTGGCAGCATTACCAAAGCACCGAGCAGAATCTGGGTGTGAAAGACCATGGAGACCTAGTGACCAGCTCAGGTGCACAGAGGGTGCTGAAAATGCATCTTGTTGTCTTGACTTGTAAGTTTTTCCTGCCCTCATCTGAAGAATAAATAGCTGCAGCATGGAAAATTGTAGTACCCTTCCCACGACGCCAGTGCTGCTGCATCTGCTGACACAACTCTCTCTGCTTCAATGTTTATGTGGGGCTCTGCTGTCCCTCTCCCTTTATTTCCAAAAAAAAAAAAATAAATTGTTTTTCCATGGCTGGTGGTGTAAGCATGAACCACAGCTGTATTAGGACCACCAGGCAGACTGAAGCTAGCAATAATGCAGCTGTGTGACAACACCTTCTTCTGTGACAAAGGCTCCTTCCCTGACTTCAGATAATGACGGTGGGTTTTATTTATGAATAAGCCATTTTCCAGGGGATGAGAAGCAATGAAATCAGCCCAGGCTCAGCCAGCTTTCTGGGGTTGCAGGAATCCACAATAAATGGGATCCATCCCATGACTGTTAGCCTCAATTAAGCCATGCCTTGTTTAAGTGCCCGGAGATGCACATGCTTGTCAGATACTAATAGTTTTAAGTACATGACGACCCTAGTGTGTCTTAGGTAAGCCATGTCCAAACCCTTACATGTTTCAGAATCCTTCAGGCCTTGATCTAACATCCGCTAATTGGAATAGTCTTTCCGACAGACTAAATATTTGCAGATTCCCTTTCCTCGGCAGCGCACTGGAGTCTCAGCACTGACATCCTCCTGGCGCTGCGTCCTGGGTACCGTCCCCCGGGAGGGCAATATTGGACTTTTAACATTATCTGGAGCTGATTAGCATCAGATCTTCTGGCATCCATCCCAGTCTTCTTCTGTGTCCATTTTGTGTTTTCCCTTTTGCTATTATTCTTAATTTTATTTTTTTTTTTTATTTTTTAAATGAAGGGAATATATTTGACCAGCATCAGATTTTGAGGGAGACAGAAATACATCAGGGAGCACTCAAAAGATTCAAGGCAATGCTGAGGTTGTTATTTTTTTCAGGTTTACTTCTGCTGGAGGGAGGTTATTGTGAATTAACTGTGGCAAAGACTCCAGGTTGACACAATGCCCAGCCACAGCTATGGGTTGAGGCAGTCAGCTGCATGGAAAGGTGCTACTGGAATGACAGATGGGTGGTTAGACTCAAAATAATTACTTTCTGCCCCATTTTGCTATAAACCTCCTTTACAGCCTTCTCTGTCTCAGCCCCCTGAGAGCAAAACACAATGAATCCATCCTTTTTTTCCCACTCCTAGACCTGCACTTCTTACTGTCCATGAATTTTCCCCATGCAATAATTTAGCAAAGGCTGCACTGGGTTAGCCCAGAGGTAGCCTCTCTGTTCTACTTCTGAGAAGATGCAGGAGCTCAGGAAGGAACAAATGAGCCTGCATACAGCAAGACCAGTTTCAGATCTGTCCTTGTTCCGTTCCAGGACCTTAAAAGACATTTATTTTCCATTCTCCTTCAGTTCCTGGCACTTTTTCTTGAGGCTGTAGACTCAGCTTCTGAGGCAATGGCAGTGCTGACTGTTAGAAATGTAATGGAGGCTACCAAAGATACCTTCATGCCAGCATCCAGGCAGGGCAGTTGCTTTCTTGCCCCTACCAAGCAGGACACACATTCCATATCTCCTTCCTACCTCAGCTATATTTTTCAGGACTGCATCTCAACTATTTCACATGCTGATTGTTAAATACAAATGCACACCACCACTGACAATCCAAAAAGCGATTTGGGATGGCTTAATTTCCATTTTCTCTATCAGCTTAAGAAGCGGACGAGTGCTCCCTGGCACTTCTCTGTGCAGAGATTTTAAGGGTGGCAGAATCCCTCACACCCTTAATTTGATCTCCTGCCTAGCACACACCAGGCGCTTTCACCTCGTAACTGGACTGAGCCCAGTGACCTGGATTTGTTTAAAGTACCTTTTCCTGAAGGTACCCTAACGATTGGCCAACCCTTTAACCATTCCTTGATAGATTGCCACAGGCTGTCAGCTCCCCCTCCAATTTACAAGGCCCACTTGCTCATAACCAACGTTTTTTTGGCTGCAGCTCCCAGCTGTTGGCTCTTGCTGATTTATTTTTTTTTCTTTCTCTGACCAGAGCCCTTTATTATTCCCTTGTGTTAAGATAATATGATTGTAGCTCTTGCTGGAAGCATGGATGATTTTGTTCCTCTGAATTCGTGGCAGCTCTTAGCCCACGTCTATGCTTGGATAAGTCAACCAGCAAAAGGGGAAGGCTTGAACCACCACAGCCCAGGTTGATTCTCCTCTTTTCCCAAAACTATTGGGAAAAGGGGGTGGTTAGGCAAGTCTTGAAGCACTCTGAAGGCAGTAAATTTGGGGCAAAGCTAAATCCCTGCTGTGTTGGAGTAATGCTGAGTGGAAAGCACAGCAGTGGGAGGAGAAGACAACCCTCGAGCTTCTTTGCAGTGAGGTCCCACTTCATCAGCTCACTGTGCTTCAGTGATTTCCCAGATAATTTGGCAACAACTGATGGGCAGACAGGGGTGGGAGGTGTTTATCCCTCCATCTGACATGCAGCATGAGGTTTTGGAGAGCCACAAGCTCCGTAGCTCCACCTCAGACTGCCTGGCATCCGTATTGGGAGGATTTCACTCTGTCCTTTTCCCCATCCTCCCTCTCAGCTGCATCTCAAGTGCCACAGAAGTGAAAAATGTTTTTCCATCGACTTCAACGGGCCCCAGCTCCGGCTCCCAGCGTGTGCATGTGTCTCACTTCCAAGCGCGGCTACCCCGGCTCAGACGCGGTGTGTCTGAAGGCTCCTGGCATGCACGTCCTACAGCTTTCCTGCTCAGCTCTCAGCCGCATGGCCAAGGACTTCACGCCTTGAGTGCAGGCCATCTCCTGGCTGGATGTGTGGTTCCTTCCAGACTGCCAGCATTAGCAACTTGTCCGTGTGCAGCTTCAGCCCTGACCTGGCTGTGGCTGTGGCTGATGCTTCTGGGGGCCCACCTAGAGCTCAGTGCCCTCCTCCCTCCCATCACGCACACACAGACACCCCTACATCTATGCAAAGCCATGTGCATTTCCTGGCTTTGTTTCAACAAGCAGAAAATAAAAATAATAATATAATAATAATTATTAAAAAAAAAAAAAGTGGGAACCTCTGCTCTAATCTGCAGGGACAGGATTCCTGAATTAATAAGTCACCAACATCTAATTCACCTCCCTGTCCTTAGCAGCAAGCGTAATGATTCCCCCTTTGCCTCTAACAAAAGCAATGAAAAGAAAAAAAAAAAAAAAAAAAAAAAAAAAAAAAGAAACAGAGAGAAAATTCCCGAACAATGCTTCCTTTTTGTGCTCCTAACTTCAGCAACTGGGGGTACTTCCATGATCTCAAAATTAAAACAATCCAGACAAACAATATGTCGAGCTCTGTCCTACTTCCTGCTGCAATTATTCCTAATGTTTGGCCTCAGATCAGAGGCAGCAGCAATCTCTATAAATACGACAGCGGAGCAGAGAGCTATTTCCAACAGAAACGCCTCCCGAATCATGTCAGGAATTTATGAGGCTGAGAACGGGCCAAGATTGAAATATGTTCTGGATCAAATGGCATTGCATAGGTGGCTCTGATCAGCTTGGCAGTGGTGGGATGAAGGAGGAATCCTCCAGATGGAGGAGTGGAGGGATATTTATTGATTTAAAAAAATAATAAATTAGAGCTGAGAGTGACAAGAAAAGGCATTGGTATTTTCGAACTCAGGCTCTGCCAGACAGGCCCTGCAAGGAAAAAGCTTTAACAAGTCTAAATTCCTCTTCATCTTTTTTTTTTTTTTTGTTGTGTGTATGTGTGTGTTGTTCTTATTCCTAAAGCTCCCTGGACCACGTTGTGCCTGGTACATAGGAAGAAGCAATCCCTATCCCTTTACCTTTTCCTCTCTAAATCTCATCTTCCTGGGGGCATGCTTGCAGATTTGAGCCCCCACTCACTGCAGACTGTTTGAAGAGGGCATCAGCTAGGGGGGGGGTCGCTCTGTGCCTGCCTCTCCTCAAATATAAAACAATTTTTTTTTGCTGGTTCCCCTTTCTGCTGAGACCACGTCAGGCTGGACAGAGTCCTCCTCAGAGCCAGCTCAGGCACCTTGGCCTAAATAAACCAGATGGGGAAGGGAAAAGAGAGCCATGGAGATGGTCTGGCACACCGTCTTCCCTTGCTGGCTCTCAGGAACCCAGAAAAGAAGCACCAGCCTCTATTTTATTTCAGTGCATTTGCTGAGGCTCAGTATGAACCTTTTCACCCCATTTTCCTGACCCTTGAGTAAACCAGAGGTCTCACCTCTGCAGAGACTTGGGGACCAGTATCATCTCAGGCAGAGCAACATTTCTTTAGCAAACCTATAGCAGCATCACAGCCTCAAACCAGGGGTTTTCAGGGGCAAACTCCTGGTTCACACCTTAATAGGGCTTCTGGGCAGGGCCACCAAATAGGATGCCATGTTTTGTGAGTCTCAGCTATGCTCCATGAATTTCAGGCTGTTTTTGAAGGAGCTGTGACGTTCTGAAATATTATTTTTTTTCACTGAAAGCACTCCCAGATGTCAAACCCTACGAGCAGTTATCATTTATTGATCAAGGTGGCATCACATGGTTGGACCCGATGCGCACACAAGGAATACAGGGGTCATGGAAAGCTCATGCCCTCTGTGAACTTTTGGACCAATTTAATATTTGTTATGGCAAATTAGTCAGCATTTGGAGCAGCACCCATCTGTACTGTCTCTGTAGCCGATGGAAAAAGTCTGAAAACCAAAGAATTTGTCTACCACAGTCAGATATTGAAGATGAGCTGCTGAGGGTGCATGGACAGCTACTTTTGTCTAGGTGCCAACATTTAGAAGCAATACCCATTCTTGGCCTCGAAGCTGTGATATATATATCCTATTTTCCACACTGTCCATGCTACTGGTAATATGTATGATAAGGGAAAAATTAGGGGAAAAGGGAGAAGTCATTTTTGAATAAATAAGGAGATCACACAGAGCTAGCAGGAATTGTCTATACTACTACGGAGGACGTGGCTTAGAGCTGACATGTCTAACAGGAGAAGAAAAGTAGCCAGAAAAACAGTATAAATTAAAACAACCTTCATCTCAGGGCTAAATTCTCCTTTAGCTTCTTTGGGAATTCCAAAGGATGAGATGTGGGACCTGCATACTTGCATTTGAATACAATAAAATTGTACCTTAGGATGGTGTCAGAATCTGGGATGGTATTGCAAAGAAAGAGGAGTCATTACTTGCTTTTATTGCTTTTATAACATCTTTTTCAAACATTTCTGCCTGCCTGTGTCTGGGCACCGGACATTACCTGTGACCTGGTCTAAGGCAGTCATTCTTACATTAGTACGTTTGTAAGAACACGTGGATTCTGGATAGAGATGACTTTTCAAGCGTGTCCCCCCGGCTCGTGAAGATTTAATTCAGTTCTGCTGTGGTGGCAGATGAAGTCATTTTAAGGGCAAGACGTTGCCTTGCCTCGCACCTACACAGCCTGCAGGATTCTTCTGTATCCTCATGTCTTGTCCGGCCCCTCTGCACATAAGCTGCAAATATTTAGACTTCTTGGCTCACCCTCACCAATGTGTAACTTAAACCCTCATCTCTGTGACCCCTGACTTTTGCCTCAAACCTTACAACTTGTATATCATTACCGAGTTCCTGCTCCATCATTCCTGGGCCTCCTTTTGACTTTTCCATCAGATTCACTGGAGGTGGAGTTCCCATCTTTTTCCAATATTCTTCCACCAAGGGCTCTCATTCCTGGGGCCGCTCCATAATGCATAATGCTCCTCTCATGTTCCTGCCAGGTAGGTCTTTATTAGTTTTGGTTCTATGTGTTGGATCATTGTTTGGATTGTTATGTGACTAAGCCCTGGACAATAACAGGATTCTGTGCGTTCACTGGGGTTTTCGTCATCATTTCCAGGACCAAAACTTCCCTAATTAGAATGAAGTAACAAGAGAAAGAAAAGAAGGAAAAAGAAAGAAAGAAAGAAAGAAAGAAAGAAAGAAAGAAAGAAAGAAAGAAAGAAAGAAAGAAAGAAAGAAAGAAAGAAAGAAAGAAAGAAAGAAAGAAAGAAAGAAAGAAAGAAAAGAGGGAGAGAGAAATGAACACAGACCATCCACTGTTACCCTCTATTTGCAAAAGCCATCTAAGCAGTGAAACAATGCTCCCAAAATTTCCCTTTAGATGTTACAGCCCAAACTCACTAACTTTTGTCGCCTTTGACAGTTTTTTATTGCTGTTTCCTTCAACACTGGTCAATATTTGCATAATAAAGTTTCTCTGATGCTGGAATGCAGCCATGTCTTTGGAAACAAGCCCTGGCTCTGTCAAGAATGCCTCTTAGAATGAAAGAAATATCTGAATTTCCTTAATTTGTGTAGGGATTTCCCTTTCAGTAGCTTGGCTAGCCCTGGTGGAATAATAGTTAAAGGAGACATTGTGCCCTGTTATTTTCTTCTTTCTCTTTGTGCTTCAAAGGTCAAGATAATATAAGCTGCAGCTCTGCAAAACTGAAGGAAAATCTTCAGACAATCACTGCAAAGGCAAAACAGAAGATGCAGCTGGATTTCTGTAGGGGAAGCAGCTGTGGGCTCTGTTTTGAATGGGTAGGATTTGGGAAAATTCCTGAAGGCTGGGAATACGTGTGGCATTTGTAAAGTACAACATACCTGGCAGATACAGAGCTAACATCAATGTTTATTATACCAATAACACCCGTGGCCTCCAAGAGCTGAGTGCTCAACAGAAAAGAGACATTCAGGGGCTTGTTAGTCTGCTCTGACTTGCTATAGATGCTAGTTCAATTCCAGCCCGGTTTGACAGCAGTGAAAAACTGCTATCTCCTCCCTGCCTGGAATTAGTAAAAACAGTTATGTCATTTTACAGAAGCCATGGTTGTCCCCGGTGATATCTTGTCATCAGTGAGGTGGGTGGTGAAGCAGCTGCTTCTTCCTCCAGGTTCACCAATAGCTGATTCCCCTTCTATTATCTCTGAAGACCTCACAAGCCTTTCATATTATTTGACCAAGGCATGCCACTTCCAAACTTTGTAGGGTGATATCTGACCTGGTATCTCAGCTGGCAAGCCTGACTTCTTTGCCCTACCTGACCCACCATCTCCAGAGTAACTTCTTGCAATGAGATAAACTCAGAGTAACTTATTGCAGTGAGATCTACATAAAGAGATGCAGATTCCTCAAGTCAAAGCAAGGGATGGCTTGTTACGTAGTGACCTTTCAGTCACTTATTTATTGATTGCACAGAATCCAAAGTGTGTCCATAATTTTATGCTAACTTGATGCCCAAGGCACCTATTTACTCCTTCTTATGCAGTCAAGTCACTCATATTCCCATAGACCGCATCCAGGCTATCAAACAGATTTAGACCACAAGTATTTTGGCATGAGATCTTTATGTATATATAACAACATATTCGTGCTCCTGCTGCGTAGGGACCTAGAGGTTTGCTCTAATATTTGCTGCAGTGTCAAAGCATGCCTGGAATGCTGAACCCATGCATTCCGGATTAAGGACAAGCTGGGTTTTCTTTCTCGTAGAGCAGTCAACATCTGCTGGCCCTTGGTGGAGATGCAACCCATCATCTGTGAGCAGCTGGGTGCCGGGGCTCAAACACACAGCCTGGTTATGGCAGCTGCACACATTGCCACATGTTGGGTGAGATGGAAGAACTATCCCAGCACATATTCTCCATGCAAGGCAAGCAGAAGTTGGACATTTCTGTGTGGTAAACTGAGCTGATGTGAATGATCTCACATTTGGCTGCTGTGGCTCACCTTGCGTTTGATAACCCTATTAAATGGCTCTGTCGTGTTCAGGACCTAACCAGAGGTATTTATGGAGACTTGCTGGGTTTTGACTATTGCCATGTGTCTTTCCAAAGGAAGATTTCACTGAGGCATGACTTTCATCCCATGAAGGTGAGCAGGGAAGTCGGTCAGATGACTGCATGTCTGACAAAGTATTTCCAACGTCTGCACTGGCAAAGATCTTTTTGCCTCCTAAGGGCACAGCTCCCCTTAATCCACAATGAACTCCCCTGTAGCATTAAAGCAAGGAGGGTTGTGCTCCGATCTAGCCTTGAAGCCCATTTGCATGGCCTGGTTTGCATCAGCAGACTGCCGGGTCCGCAGTACATGGCATTTGGCCTCGGGCCTCCTCTGGGCCCTGTGTGATGCCCCATGGCCCTAGTTCATAGCAATTATTGGAGGGGTTCAGTTCAAAGTGTCTGAAATATTAAGTGGGTTGTGCTGCAGCCTGCCAGAGCAATGTTTTTATAGTAAGAAAGTGAGGGTAGGTGTTACGAGCTCTGAGATGTGGCATAAAGACTTGTGGGGGTGTTTGAAGGTGCAAAGCCTGCCGGGACAGTGTTGAAGGCTTGTGCTGGGCAGAGGGAGCCAAAAGTGGTGCAGTCTCATCAAAAACACCTCCTCTACTAAATAAAGCTGGCCGGGGCCTGTTCACTGGCCCTGAGACCAAGTGTCACAGGATGGCTTGTGTCCAAACACCTCGACTCTCCTCTCCCTGAAAGCAGGGCTTGGGAGGGAGCTAACAATGAGGCAGTGTGGACAGCCAGAGCTCAGGCTTGTACTCTGGACCTCTGTGACTTAGCAGTGAAGGTATTCCTTAAGATTCTGGGGAAAAAAAAAAATCATGGATTCTTAGACCAGCTCTGCTTCATGGCTTAGAAGCAACAAGGACCTTCTTATGAGGACTACTGCAGCTTTATAATGAAATCTTAAAGTAGGTGGTGGCCCAGCTCTCCTTCATCAAATGCAACAGCAGCAGCATTGCCCACCTTCCAGTGCAACGTCACTCCAGAAAAGAAGCCCACCATGTCTTCTGGCTTCCCCTTCCATAGGTTATTCATGCAGGCAACACCATTCCCAGACAAGGTTATTACAAAAGTGTGTTATTCCACATGGGAGTGGCAGATACAGCACTGCCAAGACTACAGGGAAACAGCCCCTGGTCTCATGTCACTGGAAATGGGCTGGGCCCAGTCTCTTGGAGGTAAGTGTCTGTCTCTCATTACGGTAATATCTGAATGATCCTCATGCTGAGAGGGGAATAGAGACCTTATCTTGCAGATGGGAAAGAAAGGGAAATACAGATGAAATATCATCAACAAATGTCACGCCCCAAATCTATGCATTTCACATGTCCACACTAGTGACAAGGGTCACCTTGTTATAGAAACTCAAATTTTCTACCATGTAACTCAATAGTTTTGTACAACATAATAATAAAGAAGTTATATCTTCTGAAAATCTTTCTGCATAGGTTATGCAAAAGTTGGCTAATACATCCCAAATGTCCCAGCTGGTTTATGACCAAATACACATTAGCCTGGCTAGCAATCACTCAGAAAAAGGCTTGTTAGGCAGCTCTTTGCCATTATTTTTTTTCCTCAGACATTAAACAGCCTCGTCCACCTAGATCATAAAATGTCTTCCTAGCCCTGCAGACTGTTAAATGTGTGCCTGCAGACATTTACTGTCACATCTGGAAAAGCCCATGCTATCATAATGACTTCAATACAGATTTCATCAGAAGACACATGGAAATTAAGTTGGATTCACCAAATCCCTTGCAAGCCATTCCATGCTAAGCACATAAGAGCTGATTCCCTCCGTTTTGGGGTCTGTGTAAAGGCTGCACAAGCTGGTGGTGCTCAGCTTGTCTTGCTGGTGAGTCTCCAGGACTAGTGTTGGATCAAGCTGTCACACTATACTTATGCCTTTCCCTGATCCAGCAGTCCTGTCGCTGACGGGCTCTGCATATTTTGGATTCCTGGGTGCCTCTGGGACTCTGGTGCACGATTCTTTCTCTGACACTTGCTAGCACGATGAAGTCATGTCTCCTTCTCTTGAAAAACCTCTATAAAATCATAGAATCATATGGCTTGGGTTGGAAGGGACCTTAAAGATCATCTAATTTCAATGTCCTGCCATGGTCAGGGACACCTCCCACTAGGTCAGGTTGCCCCCAGCCACACCCAGCCTGGCCTTGGGCACTGCCAGGGCTGGGGCACCCCCAGCTCCTCTGGGCAGCCTGGGCCAGACCCTCGGCGCCCTCAGAGGGCAGAATTTCTTCCCAATTTCTTCCCGAAGCCTCCCCCCTGCCAGGCTCCAGCTGCTGCCCCTCATCCTGGCCCCCCAGCCCTGACCAAGAGTCCCTCCCCAGCTTTCCTGCCCCTGGGGCCTTCTCTTCCCCAGGCCCACCACCCCCAGCTCTCTGCAGCATTTGCTGCAGTTCTGGTAGGGGCAGGGTGTTCCCTAACTATCTATGAGCCTGCTGACTCATCTTCTTGTTTTCTAGTTGTCTGCAGTCTGTGGTGTGGTGTAAAGGCTGCAGTGGATGGTCCATGGTCTAGGTCATGTTATAACGATGCAGTGCAATGGGAGCTCCATGAACACAGTACTGCACATCGTACAAGTAGCACTGGCTGTGGCTGGAGAAGAGCAGACCCAAAAGAGTCCTTGGCCTCTGGTTGTGCTGCTCCAGCACATATCAGCTGGAAGATGGCCATGCCTTTTGTAATGCTATCTTCAAATGGTGGAGGTGGCAAAATTGTATTTTGATTATAAATGTCTCATTCCCTCTTGGCTTTGGGGACTCTGCCCACAGAAAAGGCTGTTTCCACACAGGAAAATGTCTGAAACATGAAATTTTGCATAAACACAGAGAAATGTTTCTTCCTTTAAAAAGCCTCCAGTGTCACAAACCCAAGTATGGGAAATCTTGCCGAGAAAAAAAAAAAAAAAAAAAAATCTTTTCTCTTGTTGAACATAGACAAGTTTTACTCCCAAGTTTGTTTTCAAGCCAGGAAGGACAAAAGTCCTTTTCATGAAACTTTAAAATACTGGGAAAGAAATACAAAGTTTACAAATTCCTTTCAACGCTCCTCCCTATTTTACCATCATTACTGGAAACTCACTGGACCTGAAACCTTTCTGGCTTGAAAACCAATCAGGTGACATTTTAAAATACAGCCTTGAGAGGCAATCGGTGACTTCATTCCCTTCTTTCCCTTGATTGTTGCACTTTCTTGTCTCGGTGGTCCCCAGCTCTGCGCCTTCCAGCCCACTTTGAAACCCGCTGTCTGCCTTTTTGCACACACAGAGCAGCACGGTCATGTCAGGCCCCTGGCTTCCCACCCGGCTCTACACCCGGGTCATGATTGACTTCATATGCTTACAAACCCCACACAGGCCGTGCAACGAGCTCTGCCTTGAGCCAACCAGCACTCCTGAGCCCATCGCAGATACTTTCCCATGGATGCAAAGCATGATGAGGTGGGTGGCCACGCCATCAAACCCATGCTTTTGCACCTTCTTTTGCAGGACATTCAGTGCTGGATGCTGGTGAGGTTTGGTAGTGCCATGAAGGTCTTGTGGGCTGTTTCCCCAGCCCTCCATCCAGCTGCTCATGATGGAGAGGCTTCTGCTTCCCCTGCAGCCCTCACCTTGCAATACCTGAGCATGTTTCCACTGCCTCAGACAAGGTGCAAAGGCTGAAGTAGAAACCTCTGTGGCCTAGGTGAGCACCATGCAATATACCACTGAGGAGTCTATTCTTGAAACCCTGTGCCCAAAGCTAGCTGAGTTGTAAAGACAGTGAAGCTACCAGCTCCTGAGGGATTTGGGGCCAGCCTCTGGTTCTCAGCATTCACTCCTTTCTCTGAGCAGCATTAAGGGATCTCATACATGGTACAGAAGTGTAATGGAGGTACAGAGTTTTCCTGCCATAACTGAGAGAGAGGAAAAACAGAAGTTTGCTGCTAGTCCTTCCTGGTTAATTGTCCTATTCTGCTGTCCCATAGGAGATATAACAGGAAGGGGCTTTTGTGACCTCTGTTACTTCCTCCCAAGAGTGATACATGCTTCTTTTACTCTAGCAGATTTGTCTCTCCTTCCTGTAGACCTTCCAACTGCATGCAGGCTGAGCCCCAGTCATTGGTCGTAGGTTTACCACGGGGTGTCAGGGCTTGCCAGGACCTCCATCCTCTCTGTTTGTTCATCAAAGTGGATGGAAGAAAGCTATGAAGGAAAAGCAGCAGCTCAGGAGAGCCTGAAGGTAGTATGGGACCCACAACTTCTTCGTCTCATCCCTCAGACTTCAATTCATTAAGCAAGAAGGTAAATGAGCAAAGCAAAACCAGACCTGGTGTCACCAGTGAAGATGAAAGTAGTTCATTTCCTGTGGTCAACAACTTAGTGTTTTTGTGAGATAAACTTTTTTATATTTATTTATTATTTGGAAGAAAAGGCTCTATCTCTCTCTATGGATCCGTGACCATGTTGTGGCCCAGGATCACTGCCTGAGATCCGTCTGTTGGGTGTGTCATCTTCTGGTTTTCTGGAGGGCACTGGAACAAGAAAAATAAGTAAAGGGGACCCAGTCCTAAGCCTTCAAAGCTGTGTCTGTGTTAATGAGCCAGCTATAGCTGCTCCAGCTCTGTCCCATGACCTTCCAGACTGCTCAAATCTTAACCTACTCCTTAACTTACTCTGTTTGAGGTCCACACCAGCTGGTGAGACCAGACAATTTCCCGGCTTGGTCATCCCAACAAAGGGCAAGGATCATTGACAAAAGTCCGAATGAGCAAAGTTATCTGTTTGGGGGATAAAAGCCATCTGTTTGCCAATTCTCCTGTGCCACTTGCCCTGGGGGGGGGGGGGCAGTGAAACGGCTCCAGCCTGTTTTATTTACTGGTCAAATACAGACAAAGACACAGGTATCTTGGGGCTGTACTTTTCACTCGAGTCCAAGAAAGAAGTGTGATTTCCAACACATCTCTCCCTTTGGCACAGCCTGTTGGCTGGGCTGAGATATTTCAGCATGAAACCTTCAGGCTGCTGTGATGCTGAGATGCCAGTGGTCCTCATTTAGGCACGTCCATCTGGCCTTACCCCATCTGCTAGCAGGGCTGTGTCTCCTCTAGACCCTTCCCCATTCCTCTGATCCAAGGAATGTAAGAAACAGGCACAATGCCAGCTGGGACAGGTACCAGAAGAAGCATGGCACCGGCAGCAGGAACACAATAGCTCATTAGTACCTCACACCTTCCAGGAGCAGCAGACCTGTTCTTGGTCGAAACAGTTTGTCTGATAGGGTTCTGTAAGTGAGAGTAATGTGGTCCATCTGGTAGCTCCAGAACTGGGATCTAAGCCCAGCACCTTGGTCAAAGTCCAAACAGAAAGTTCAGCTGTAGCTGAGACTCCACATTTGAAGAATAATTTGGTTTTCCACTCTCAGACACACACTTAAGAAGCCCTGGTTATAAGTGAACATAAAGGAGAGCAGGAAAATGAATTGGTGTTTCATAGAGAAATGCCTTTCTTTGACACATTATGCTGATGATTTAGCGTATTTCAGTGACAGTTTAGCCAGAATAGAGACAGGGAGTGAGCTCCAAGAGTTTGGGGTTATTATTGCTAAATGAATTTACCTCACTCTATTAGAAGCACTGTTACTTTGTTTTTCCTCAAAGTGCAGCAAGTGTAACTGGAGTACCCTGACGGTGTGCTGTTTTGGAGCATTTCTGGGCTATTTTACACCCGGATGAAACAGGCACACAAATGCTAATTTCTAAACACTGATTATAGAGGGACTGCAGGGTGAACTGAGTCAGCAACAGGGATACCTCCCACCTTTGGTGCTCTTGACACATCAATCCCCTGCCAAAGTTCACTGGAACTGGCCACTGAGATCAGGAGATATCAGAAGATATCAGCAGAGGACAGACTTAGAGCCACTCATTAAGACAGAAGAAGAACATCCCAAAAGGCTTATATACTTAGAAAAGCAGGGTGCAAACTGTAGTCCTCACAGCTTACCAGAACTTGCCACCTCTCCTACAATTCTCAGTTCTGATAGACAGAATCTGGGCAAGTTTACCAGGTGCTTTAGGCCATTGCCAGTACCAAGTGTTCTCTCTTTTTCTAACCCTCTGCCAGTCATAGATAGCCTTGTGAGAAGAGCAAGAGATGATCTCCTGGATCTAAGATGTCCCTAATCAGAGATCCATGTATTTATTGTCACTCCTTTAATCCATGTGCCCCAGGAATAGATCTGTCAGTCTTCCTGAGAAAATGAAATACCTTTCCAATATATTCCCACCTTCTTCCTTCTTGAGCATCCAACCTGTAGGCTGCATCTGTCACAGCTCCACTTGCCTCTGGAGGCCCCTTAGATCCCCGTAAAGCACCATGGGCTCCAGCTGGGCTTGTGAGCTGTCAATACCTTGAATAGGATATTCAGCACCTCAGCTTCCAGACTTGCCCATGATATAAGAGAGAGCTTAGACCATTATCACCCAGTTCCTGCTCTGTTCTGCAACAACAAGTCCATCTTTCCTCTGGTTTAACCATGCAGACAATGTGGGGATATAAAGGATATGAAAAAAATATGGTGTCAAACATAACTGCATTTTTACAAAATGTTCCTGTAGCTAATATAATGCACAGTCCAATGCACTTTACAAGGTAAGCCTTCTAAAATCTGCTACCAAACACCAGAATTCGTATGTCCAGCTGGTATAAATCACTGCTGCTGATTTGCACCAGCTGAGAACCAAGTCACAATTTCTTAATTAAATAACTTCCCTCTGAGCAAAAAAAACCTGCACTTTAAAAAATTGTAACTGAACTACTTCATGTCATTGAAGAGAGAGAGAGAGAGGAAAAAAAAAAAGAGAGAGAAAGAAAATGAGAGAAAGGAAAGGAAAGAGAGGGAAAGATATTTTATATATATATATATATATATATGACTTTGGAGGTTCAATTCCTTTCACTGCAAAGGAATGGGGAAGTTTGGGAAGCCCAGACTAAATCACTCACAATGATAACAGGGTGATAGTGAGAGCAGTAAAACTAATTTATTGGGCTGAGTTTATCTGATTCCAGAGAAAGTGAGTACTGCTGAGTGCAGCCCTGACTGTGCTTGCATCTGACAAGACACAGTTCAGATGCAAAATTACATTAAGCAGATGTAGCCCATTAAGAAGCTGAGTCTGAAAATGTACTTTATCCTGTCATGGCAAATCCTAGTTGAAAACTTTGGTCCTTAAAAAAAAAAAAAAAAAAGAAAGAAAAAAATAAAAACTATAAGAAGATGTTCTATTTTGGGTTTTATTACCTTAATATTTTTTTGTGTGTGTGTGTGTGTGTCACTCCTAGTTACAGGGCAATGATAAATATAAACCCACCTCCGCTAGATTTGTAACATATCATAGCTTCATAGCTCTGTTACCTAGCCTCAGCTGAAGCATTGGAAAATCCCTGAGGAGGAAACCCAGCAGGACCAGTCTTGGATTCGGTTATAATCCAGAATTAGTCTAGTTGGAGCTCAGAAGTAAACCAGGTAAAACACAATTCTTATATTCCTACCCCACAGCGGGGTAAAAAGCAGCATTACAGAGGGTATGGAGCCAGTTTGTGCCTCCCTGGCACACATCCATCAGCAAGATGATGCCGAGTTAGCTCAGTTGTAGACATCTTCATTGCAGTCACCTGAAGTTTCATGAGATAATTCTCCAACCAGGTGCCTGTGTGTATGGGAGCACCCCATACAACGTGGGACCCAAGCAAGAAGGAAAGCTTGGAGGAGATTTGAGATCTCTGTTGTTGTGCCAGGAGAGGGTGGGATTGTTGTTAAAGAAAAATTGTGGTGAATTCCTGGACCCATTCATTTACATCTACCCTAATTATACATTTACGTCAGTTGTAAAGTTGGGAATAAACAGCTGTTCTGGGCTGAAAAAGAATAAAAAGGCACAGAAAGATATCAGTCACTCGGACACTCAAGTCTCACTACTGAATGTAGGTGCCTGAAAGGCATTTTGAAGCGCCAGCCCCTGCGTGCAGGATTTTTGGCTTCGGAGTATTTCAATTTATTCTCTGTGATTCCCCTATTCTCCTGTGCTTCATCCAATATACACACCATTGAGAGAAGCTTTCAAAAGCATTAGCAGGATATAAGCAACAAGAAACAAGGTCAATCTCATTAGACTGACCAGGATCATTTTAAGGAGAAAAGGATGAAATTGAGAAGAGGATCAGTGTATTTCTATGCAGGGAGATCTCTCGGCTTATCTAAGTCTCCTAAAGGTAAGCCAGGGCACTTAAGCTGTTCACCAGACCACATAGAGTAATGGAAAATATTTTTCAAGGAGAAATCCTCTACCAGCAATCCAGTAAAACACAGTTACTGTATGGCATTCATTTTGTTCTTTGAAGTTTCTCTGTTTACATTTTATTATCGGGAATAGCCTCTTTAATGGCTGGGGAAAAAAAATTATGCTTTGTACCAGAGCAATTAACAATATGGGTCAAGTTCAGGGGACTCGAGTCTGACATTTGGTTGCAACCACAAAGTGGACAGGGCGCTTGGATGGTTTGTTTTTCTTAGTAAACTCCAGGAGAATTAACTTCTTTGGTTATCTCGGAATTATCTGCAAGTCCCGAGACGAAAATGTTCCCTCTAATGGAGAGAAGAGGAAAAAGTGAATCTAACCAGCCACATTTAGATGTTTACAGTACTTGATATCACCCACTGTGTTTTGTTGTTTTATTTAGAAGTGTATTTAAGCAATTTATGTAAAATAACAGATGTCAGCTGCAATCATCCTGGGCACAGCAGCTATTTAGGGTCATGCTCTGGTTCTAATAGTCCAGCTAGGCTTAACATCTTATTTGCTTGGTTCATATCAAGACCAAACATCAGAACAGAAGGATCTCTATGCTGAGCATCCAGATAAGGATAAATCTCATCTGACTTCCCAGGATCTGGGGGTGGTTTACTCAGAAATCTGGGTGCTGTCAGAGGAGGTGAAGAGCTTTCAAGAACCCGGGACTTTGCACTGAAGCCCTTTTTTAACTCAGAAGCCCATCTTGATGATTTGGGGCTGTAAGGACCAGGTCTCCAAAAGTTGCCTGGATGTGGGGCTGGGCCCCCTGCTCGGGGTGGCCCTGCTGGAGCAGGGCTGGCACCACAGGGACCTGGAGCTGCCTGCAAGCATCAGCTACTTGGGGATCCTGTGAGGTCTGAGCTGGCCTGTGCCAGGCAGGACCAGCTTACAGATGGCTTTGCAGAGCTCATTTTGGAGTGTCACCCAGCTTGTTAGTCCATGATGGGCCTGTCAGAGCCCTTGGGACCAGTGCTATGGAGGGAAGAAAGTGTGCCTGAGTATCCACAGATGCACAGATGTAATCCAATTGCATGAACGCTGGAGCTATTTGAAATACCCTGGGGTATCCCCTGGGTTTTCCCCTTCCAACCTAGGTGGACAGGGGTCTTCTGTGGGGCCAAGGTCCCTCCTGCAGTCCTCTGCAGAGCCTCAAAAGGCACCAGATGCTTCCCTGCAGGCTGCCGAGGGGAGCCCTGCGTTCAGCAGAGGAAGAGTTATGCGTGGAGGTCAGGGCGAGCTGGGGAGCTGTGACTGCCTTAAATCAAGCAATTCTTTGCAGCTGTCAGGTTGACGCTTTTACGTCACACCAAGGGCTGCTCCTCAAGTGTGGATATGCAGGTTTTTGGTGTTTTTTTTTTTTTTGTTTGTTTGTTTGTTTTTGTTTGTTTGTTTTTTTTTTGTTTTGTTTTTTGCTTTTTCAGCGCAAAGATATTTCCAGTTTATGCTCACCCGCTGCCTGCAGCAAGGAAGGAAGCACCTGCAGAGGTGAGCAGGGAGGTGGTATTTTAATCTGTCCAAACCAGATGAGGAGAGCAGCCCCGGACAGAGCATTTGGTCTATCTGGAGTTTCGAAAAGGAAACGGTTTTCCTGCCTGACCTCGGCCCTGGTTGACACGTGCAGCACTTTGTAAAGTTAATTGCGTATCGAACAGGTAGTGGAGTGGAAAGGAGCTGCAGGTGGTGCATGCTTGCAGAGTCTGCTCACAGCAAGGCAGGGTTTGGGTCTTCCTTTGCACGATCAGCCTGCCAGAGCCGGGAGGAATCTGCCTTGAGCTCTGCCCACCAGTTGGTTTTCTTTGTTGGTGCAGTTGCTGCCATTAGTGATTTTTACAATCATCCATTTTATAGAGCTCAGCCTAAACAGCTTGAAAATTTAGGGTAAGACAGAGGGGAAGAAAGGGGAAACCTCTCTTTCCTATGAAATTCCACATGAATTTAGAGAAAGCAGCTGATGCTTGGGGAGGGTGAAGCAGAGCTGCCACACACTCCCAGAGCCCCCAGATTAAGACAAAAATGGGGTTGGGAGAGTTGGCAAGAAATGGGGGAGACAAGTGGCTCTCACTTCATCCCTCGCTGATGTCCCCACATTGTTCCCACAGCTACAAAGCTTTTCCAATGGTTTATTTTTCCCCTTCCCTTCCAGCTTTTTCTGCCTCAACTCAGACCCGTGGAGATGGCATAGACCCCTACCTGATTTCACCTGCTTTTATTTTCACCTCCCACCTTTGCTTCAGCCCAGCTTCATCGTCCATCACCACCAAGCAATGCCACAGCTCCGATCCCAGACCGGGTGAATTTGGGGCCCGGCGTTAACCCTAGAAAATCAGAAAGAAACGTGCCTCTCCGTTTCAAAAAGCCTGTGTTTGTCAGCAGTTACCACTTAGAGAGATCTGAGGTATCGATAACCGCCCTTCAGTCCTCCCAAGGTTTTCAGCGCTTTGGCCCTGGTCCAGAGGAGCACTTACACACGTGTTTAGCTCGGAGAGGGTGAGCAGTCCCTGTTTGGGTTGTGGCTGTGTGGTGTGGATGGGCATATTCTCCGTGCAGAGCGACCCACAGCAGATTTCTTGCACCAGGTTCATCCCCACGTGCAGAGGGGATGTGGTGTTTCCAACATTTCCCCTCCTGCCCCAGCTTCTGGTGTCGTTCGATTGTGTGACACCCTCTTCTGCTTTTTTTTAATTATTTTTTTAGGAGACATTTCCAGGCCATGTGGTTCTGGTGAAAACCTTGAAAAAATTCCACTTAAAGGAGTAAAAAACAAAACAAAACAAAAAACAACTCCACATAACACAGACATGATCTTTAAAATAACTCATTTCATATTTACAAGGCAGACAAAAGCACATTTTCACTTTTAACAAAAACAAACAAACAACAAAATAACGATCCACAATGCATACCATTGTTATTATTTTTTATTATTATTGTTGCTTTTATAATTAGGAAACAAAGCGAATGCTGCGTCCCTGAACAGGGGGTAACTTTTGTTCTAGATGAATAAACCATAGCTCTGCTGAAATATTTAATCAAACTCCATCTGACTGATGAAACTGCTCCTGAGGGGAAAACAAAGCAAAACAAAACATGTTGTGCATGTTAAAGTCATTAATCTCAGGTGGATTTCAAGTTTCCTGTTCTTTCCCCCCTCTCCCAAGTCTTGTTTTCTGCTCTGTCTCCCACATGAGGAGGACAAAGTCTGGGTCCAGTCTGCTCTTGGGGACAAAATGATGGTGTTTCCACACGGGGAAGGCAAATCCTTTGTGGTGGGGTGAGGGAGTCAAGGACGAGGTTGTAGAGTGCGTGGTAAGGAGAAGGACTGGCTAGGATTTTGGTTTGGGAGAGAAAAAATGACTCCAGACCATGAGAGATGGCTTCACTGCTTCCTGCTTGGATTCTGTTTGATTCCTGGAGTGATCCCATCAGGAATCTGTTTGCAAATGAAGTGCAGGAGAAGGAAAAGTCCAGGGCTGAGCTTTCCTCCTGCTGCCCTCATACCCTTGTACCTCCAGAGCATCCTCCCAGCATCTTCCCCAGGCTGGTACCTGGGGTAGGCACTGCATGCGTGGCTCACTGAGAGGATGCTCATGGTTCTGTTTTCTAGCAGAAAGCAGCCATGGTCCCTTGAGGACTCTAATATCTCTTTCCTGACAAAGGCACAATTAATTGTATTCCGATTTGTGTCTCCTTTCCCCTCCTGCTCCCCTCACCAAGGGCTTTTGTAGCTGCACATGAAACACTCACAGGGTGCCTGCATGAGCATGATGAAGATACTTTCCATTTTGCGGACCAAAATATAAAAAAAAAAAAAAAATTGGATGGGAGTCTTCTATAATGAATGTCGTTTGCCTACCTTTGGGAGCAACCTAAATGATATAAAGCTGGAAGGGGGTGAGGATGGGGGAAATTCATCAAAAAGTATAAAGCCAGCTGGATGCGTGCAAGGTTTAAATCCTCAGATTTGGAAATAGCATTAAGTACAAGCTGTTTTATTAAACCACGGATTTTTTGAAATTCTTTTTTTTTTTTTTCTGAATGAATAAATGCTACAAAGCCACCAACATAATACTTTTCAAGATAGCTGGTCTTTTTTCCCTCAAGGGTAATATTGCAATATTTTGAAATGGTTTATGGGAAATGTTTATGGGAATATATCAGCTGTATTTTCCCAGCTAATGTAACAAAGCTGTATAGTAGGATGTGGAGCTAAGCCAAATTATGCCAGCTGCTAGGACCTAGCAGGGCATGTTAGGAGAGAGGGAACTGTAGCATCACCCTACAGATACAGTCACATTAATTAAAGCCATTTCATTCAGAAGATGAAAGACCTTTGTGTTTTGGAGCGAAGTCTTGAAGTCTACAACAGGGTTGGTATGTGAGGTGTTGCTCTGCTGTTAGGGATACATTTTCCTTGCAAAAACCTGCAAATTTGGTTTGTGGCAAATGTTCTTTCAGGCCATGCATGCACAGAGAATTAATTGGCAGCTGCATTTCTGACTCTCATCGCACTGAGCATTGCAATTGCAAGCAAGAGCACTCCTCCCTTCTGGCCTCTTTCATAGAATCACAGAATGGTTTGGGTTGGAAGGGACCTCAAAGATCACCTAACTCCAACCCCCTGCCATGGGCAGGGACATCTCCCATTACACCAGGTTGCTCAAAACCCCATCCAGGCTGGCCTTGGGCACTGCCAGGGATGGAGCACCCACAGCTTCTCTGGGCAAACCTCTCTCTGCACTTTGATGCTGATGCCAGGAGAAAAGCACCCAGAGCACCAGGAACTCAATGGTCCTAATTTGTGGGATGAAACAGGGCTGTGCAACAAGGGGTGCTGGTCAGGGTGCAGCCACTGCAGAGAAGAAAAAGGCTTCTGGATTTTGGGAGTTATGGCAAAAGGAGCGTAGCAGCATTGATTCATACATCAACAGCCTAGGACATGAGCTGGGGCCTCAGTGACTCAAAGAAGCAAAGCACAGATGAAGCCAGTTGTGAAGGATTTCAGGAGGAGCAAGAAGAGATTTTGAGGCTGGATGCACCGAACCACAATCCTCCAAGCACTGCAGCCATTTCAATTCAACATCTAGAGGTCACTTCCCACCTTGGGGTCTGAGGACCTGCAGATGCCTGGTAGGCTTACTCACATCTTCTCTCGTTCTGCAAAGATAAGATTTCGCCTGACATGGGAAAAGCAGCTGAGGAACAAGGGCCTGACACTGGAGGAGTGAAATGCAGCTGAAAACAATGTGCATATGGAGCATTTCTTCCATCTCGCTATTTTTTGCGCCAAGCCCAAAGACTCAAGACATCAGCAAGGGAGCAAGAAAAAGTCATTACAGCACAGAATTGAAATGCTCAAGTTTTCCTTCAGTCAGAACATCCCTTGGCTTCGTCAGAAACTGGAATTAAAAAAAGAAAATTCCTTAAAAGAATGAAAGCTGACTTTGTCTTTATAATATCAAACAAAGCCAAATTCTGGCTTTGGAGAGCAGTGGGACCCGTGCCACCGACCTGTCTGCATGTCAGCCTAAAGACACCCAACCGCTCATCACACCGTGCTGCGGAGACATTTCAGCCCACCAGCTTTTATGGGGTGACAATAACACAAACCACTGACAAAGTACCAAAGGCCTCTTTTTGCCTCCTCAGGGCTGGGGGAGGGAAAGGCAGGGAGGAGACCAAACCCATTACAGCAAAGCAAAGTAGCTGAGGAGAACAAAATATCTCTAATTTTGCAATAGCACGCAATGCTAGAGAATGAAACATCTCTAATTTTGCTCTACAGTCCACCACGCTATTTTCTGCTAGCTCCCCGGTGCTGTCAGAGGCAAGTCAGAAGTGGTTGGCTCCTAGAGAGTGGCTGGTTGGGAAGAAAAGGAGAAGACTGTTTCCCTCTAGGGAAGTGCCACTGTCCCCACATTTGTGTAGGAGTGATTTGCTGGCTGCTTACATGACTTTGATTGCAGAGCAGGCTCCCCAAAAATGATTTGAGGGACTTCACGGCCTTCTTCTGGAGCAGACATCCCTCTCCAGTGTCCCTTTTCCTAACAGGGACACAGAGGTGAATGCCCGTAGCAAAAAAAGAGAGGTGAAGCAACTGAACTTGAGCTAAAACCTCCACTGCACAGCATCTCTCTGCACTCAGGAGTGAGAAACAAGCCACCCATGAGAAGCATCAGTCATGTTTGTGACTGCACTCCCTGAGGGCACTGGGATATTTAACCAATGAACAACAAAAAAAAAGGAACAAGAACGGTGACTCGTCCTTTCTCCAAGTGCTCCATTTCATTATCTTGACTGTATCTTGGCTAATTCTGCTCAAAATAAAGAGGCTGGGGAAACAGGGAATACAGGAACTTATCGATTGCACGCCAGCGAGTGCCTCAAGCTTTGCTCTTCTCCTGTCCTTGGGAGGGAGACTGGGGTTTGCTTTCCAAGTAGGAAACAATGTCCTTGAGTGAAACATAATAAGCTAACATTCTGCTGATGCACCAGTAACTTCAGCATTTATTTCATACTATTGTTAAGGCTTGTTTATAGTATATAGATATATTTACGTAGGAAGAAGAGTAGAGGAAAGCGCAAGATATATCTTATAAATATTTCTGTATGTCTGCATACAAAAGAAAATATGTACAGCCACCCATAGTGGTTTTCTCTGCGCCAGGGCAGGGCCATGCAAAGGACTGATGTGTTCCCACGCCTTTCTGCAGGGAATAGCTGCTACCCTGCACATCTGCGTGCCAGGACTGGATCTGCTCTGGTGTCTGTGTTTTTTGGGGTTGGGTCAATAGTTTTGCTAGGAGGAGAGAGGCAGTGGCACCTTTCCCTAAGGACCAGTGTGGCAGAACAAATGTGAGTTGCCAAAGGGCAAGACAGAAATAGAGCAGGAGCTTTCTTCTTATTTTTTTTCCACTGTATTTTCACTTCACTTATGTACTTTATCCTAATGGACCCACTGCAACCCAAGGACCCCATTAAATCCTTCTCAGCGTGCCCTACTCTTGCTGTCTCTGGTATCCCATAGTTGTTTTTATTTTCCATGGCTGAGTGTGAAGCCCCATCCAGCCCAGACAACTCAGGGACAGCTTTTCCCATAGCAGTAACTGGGAAGTCACAGACCTGCTTAAAAGAAAGGTTAAAATGGGTTAGTCATTTCAGGGCATGGACCTGAAATCTTTCCACCTTTACCATCCTGAGTGGATGCTTCCGCGCTAAAAATTAAGTCTTTGGCAACAAATGCAGTTATTGCTGGACAGTTGTAGTGTTTTTGCTTCTGGGATGGTCCTAAGGCAGACTCGGTACCTCTGTGAGAAGGCACAAGCAGGTGTGAGCCTTGGTTATTTTCAGGCAGGTGTTGCTTTTCTTCCCCAAGGGAAAGTTTCTAATTTTGCTTCTCAAAATATCAAGGCACTTGATGGCTGGACATAATTGGCAACCACAGGAAATATTTTGGAAGAAGATACCATCCCAAATGAGTTTTTGTCTTCTCAGAGAGCATTTTATTGGTGGGGAAAAGCCTTCCGTTTTTTACATTTTTAAGGGTCTCATGTGGCATGATTGCTTTTTTTTTTTGCTTTTTTTTTTTTTTTTTTTTTTTTGCCCTCCTACCATCTGTCTTCAAGTCCATGTCTTTACAAGATGAACGACATCTAGTCGGGGAAATGTTTTCTCTTCTCTGAATAGTGCTGGGGTGCCGCTGGCGTCTCAGCTCCCGGGCAGAGCGAGGGGCTTTCACTTGCACACGTATCTCTCGACAGTCCTCTCGCACTTTTTACAGGTCACGTAGCAGCACCAGTGGTATTTGCAGTGGCACCGCTCCACCACTTTGTCCATGTAGGGGTTGTAGCCTCTGCCGCAGCACATCAGGTCACAGCTGTCGCTCCCGTTGGAGGTCTTGTTGCATTGCCTGGAAGAAAGGAAAGGTGGTGAGCTGTTGTAAACGCCAGCAGGGCTTTCCCAACCAAGGATGGGGCAGTGTCTGTGATGGTGTGAGGTGCTGGATGAAGGCAGCATGCTGGAGAACCAGGGCTGCACTTGCATTTTTCTGGGCAACCTGCTTAGGGCTGAGAAGAGCTCCAGTTGGATGGGATGGGACCTAGTGGGAGGTGTTCCTGACCATGGCAGGACGTTGAAATTAGATGATCCTTAATGTCCCTTCCAACCCAAACCATTCTGTGGTTCTGTTTCTATGACCATAAAGTCCCGTTTGGGCAGGAGGTTTGGGCCTAATGACCTCCAGATGTCCCTTCCAACCTAAAACACTCTGTGGTTCTGTGATCACCTGCTCTGACACCCAAAATAACATTAAATTCCACTTCTGCCCCTCAGTTCAGGCTTAAAAGGATTCAGGCTGCCTGTCATCCGAGGTGGGCAGGAACTGGCTCCCACATAGGCCAAGAAGCAAAAGTATCGTGATACCTTCACCACACCATAAACTCATCATCCCTAGCAAAGCGTATCCCCAGGCAGGCTCTGAGGCTGTCTGAAAGGAGCTGGGGTAAGATGATGCCCTAAAGAACAAACACTGGTGTTTGTCCAGCACGACCTAACCTGAAAATCATAGGGGACGAACCCTGCAGTCAGAGAGTGTTTGCACAGGCTCCGTGCCAATGATCCCAGGCAGGGAAAGCTCCTGAGCAGACTCCTACAGCCATTATTCAGCCCTGAGCCTCTCAGGGAAATTACAACCGATCCTAGCAGGGCCAGGACTCTGCATTTTTCCCTCCAAGTGTGTCCCAGCCCAGCAGAAGCAGCCGGGGAGCTGGCCCTGTCCTACCCCGAGCCCTGACCCAGGAGCAGGCAGCACAGCGGGAGCGCAGTGCAGGATGACAAGTCGCCAAATATCACACGGCCTTTCACTGCTTGTTTTGCTTCTGCTTTTAATTAAAGCCAGGCTCGTCGGGATAAGTCGGGCATTGTGTGGGGTTCCCTTGCTTCAAATGCTTGCAAGCAGCTGGCTTGAGGTTTTTGGAAATAACCCACAAACTGGGGAATCTTTTTCCTTGATCGCCAGCATGGAGAAGCCTCGGAAGGGGCTGAAGAGCTGGATCCTCAGCCAACCTCAAAGATCAGCTATCACACTCCTAAAATACTCCAAGCTGGTAGATGTGAAAGCACAACAAGCTTTGACTTTTGGATGAAATGAACCATGCCCTGGAGATGCCATTTCTCCAGAGGCTGTAAAGATAAGCAAGGGTGAAAGCGTTCATGTTTGGTCAGATGCCTGGCTGGACACTCATGCTTTAGGGTAAAAGATCTCATTATGCACCCAACACGGTGAGCCTGTGAACTTGATGGAGACTTGACATTGCTGCAAGAAAGGCAATTTGAAGATTGCAGGGAGATTGCTGACATTTCTCCTAAATCTCATCCTGCCTGGCTATTTTGGACGGAAACAGTTTAAGGCAAATTTGGGGCAGGGAAAGGAGAAATTGGGAGGCATGAGCTGAGCACTCCATTAATAGATGAAAACAAATCCATGAGATTTATAGGAATTCCTCATGAGGTAATGCTTTAGGAGAAGTTATGGGATTAATGAGGTGTTGGGATTTTGTTCTTGTTCTTCTCTTATTTATTTCTGACTCAGGCGGGCCTCCTGTTTGTTATTTCTGACTTGCATTCCTCCCCAGGTTCAGTTTTTAAAGGCTCCCCCCCTTCTCCCCTTCATTCGGGAGTGTGTGTAAATATTTACAAACCTTTGAAAGCCTCTACCGAAGGCAAAGTCTGCAACCACACCAAGTGTGTTTGCCTAATGCTGAACCAAAGGCGTTGTTACTGCCCTGGGGGCCGGGGCCCCTCTGCCAGGAAACCTCTGAATGACTCCTCATAAATGTATTTGTAAATGCATTAAATATTCAGAGCAAAGGTTCAAATATAGGGATGGTGACATTAGAAGAGGGGAGGGAATTTGACAACCTTACTCAGCTTTACCGGTGGCTGGAAAAGTTGCTGCATGGAGGTTCCCCTGGTGAGGACTGTGAATCTGCAGGAGCACAGGGCTGGGTGTGCAGTGTGTCCCTGCCCCCTTGTGCAAAAAAAAATCATTAAAATGGCCAGGGAAAGGGACATGGTGGCACTCTGGCTCCAGTTCACCACCAGAGAGTCAAATTTATCCCGTTTAGAGAGCAAAGCCCTTCCACCTGTTGCCTGGGTTCAAGGAATCACCCTTTCCTTGCACCCAACCCCTGTGGTTTTAGGGGGGGGAAAAAGACCTAGATGGGCTTTCCCATAGCTGTGTCCATCCCTTTCAGCCTGAAATATAGGAAAAGAACAAAATCTTGCCCCAAATCTCCAAGTTTCCCTCAGTTTGAGATCAAGGAACAGTGACATTTTGGAAGGAAGAAGGAGTAAGGAGCCAAAGCAAAGCTTTTGACTCTATCCCGAACCTAAATGTGTTTCTAGAAAACTTTTCTGACAATGCCACTAACCAGGCATATTGTTCTCTGTTTTAAATTATAGTCACGGGTGAATTATCTTAATTTTCTTTCTTTTTTTAAAAAACAAACTGAAACAAAGTCAGCTTCTCAGCTGTAACTAGCCATACAAAAAGCAAGTGAGGAAAGACAAAGGAGCCCGAAGACCAGAGTTTACCCACAGAAGCTGCCCCCAGGCATCTGCTTTCAGAGCCCACGGCTGCGATCTCAGCAGGCTCCCTGCTGATGGGTTAAGTTCAGTCTCATTTGTTTTGGGCCTGGTCCAGCACAATTCCAGCAACTCGGAGAAATGCCCTCCTCCCGAGTCTCGGAGAGAAAACATGAACACAGGCGATTGCATCTTAACACAACACCATAACCTCTAGCAGCACTTGGAAGACCGGTGAAAAACGATGCTTCGGCCACAATCCCAGCCAAGGTCCTGGCTCAGGAACAGGCTTTCACGTTGCCACGGTGCTTTGTCCTTCTTCAAGCAAGAAGGGAGGAGGTCAGCCCTGCTGACTGGACAAATCCTGCTCAATCTGCTTGTCCAAAACTCCCCCTTCCAGCCCTCTTTCTGAAAACACTGCCGTGCATCACTCCCTGAGCCCCAACAGCCTCATCACGGGGGTGGTCTGTGACACAGATGGGCAAGGACATCTTGGCACCTCTAAGAGTCTTCCCCGTCTCACATCTCTAAGCCATCTCACTGTTACCTCCAGGGGGATTTGCATTTTAAAATACCCATTTTTCTCTCTTGCAGAGGGGGGAGGAGGTTTGCTGCTTTGTTCTGCAGTGAGCTGCAGGAGGAATTTCAGCTGGAAATCTAAGTACAGCAGGCAGGAGCACAAAGTGAATGGCAGCTTGCTCAAGCTCTCCTTAAAACCACCCAAGCCATGTGCTAGGAGAACTCGAGCGAGATTTTCTAGTCAAAAGCAAGATCAGTGAGTCCTCTACCTGCAAACCATCCACCTTCTACCATCCTGTTTAGGATTGCGTTTTCAGATCTTTTAGGGCCTTGCAAAAGTGAGATGTGGGAGCTGCTTACAAGGACCTAAGAAATGTCCTGCCTGGCCCAGCACTCTGCAATGGCTGTGGGAGATGCTATTTAGAGAGGAAAACACAAATCTGGCCACTTTCTGCGGTCTTCCCCCTCGTACTCCACCAGCATCTGGGCTGTTGCGTTAGGGATGACAGAAGAGACATTCCTGTTTGACCTCAGAGGATCCCCCTGTGGGCATGTTGGCCATGGGTTTGTCTCATCCCTTTCTGACCGCAGGGAAACCACCTGTCTCCATGAACTCCAGCAGCCACAAGTCCCAGAAGACACTACTGCTGTGTAAAGAAATACTTTCTTTTCTCTCTTTTAGATCAAGTTCCTCGTCGTCTCTCTAGTGCCCTTTGCTCCGGTAATGTCATGCTGCACAGCAGTACATAAAGGAAAGTAAAATAATTCGAGTCCCCCAGGAAGCATGTAAAACAATGGGCATTGCTAAAAATACATCAAAGTGCACAATTTCATGTACGATTTCGAGGGCAGGATCTTAACTACTTTTAAATTGCTTTCTCATCCACAAGGAATATCTGGAGACTGACACTGAACAACTGTACAAAAGAGAGTTATCAATACTTCATGTCAGCAAGGAGATGTCAAGGGAGATCCTGGAACCAGCCTGTATTTTCATTAAAGAATAGAGAGCAAGCTCACAAGCCTGTGGATAATGCCGGGGCAAAAGGAACCGAGAGTGTTTTGTGAGGGTGGATTAAAATGCAAAGCAAGCAACACATTTTGAGAAAGATCCAGACAAATGTGGGAACCTTCCCAGGAGAGTCAGAGGAGCAGTTCAGAAAGCAGAAAAGGTTGAAGGAACTGGCTTAGAGAAGTAAGAGCTGACTCCCCATCTACAAAAGATTATTGCAAAAAGGAGAGAACAAATGTTCTTTATACGCAGAGGAAAGAGGACAAGAAATGACTGGTTGGATTTGGAAAAATAAAAAATAATAATAATAAAAAAATCAGGTTAAGACAAATTTAGCCCTAAGGACAGTAAAGCTCTGGAACGGGTTGTTCCAGAAGCTGTTTTTTAGAGAGTAGATAAACACCTTCAGTAACGGGCCAGGTATTCTCAGTTCAGTCTCACTGCTAAAATGATCAGGCTCTGTGGAGTCATTCCCAGCCCTGATGTCCTCTAACTCAACACTAGTTTGAGGCAGAGGGACTAAATATGTTTAGGAGAGCTGGCTTTCCCCCCCCCCCCCCCCCAAATTCACTATCCACTGCAATTTTACTATGTGAAATTATATTTAACCACCAGAACGCTCATTATTTACAAATGATTTCAGGTCACATTCAGGTCTCTCAAAGCAGGAAGGATTCAAACTTCCCTGGGGCTTAAATGAGAAAAAGCCCAAGAAAGTACAGCTGGCCCAACCACTGAAATTGGTGCCAATTACGAACACGTTACCTTGGGAAGGTGGGAATGGCAGGTGGAAGGAACAGAAAGGAGCTATTTTTCTGACTTTTCTTTGGTTTAAACTTCTGGAACACTCACAGAGGATTTTTTTGTTGCTAGTTTTGTTTGCTATTTGTTGAGTCCCATGAACAAAAGGCAGCACATCAGTTCCAAAAGTTACTAAACCATCACACAAATTATAACGAACTCAAAGTCAAAGCTCAGCATATTGTTCCTTGTGCTCTCACTGAGCGATGGAAACTTAAGGAGGACCTAAAAAAAAACACCAAATGATGTTGTCTACCCATAACTACCACTCATCTCCCTCTAAGTGTGGGTGCTTCTGCTAAGAAATTTCATTGCTCACATAGTCACACAATACAACGCACTCAGGCAGATGAAAAGCAGAGTGACTGGACACTAATGGGGTTAAAACAAAGGGCTGTCATTGAACACTGAATAACATGGGGTCCTTTCTTCGTAGCATTTAAGCAGCCTGGATGTCTGGACCACCAAAATGGCAAAGGGGTAGCCACCAGCCACTAATTCCTTGCAGCATGTTCAGTTAATTCCATGCATGTTCCTATCCAATCAAACAAATCAGCATGAGACACCTCGGGAGAGAGTT
Source organism: Netta rufina (assembly GCF_964035555.1). NCBI lineage: Eukaryota > Metazoa > Chordata > Aves > Anseriformes > Anatidae > Netta > Netta rufina. Next base: position 2,695,635 of record NC_140123.1, read on the forward strand.
AAGGCCAAATATTTTGTATTGCAGAAATAAAAGAGCCAAGACATAAGCAAGGAGCAATCACCAAAGGAAGGCCACATTCATGGGCAGAGTCAGCTAAGGAGTGGTGGCTGAGCAACCTAGCTTCAGCACGACATTGCAGCCTGATTTCTGCAGCATTAAGAGAGCTCCTTCCCATCTTCAGCAAGGAGGGAGCCGCATTTGCTGGGCTCTAAGGCTGCTCTGGGAAAGATCAGTAATAAACAGCTCAGTAATCTCTGCAAGGCCTCGGGGGCTGGAGACTTTTGTATGCATGGCAGAGTTTCCCTTGCCTTGGATTCCTTATGGGACCTTAAACAGCCTTTGAAATACGACACGTTGCACCCTACTGATAAAGAAGGTTAATACTTTTGCTTCTTTTCTCACAAAAGAGGTCCCATTTTTATAATCTACTATTATTTATCTTCTGCTTGAAGCTGATAACAAATTCTTCAGGCAGGAGAAACTGAACTACCTTGTTAAAAGATGAGTTATAGAGTGTTTTCTTCCAAGAAGGCTCTGAAACAGGAATATATACAGGATATGCATTTCCCCGTGGTTGACTTGGATTGAAAGTCATACAATCCTCATGCTGCTCCACAGATCAGCTTCTTTAGATTTGTCTCCAGATGATTTTTATTCGCTACAAAAGCGTGATGGTGGCAAACAAACACACGGAGTTTGGCTGCAATCAGTGCGGGTTGCAGCAAGCCTGTTTGCAGGAGCCTTGGACACCAGTTGCAAAACCCAGCTCCTTAATCAGATTTTGAGCACTTCAAAGAGTTGTGAGGCTTCAAATCACAGGTTTGGGTTCAGCTCCCTGGCTTTGAAATCTGGATACACCCCAACTGCTTGGAGGCATGCAGATTCCCAAACCATTTCTAATTTCAACATGGAATTAAGAGAGGCTGGGATGTCTTAGAAAACACTTCAGGCTCATTCTGAATAAGGCTTTGAAAAGAAGTGAAGTGAAGAGCCCTGAAAGGATTTTGAGTAATTGGGCTCACGTTTTCTGAGTGGATTTTCACGCGGTTGCACTATAAAGTTACTTGATTCCCTTTCCTGCCTGAGAAACGCACAATGTGCCTGAGCCATGTGAGGGATAATTACAGAGATGGAAGCAACTGATTAGATTATCCCTTCCACCCACCTGCCAGTGCAGGATTGTTCCCTACAGCATACGTGGAAACCCAATATGTCCAAGGTGTTGCAACTAAGCCATCAACCCTTGTCCTGCTTCCAGCGTGCTCCTAGCAAGCACCAGACCTGGGGGAGAGGGAGAGCAGAAAGGAATTTGTCTCCGTGTGATATGAAACAACTCACATTGTGTAATGAACATGCAGGAATCTGAATGTTTTAAATCCAGTAACAGGGAAATGGGTTGTTAATCGTAGAATCATAAAATCACGGAATCAGGGAGTGGTTTGGGTTGGAAGGGACTTTAAAGCCCGTCTTATTCCAACTCCCCTGCCATGGTTTGGGATATCTCCCCCCAAACCAGGCTGCCCCAAGTCCCAAACAGCTTGGCCTTGGGCACTGCCAGGGCTGGAGCACCCCCAGCTCCTCTGGGCAGCCTGGACCAGGGCCTCAGTGCCCTCAGAGGGCAGAATTTCCTCCTAACATCTAATCTAAATCCACCCTCTTTTAGTTTAAAGCCGTTGTGCCTTGTCCTATCACTACAGTCTCTGAAAAAGTGGCCCTCTCCAATGGGAACCTCTGCCCAAGCTGAGGTCTCCTGGAGCACAGTGAGACAGCTCTGCACCACGGCACCCTACAAGGAATCCCCAAACCCGTGCTCATGACCAAAAAGAGGTCAAAGAGGGAACAGGCAGGTGGTGGAAGAATAGAAGAGAAGAGAGAAAACAAACAGAGGGGCCACCACTAAAATCCCTTTTTGATTATGTTTGCTGTAAAAGACCTTAAAAATTAGCCCAGTAGGAAACAGCAGGATTTCCCCCCCAAAAAATTTTGATGTGCACAAGGATAAAATCTTAAGACACCTCCGGGACTTGGCTTATAAAATAAAAAACATCTTTGGGCTATTTCCATGTGAGTGTTTTACATCTTTTAGGGTAAACATAAGCCATGCTTTCCTTTTTTTTCTGCCCTCTCCCACAGCAGCCTGTTTGTGTTCTTGCTCCTTGTCCCTGTCATTAGCCACTATCTACAGCTGGAACAGAGCCACTGCGTTTAAAATACATCAAATGCCCTCGCCGTGAGAGAAAAAAATGTAGAGGGAAAAAAGGCTTCTATGGGAAAAGGAGGAGGAAGAATAAACCCGACACATTGTGGAGGTTTTATACTTCTTTCCTCTAATTTCGAATTGTGAAGGTTTTATACTTCTTTCCTCTAAAGCAAAGGGCTGCTGTGGCTTGTGTTACACTTGCCAATTTTGAGACACCAGGCATCTTCTCAACTGCACTGAAAATGCATGTAACTACACATGACCTTACAGCTTGGCCTGAGAGAGACCTACAGCTCAACACAGGTCTATCACGCCCTCCTCCCCTGCTTCATCATCATCTTGCACATCCAAGAGTAAGGAGTATTTCTTGACAGGTTCCTTCTGAACGTCATCCCCTCCTGCCTTAATATCTCACTCCTCTAAATCCTCACTCAATCTCACTTCCCCTGGACCCTTGCCTGGAAGGCTCACAATCACTGCTGTCGCCCAGCTCAGGATAAACAGATGCCTGCAATACACATTTTCCTATCCCCAATAAAAAAAGAAAAAAAAAAAATCAAGATCTTGACATATTTTTCATCACTAGTTGGAATAAAAAGGCAAAATCTGCTGTAAAACGAAATTAGATGAATAGGAAGTAACGCCTCCCTCCCCTCTAAAAGGATTTCAGCTCATGGAAAATGTTTCATTTGGCAGATCTCTAATGAATTCAGTTTGTTTTTGACACAACCTGTTGATTTCACGTGATTCCTATAAAACCAATTTCCAAATAACCTCCCCAATTTTTTTCGTTGCGAAACAGCGTGTCCCAACAAAGAGGCCTTTTTCAAGACACGAATTTGTCAAAACCCATGCAAATCCACAAAAACACCACTTCCACTTATATGGCATTTTCCTTCAGAAAACAATCTCGGCACATGCAGTGCCCTACAGTCCTCAGTGACTCATAAACATCTTTGCTGCTAATTACTGCTCCACCATTGGCCTGGGAATGAACGAGCTATTGTACGGCAGTCCAGCCATTGCCTGCAGTCCTGGTGGAGGATACAAAGCTCTGACTGTCACCAAACATCAGAGGAGAAAAAGGACACACTTCCCATAAGCTGCCTCACTCAACTGTCACCTTCACCAGGTTGGCTTCACCAGATAAGTGTTAATTTATTGTCTATAGAATTGTGGTTCCAGATTAAATTTGGCCATTGCCAAAGGGTATCGTCTAAAAACCATTCACCAAACATTGCTTGAAAGAAAAGTATCCCAAAAGGATGTCTCTTTTGTGCATTTAGATGATTTATTTCACTTCTGTGACAGTAAAAATCTTCTCTCCACTTAACTTCTCAATACACGATGGAAAGACCACTGTGTCCAATAAGAATTAAAATGAAGACACCCCAAAAAAGAGGAAGTGCATGCACCTTGCAATGTGACTGCCTGAGACTGCACCACGAAGCACCACAAAGAACAAAGAAGAATTAAGGGAACTATCTGAAGGAAGTCAAGAAAGCAGATAGCAACATTAAGCCATCTTGAAATCCAGCTGTTCCATGCACTTAACAAAAATCCTGGAAATTCTGCAGAATGCTGGAAACACAACTATTTGGCCATCAGAAGGTGTGCTGCCCACCAGTGGAATTGATTTGTCAAAGACGGAATTAAACAGATGATGGGAAGACACATGCACATCTGTGTCCTGTGGAAGGGACAGCATGGTGCCCACTGTGGGTGTTGGGTATGATGACCTTAAATCACCAATGCTAATGGGATGAAGATATACCTATGCATAAACACGAGACAAAAATACCAGGATTTTTAAAAGGCAGTGGCAGAAAAATCCTAAATATTAATCTTTGTAGGTGGCAGGGCCTTTTTAAGGCTTCCTGGAAGCACTGGTCCGAATTGGGTTAACGCTTGCTTAGGGGAGCCTTCAAGTAGAGTAACACCTCATCACACGAGCAAGGGTTGCAAGAGGGACTCAATAAAGTAAAAATAAGCTGCTAGATCATTGCACCTGCTGAGGTGAGCTGCACAAATGGCTTTCTGAGAGGATTTCAAAAGGTATCTTGTACCTGCCAGTATAATGGAAAAGATGTCTACAGCCCTGTCTTGGCTGCAACACCACAAAAAGCCTCGAGCATCTGTGGACCATACTGTTCATTCAGATGTTCTGTACCTGCACGCACGTGCAACCTCCCCAGTTATTTACCTCTTATTCATACACGGTCCCCTCTGCCCCTTCCTTCTTTGGGGTGCAGAGTGCAGTCAGCACCCGCTGCGGAAACCCTCACCTGTCCTGGGTCCCGTGCGACCCCACTTTCTCGTTCTTCATGCAGAAATCAGGCGAGCTCTGTAGGTAAATCAGCTCTGTCTCTTTCACCGGCCTGATATCAATATCCTTTGGCACGAGGTATTTGCGTGTGCCCATGGGCCGGTGAACAACCTTGGTGGCCGATAAATACTTGTTTTTGAGGTCCAATGCAATGTCTCGCAGCTCTTGAAGGCCTTTCCAACAGGTCTTGATAGAGCATGACCCAGAAACTCCATGGCACTTACATTTCATTTCAAGAGAGGCTTTTAAGACCTGCAAAAAAGGAAGGCAGGAGTTAGGAAATGCTCTTAAGTCTAAACATCTCACAGCCTTGCTAATGAAGATTTTTTCTTAATGGAGACTGCTATAAAAAAAAAGTACTGGTGCTCTGATTTCTGCACATGCTAGGGCAGCTACTGTGCAGGGGGAATGAAATCTCACAGCTCCGTGGTGATCTCTGGCAGCCCAGGACTGCTTTCACCGGGTGCTTTTCACACCTTAGCAGCCAGCAGACCAAAGAGTACTTTGCATTTTGATGAGATATCTACATGGGGCTGCATTTACACCCTCTAAAATTCTTAAGGAGCTGAAATTCAAAGCAATCCATAAATAGATATGTAACATGCATTTCTGCCTCCTGCAGATTTAAGCGTTGGGTAACAGATGTCAAAGCTTTGATGAATTCAAAGCACCCTCACCCTGCCTTTCTGCTGGCCATGGGGCCAGAAAAGCCTTTTACTTTGGTACATCTCAAATTTTACAACTGTAGGAAATGGCAGGGAATGCTGCCAGGAAAGGGTGAATCCACCAGCCATGACAACACTGTCCCAAATGAAAATTTGCCCATTGCAATTAAAATAAAAACTCAAGACATTGTAATAATAATAATAATAATAATAATAATAATAATAATAATAATAAACAGACACAGAGGGAATGCAGGAAATGGTAGATAAAAATACCCAGAGGAGGCAGGGTTGTGCTCTGCAAAGGTAAATTCACATGGTAGCTACACAGTAAGCTGCCAATGAGCTCAGCATGCTCCAAATTTTATCTGCTTCAGCGCCTGAGAGCAAACAGCCCTGGAAGGATCAAGTTGTGTGGCAGGACCAGAGCTGGGAACTGCTGAAGCCTCAGAGTTGGGTGCAGGGCTCACCTTTATAGTCCCCCACCCCAATTTCTCCAGCTGCTAGGAGGGCAGTGGCGGGGTTTTGCTCCCTGGTGCACTCCAAGCACCAGGCATGGTAAGCGTTATCCCTGGGTTGGCACACCCACAGGATGCAAGCTGTTAAAAGCAGCTTCTGCCAGATATGGGAGTAATCACTAGCGAAGCAGTTTGGAAAGGAACAAATCAGCCCTCCTGGCTGCAGGGATGGCTGGGAGGCAGCTGCTGCTGGACACGTCTGGCAGATGATAATCCTCTGTGCTTACACAGCACTTTGCATGTGCAACGCCCTTGGCAGAGCACTACGGGACCCGTCCCCACCACACCTCCTGGGGTAAGCAAGCCAGAGCCATCCTCAGCTATGGATAGGGTGGCAATGGGACATCCCACCCACGGTTCTAGAGGGCTGCTGTTAGCATTCAGGGCCTCCTGAGTCCCAGCATGAGTTATACAGCCAGAGTCTTCAGCAGGCCAAAGGAGTTCAGAGCAATCTGGGAGAAACCTGCTCCTTTCGCTAGCTGACAGAGACACTGAACCTCACAGAGCGACCGACCCCTACAGATGGTTGTACAAGTACAATAACTCTCGTGGATTTGTTACCTGTCTCCCTACTTCACTGTTGTGCAGATGCATCAGTTTATTGGCTTGTGATCCTGATTTTTTCATCTTCATGGGAGCATCTGAAAATTTGGACCCCATGATAAGACCATAGTTGAGGTTGTCTGCACATCCTCCCCATCGATACCCAGGTCCAGGTGTCTCACCTGGGATGGGACCACAGGAACAGCCAGGGAGGTCCCCGGTGGTGCAGGCTCTGGCAATGGTGTGACTGATGGCAGCAGCAGAAAGGGCATACACAAAGGCTGACTCCCTTGTGCCTGGAAGAGACAAGAACTCCAACTCAGCCTCCTGGGACGGCTAAATGTCTCCCCAAAAGAGACTCACATAATCTCTGCCCCACAGAACACCAAACACACCAACTCGCTGCAGCTGAGATCACTCATGGCATCATCGGCTTGGAGAAAATATCCCCCTAAAGCTCTTCAACTCGTGAAACAACATCCCAGCAAGGCAAGGAGGCACGTGGACTCATGTGACTTGTCCATGTGGTGAGATCTGCTCTTGGAGCATGTGAGGAATCACAGAATCACGAAATGACTTGAGGTTGGCAGGGACCTCTGCAGGCCACCTGGTCCAACCCCTGTTGAAGCAGGGACACCCCAAGCAGGGTGACCAGGACCATGTCCAGACGGCTTCTGAGTTTCTCCAAAAAGGAGGACTCCACAGCTTCTCTGGGCAGCCTGTGCCATTGCTCAGCACATCAGAGAAGTGTTTCCTGATAGAGGAAGCCCCCCATGGATTATCCTGCTACTTTTTCCCCTGTGTGCAAGGATGCTCTGACCCATAAGGGCTGTCTGGGCAGCCTCAGGGGTAGTATGTGATGTTTGCATATCTGCATGCCCTGATAAATAGCTCCACAGCTGTTAGCAAGTGCACCACGACTTCTTGAGGGCCAGCAATAGCCAGCAGTTCTGCTGTTCACCAGCCTCACGGGTCTTCCCATGACTTTTGGTGCAGGTTCAAGCCCACAAAGTGCTTGCTGGACCAGCTCTTTTGGAAACTACAGGCCAGAGAGCCTCACCTCTGTGCCTGGGAAGATCATGGAACAGATCCTTGTGGAGACAATGTCAAGGCACGTTCAGGACAAAGAGGTGACCCCAGACAGCCAGCATGGCTTCACCAAGGGCAAATCTGGTGGCCTTCTATGATAGAATGATCGCATCAGTCAACGAAAGAACTGACCCACGTCATCCAACCGGACTTCTGCAAGGCCTTTGACATGGTCCCACATGATATCCTAATCTCCAAACTGGAGAGAGATGGATTTGAAGGGTGGACTATTCAGTAGATAAGGAGTCGGCTTGAAGGTTGCACTCAGAGAGTGGTGGTCAATGGATCTATGTCCAGGCAGAGGCCAGTGACAAGTGGTGTACCCCAGGGGTCTGTCTTGGGACAGGTCCTGTTTACTATTTTATCAGTGACATAGAGAGTGGGATTGAGTGCACCCTTAGAAGTTTGTAGATGGCACCAAGCTGAGTGACACGAAGCTGAGTGGTGCAGCTGATACCCCAGAAGAAAGGGATGCCATCCAAAGGGACCCACTGGATAAGTGGGTCCCCTGTGAACCTAATGAGCCAGCAGTGTGCGTTTGCAGCCCAGAAGGCCAGCTGCACCCTGAGGAGTGGCGAGGGAGGGGATTGTCCCCCTGGGTCCTGCTCTCCGGAGGCCCCCCCTGCAGCGCTGCGTTCAACTCTGGGCCCAGCACAAGGACACGGAGCTGCTGGAGTGGGCCCGGAGGAGGCCGCGAGGATGCTCAGGGGCTGGAGCAGCTCTGCTGTGGGGCCAGGACGAGGGGCAGCGGCTGGAGCCTGGCAGGGGGGAGGCTTCGGGGAGGCCTTGGGAAGAAATTCTGCCCTCTGAGGGTGCTGAGGGCCTCGCCCAGGCTGCCCGGCGGAGCTGGGGGTGCCCCAGCCCTGGCAGTGCCCAAGGCCAGCTGGAAGAGGTTCTGGGCAACCTGACCTAGTGGGAGGTGTCCCTGACCATGTCAGGGGTTGGAATTAAATGACTTCTAAGGTCCCTTCCAACCCAAACCATTCTGTGATTCTGTGATTATAATGTGACCAGCAAATCAGGCTGATGTCATGCACCTTAGGAGCTGTGGGAGCTGTCTCGGACTCAGGAGCTCCTGTGCACAGCTGGCAGCACAGAGATGAACATGGTCCTCAGCGAGCAGGACAACCACACCATGCAATCCCTCCATGTCCCCCCGACAGCATGACCCTTCCCCAACACGCATACACACACACTGGCCAACTCTACTCACTCATGTCCCTGGCTGAGCCCAGCAGTGGTGTTTACCTCTCTCTAAGTCCAGCAGGTAGTTTGGAGCCAGCTCAATGGATGAGCAGTTCCACCGCATGTCTGAGAAAGTTTTACGACAGGTCTTTATCACTTCCCGGGCTGCCTGGATGATGGTCTGCATCAGCTCCAGGTTGCTGCGGCACAGCTGCACCTGGGAAACCACCAGGCCTTCGAGCTGCTTGCAGTGCTGGGTTTGATTCAAGGCCAAAGCTGAAGGAGTCTTGGACAGAGCTCTGAGGAGACAAGCACATGCAAAAAGAAAAGACATTAAAACCCACAAAAAGTTAATCTCCAGGTGGGTATTAATGTATCCCGTATCTCTGACCCAGCAAATGTTTTGGCCTGCATTCGTCTGACCAAATATTAGCTACCTGCAAATTATGTGCCTAGTTTAAGATGGTAAGGGAGGTGGGCAACTTTTTAAAGTGATTTATCTCAGCTAAAGTAGGTGTTGAAGATGGGTGGGAAGATTCACCCTCTAAACCTGTGCATTTCTCTCTGTCACCTAGAGGAGCCTGAACAAAGCTCCTGGGGCGTATGCCAAGTTGACTAAATGCGTAAATCCTTGTGGGAAGGTGGTTTTTTTTGGTGAAGAACACAGAGGACAGACCTCCCAACAGAGTGAAAAATGACCCATCAGTTCCACGATAACAGAAAGCTGGGTCTTCCAAGACTGTGGTATTCAGAAAAAAAAAAAAAAAAAAAAAAAAGTCAGGTTGGTGTTATCAGTGTTTTGCATTCAGCATCTGTCTCGCACACTCTCTAAGGATTATGCTAAATGTCATGTGATTAATTATGGAGAAAATCCTCTGCAAGGCCTAGGGGAAAGCCACCAAGTTTGCAAAACAGATGCTTTCCCTTAGAGTTACCACCAAGGGCCTCCACCAATTCCACTGCTGTTACATTTAGATAAGTCTGTTTCTCTAGTCTCCAAAGATTTTGTGCAGAAATGCAATGCAAATATGTGCAATGAGACTATCACGATTAAAACTAAGAAGGGATCTACTAAAAGCAGTAGGCATATTACCATTGAAGAAACCATTGATACCACATAGACTCCACTGGTTCTCCTAGGGTGCAATTGCCAACATTTCACACTCCAGGTTAAAATAAATAAATAAATAAATAAATAAATAAATAAATAATTAAATAAATAAATAGTGGTGCCATGCATCGGACTATTCTGTGCTTTTCTTCCCCAAGCACCCAGGGAGATCAGCAGAAGCCTGGTGTGTAACTCTCTTTGTATCTTTATGACCTGCTTAGGGCAGTCATAAATGTTATTCGTTCCCATAAAACAACTTTCGATCTGGCTGCATCAGTAACTGGCATATGATCCTGGCAACACAACTGCCTTAACACATATTTCCTTCTCTCCTTGTTAAATGTGTTGCCTTTCGTTTTCATCCTAAGCCATCTTGGTTAGTTTGGCATACTAGCAGACACATTTCTGGGCATATTTCACTTTATTGCTGTAACATCCCCGTCCTTCAGAAGTTAAATGAGATGGAAATGGAGCTAAAAATGAGCCCTAACCAAGATTGGGGATATTAGCTCTGATCTCTAGCTTTCAGGAAAACACATCTATGTTCCACCGACTCCCTCAAGGTTGTCTTGAACCAGCTGCTGTGTATGTTGGAGCTCTCCCCGGGCTGCACATAACTGCTAACCCCAACTCCTTCTTGAGTGAGGAAAAGCTCAAACCCTTGCTAGTGCCGAGCAGGGCTGCGCTGACAAATTCCCAGGCGGCTGGAATCTGGCATTTCTGGCACTAGATAATCAGTGGCAAACTTGGAAGGGAAACCACCACTCTGCTAGCAATGTAAACTTATACATCATACATATATTTAAAGAGGTCTATTAAATATACAGAGAGCAGAAGTTTGGGCCAGGGAATTTCAAGGGAAAAAAAGAAAGTTGAGGATCTAATTGTCGGAAATTTTGCCCTGTTGTTCATCTCTGTCCCTTGCTCACCAGGGACAACATTGCCTGCATGGAGGGGGGCACCTCCAGACGGCACCTCACCCTGTTGTAGATGTGAATCGGTGCTGGACTTGACCTGGTGGTGAGTGACAAAATATGTTGGTGATTTCTTGGGTGTTCAGGGAGCTCAGGCATATCACGTCTTTGAAGGCAGAGAATCAGGAGGCTTGGGACAGTCTTGGGACTGCAAACCTCCATAGTGTGGCCTTCACGCTATTCCTCCAGAATCCTTCTTTAGCCCATGGAAATTAAGAGGTCCTAGGGTGTAATTAGCTGATGTTCATCAGAGAGCTACAGCAGGATAAGATGGTAAGCCCTGGAAGAGCCCTTTTTTCTGCACTGGATACAGGGGGAACCCAGGCACTGAGCTCGGATGCAGACATCTGGACTGTATAAGCACAGGGATGGGTGAGATGAGTCCAACCCCTAGCTCTTGGCTCCAGAAACCTGTGAAAACTTATCCCCAAAAAACTATCAGCAACTCTCAGGAACAGGCTGAAATGCAAATCAGGCAAGAGGCCAAAGCAGTTCGCCACTAATAGAGTAAGAATGATAAATACTCCAGCACAGTACAAGCTGAGCAGCAAAATAAGCAGGCAGGGTGAGGCAGGCTTCACAGCCTGAGCTTTGGGAGAATGGGGAATGCTCCAGGTCTTGGAGAGAGACCAGACCATTGGGAGCAGCTCTAATCACAGGTGCCAATGAGGCTGCAGAGGCTTTGGGTTGTCCCACCTGGCCCTGGCTGTCCCTTGAGGAGGATTCATGTGTCTAGTAAGTCCTGCACCACATCTGCTAGCCCTGCGTAGAGGTCTTGGGTGTCTGTAAAGGAGATGGAAGCCTAAATTGATGCACCTGCCTCTTACCAGTACAGATAAACCAGGAGCAGCAAAGAAAACCACCTTTGAGTTGGGATGAGAGCTGAATTCAGACTGAAGCTCACCCCAGATGTGAAAAAAGGGAACTATGGAGGTACAAAGAGATCACCGTAATATGTTGTTATTACAGAAGGCCTGAAATGGTCACCATCAGAGAAGCAGATTTGCAACGCGACAAGAGAGAAATTTGCTTTATGAAAGAGGGGAAAAGATCTGCCAGAAGGTCGGGAAAGGAAGTACTGTGGCCCCTTTGGGAAGAATTCGGTAAATGGCAGCAGTGGCTGTTCCTTGTCGAATGAGCCGAGCTCCAGGGAGCCCGCCAAGAATAAAAAAGCACGACGCAAGAAGGTGTTTTCTGAACATCTCCCAGGCCTGAACTTCATGCCTTTGCTTGTGAGAACCTATAATTGGAAACATCTCCAAGCGTCGGGAGGAAAAAGTAAAGGGTAATGGGGATGGAAAAGAAAACTCACAGTTATTGGAGTCACTTGCTGAGACCGAAAAGTGCGTTTATAAATCACAGATTAGGAATGTGAGAGGCCTATTAGGTCATCTAGTCCGTGCCCTGACAGCCCAGGTTTGCTTAGTCTCTGTCCTACATTCATAAATGTCTTCCCCCATCCCCTTGTTGCTTTAAATGCTCCCCGTGGAAAGGCACCAGCCCTCCCTGCTCCCCAAATTCTGGCAACACCATGGGGGGATGCTCACCACTTGCAAAGGATAAAGTTGGGGTGTCCATTTGTGGGCAGCAGAAAGGAAATTTGGTGGTGGTGGGTGTCTACCCCATCTCCCCCAGCCCTGGGAGGGAAACCTGAGCCAAAGGGGCACAGGCAGCCCAAATAAAGGGGCAGAATTAGGACAACAGCCTTTAGTCCTCAATCTAGGGAAAATAATCCTAGTTAAAACCTTAGTTTGGACTCCCACAATTCATCTGAGAAGCAGCATACAGCAATTTTACCTGCTGCCATCCCATAAATGTTGCTTTTCACATTTTCCTCCTGCTAACATCATGCTCCCCTCCCTTGACTCTCCTCCATCCCTCATTCTCCAAGTGGTGAGGACAACTGAGGGGTGGTTGTTTTTTCTTTTTTTTTTCTTTTTTTTTTTTTTTAATAAATATATACACATTTGACCCATCCCCTTAAATAAACAGGCTGCAAACCAAACATCTCCTGCTTTATATATAGCATAGCAGGGCTTTCAATTGAAGTTATGGATACTGACAGAAAACCATAAACGTAATTACAGAGGAAATATGATGCATGGATGGATCATGACTTTCGTTTACCCTTTTAATTATCTCAGGCAGTTAATAAATTCATTTGGAAACATGAATGCTCTACAGTGTTAGGCCCTTTGAGAAGTATAGACCCGGTCCTGCAGATCTGGGCTGCATGAGAAGACTATTCATAGGAGCAGCAGCTTGGGAGATGTACCTTCAGCTCGGAGCAGACATCAATGAAGGCCATACACAAGGCTTTACAAGGACAACTCTATATAGGACACTGCTCCTGGTCAATTCAAAGGGAGAAAAATTCCTTGAATTGAGCAATGAAGCACTGGTGCCTGTTAAAATGTCCTTAAAGAGTGGAAGGATCTCCTCTCCTTCTGATGTGGGCTCTCTCTGGAGAGCATCTCCCCATCCTCCCTTGTGCCAAGGAGACAACACAGAGGGACCGCTGGTGAAACCATGAACTTCAGCTCCAAATTGTCTGCTTTGCTTTCCATGAAGCCACCCTCAACCTTTACTTTTCCAGAGATTTGGGTGAAGCAAAATGATTTAGGCAAAATTACATCACTTTGGGGAGTGAAGTTTGTGGTAATCTTAAATAAAGAGAGTCAGTAGTTGCTTTTCTGTGTGTGCTAGACCTCATTTAAGGTTTTTAATCTGCATGAGCTTCCTTTTGTCAGGTTTTCAACTAGTAAGGGCTGGCAGGACTGTTATGGGGTCCCCATCTGAGTAGTCAGAGGCAACCCATGGCTCTACCACCTGGCCCTGCTGCTGTTTGAGCAGGAGCAAGGATGCAGGGGAGCATCCTCAGTCCTGTCCTGAGGACTGCAAGTCCCAAAGTGGTTCAGCAAATACCCAAAGCCTTCTCAAACAGAGACATGGGATTTATATAGTCAAAGAAAGAGAGAGGGAGAAAGAGAGAGGGGGAGAAAGAGAGAAGGAAACAAAAGAAAAGAGAGAAAGAAGAGAGAGAGAAAAGAAAGAAAAGAAAGAAAAGAAGAAAAAGAAAGAAAAAAAAAAAGAGAAAGAGAAAAGAGGTGAGGAGGAGGAGGGAGAGGAGGAGGGGAAAAAAAAAAAAAAAAAAAGAAAAGAAAAAAAAAAAGATCCCTGAAGTAAAAGCTTAAAATAAGAGTTGCTTTCAGATACGGTGCCAAATCCAGCACTGGCAGTAGTGGGCACAAGGCCATTGACTTCCAGCCCAAGCTCGACTGAAGTTGATGCCAGCGGCAAGTTGGCTGCCCCGCCGCCGGAGGAAGGCCGTGGAGCTTTGTCAAGTTTTCCCGAGCTGCCTACGGAGCGAAGAGCGAACTTCAAAGCAGCTCCCCCCTCGCCCCCAGCCCGCTCCCCTCCCGCCGTCCCCGTCCTGCAGTCCTTTCACGGCAGCTCATCTAGCAGCCCCCTTGCCAGGCAGACGGCTCCTCGCCGGCGCCCGTGCCCCGCAGTCCCGGCCCCCTCCCCGGCCAAAGTAGAGAAGCAGGCGCTGCTGGGAAGGACAAAATCTTTCCATTTTCTCCCCGGCTTCTTGAAAGTGGAGGGAGCACGCTGCTGGCTCCGGGAAGGTCTTGGTGCTGCAGGCGTGCTTGAGGTCAGTGCGATGGGGGAAATGTCAGGCTCGACGCCTTTTGGTCCTAAAAGGCTATGTTTGAACCATGGAAATTGGAAATGGGACACGGGAAGTGCCCTCTGCCCCTCAGGAAGCACTGCTGGGCTGGGCGGGTGCTGGAGCCCTGGCACGGGCTGCCCAGAGAGGGGCTGGGGGCTCCTCCTTGGGGATCTCCAGCAGCCGCTGGAGACGTGGGGCTGGGCCCCCTGCTCGGGGTGGCCCTGCTGGAGCAGGGCTGGCACCACAGGGACCCGCAGCTGCCCGACACCACCAGACACTCTGTGATCCTATGAACTGGGCAGCTGTCATTGCTGCAAAACCATCCTCATTTCTGGGAATGGTGCTCATGTGGTCCAGAGGGCATGGGACATGTCCAGAAGGGATCAAGGGTCTTCCCAAAGTGGCCAAGCACCATGTAATGATGGCATTCCTAGTGCCACAGCTCACTGTCATGGGCTGAATTTGCAGGAAAAGAAGGAAAACAGAGCAAACCATGCAAAAAAAAAAAAAAAAAAAACAAAAAAAAAAAACTCACTGTGTTCACCCTTTTTGCAGCCACTCTTGCTCCAAGGGTGACCCTCACCACAGAGGGACTGTCCACGCCGTGCCTCCGCACCCAGGCGAGGAGATGCCACCTCCAGCAGGCAAAAGCACCTTGAAAACCTCTCCATCCTCGGGTGCTGCAACATCTGCAGCGTGCACATCTGGCCGCGGCTCCCTCTAGTGCTCATCTGTTTTCCAGCACGCCCCGAACGAGTCGCTTCAGCAACCTGCTTGGCCAAGCCCAAGTCCCCTTAGGGATGGCTAAAAGGGGTGCGAGAGGAGGTGGGTAAAGTGATGGAGTTCCTACCTGTTGGCCCTGAGACATCTCACATTGAAACCGATCGCTGCTGTGATGCAAAACAAGTGCCAAGCACCACGAAGCTCTGCTTTAAGGACGGGAGTGGGTTTGCAAAAAGCAGCGTGCCAAAATAAGACTTTGGAGCTGATACACCCTGATCAAAAGCTCTCCAGCTCTGATCCTGCAAAGATGTGTCTATATCCTGACTTTGCACCCCAGCAGCTGCTGGGGCTGGGATGGAAGAAGATGAGAAGTGAATTTTCTCCTGCATCACGAGCAGGTTTTCAGGATGCTGAGCATCCATGCACCATGCTGGGTGCTCGGCGGCGCGCGCCTCCGTGGTGGGGAAGGGCACGGTGCCGATTTACAACAGCTGGGGATCTGGACCACAGAGCTCATAAAAATAAGCCAAATAAAATAAAACAAATAGCTCCATTTTATGTTCTCCCCGCTTTTACTAATTTACAGGGGATATTCGTGTTACAGGAAAGTGCTAAATGGCTGCAAAGCGTGTTTTTCTTCCCCGCCTCCCCCTGCAATTACATCACGCCCTGAATCAAAATTGAATTTCCTATCGCCCTTCATATCAGTCGCTCCCTCTTCCTTCGACTTGCAGGCCCGGCCCGCCAGGCTTTCTGCCCCAGCCCTCTCCAAGGCCCGTAAACATCTGGCAGCAACCACCTCCTTATCTTCTCCCCCCTCCGTCCCCAGTCCTCTTTGAAGCTCGCTTCTGGCACCGTGCCTACAACAACGTCGCGATGGGCAGACCGCGGAGACAAGCCCGTGACCGAAAACGCCTCCTCGTGCTTCCTTCCACCCTCTCCCTTCTCCATCCACCAGCAGAATTTCACCCATGCCATTTCCAAGGATGGTCCCTGAGCCCCAAGGCTGGCAGCAGCCCCCGTCTGGCATCACCGCAGCAGTGGGAAGAGAGCGATGGATGTGGGGGGAAAAAATTGGCTGGTGGCTCCGTAGGAAAACAAGGGTGGGGAAGGGAGGAGAATGAAAAAATGCACTGCCACATTTCTTTGTGAAATCCCTGCTGGCAGCGTCCCCGTTGAACAAGGTGCCCTGGGATGGGGAGCGCAGCTCTCCGCCAGGTTACAAACAGGTGCGAGGGGAACCCAGAAGTGCATCTGGATGCAGTTCATGCTTCAAATGCCACTTTAATCCCAGCTTTCATCTTCCCTACTCACTTTTCAACAGGGGGATGTGTCTGATGGGAAGGGGAGGAGCGGCAACCTCTGCATCTCTCCCCCTCCAACTGCTGCCCCATCCCCAAATGGAACCCTCACAGCTTAACCTCTTACCAGCTGGAAGGATGCTTTTGCCAGAAAATAGCTTTACAGACCTAGCCCTGCCTCGCAGGCTTTGGAGGAGATGTCCACCCTATGCAAGGTGCTGTGTAGGTGCAAAGCTGAGAGCCGAAATGCCCGAGGAAGCTGGCAGAAAGAAGTAGCTGGGCTGTGTGATGTAGCTGTGGTGGCTGCTATGGGGTGTAAAGGCAAGAAACAAAAAAAAAAAAAGTGAAAAAGAAATCAGATCTTGGCTGCCCTCTGCTTCCAAGGTGGTTCTTAGAGTATGGAGTAAGTGCAGTATGTGCACATGAATGATTTCCTAAAGTAGGCAACCTTTCCTTCCACCTGACCGTGTTCATTTAAACACCCTGTGGAGGGATTCACCCTGCTTCTCTATGCATGTAAGAGGTGTGTGAGTGATCTCAACCAGCTCCCCACAGTCCATGGCATCCCCAGAGGGCATCTCCTGATGTTCATGTTGGATGTCTATCGCTGGGGTGGGTGAGGAGCCACCTCGAAGGTCCTCTCCCCCCTGGCTGCAGGCAGGGCAGCCAAACCACTGCCTCCAAGAGGCTGAATTTGCAGGTGTCCAAATTCAGAAGAGAGAAATCCCAACTTTATGAAAGCTGAAGTGGGCAGGGTCTCAAGCAGCACAGATTGGGGCAGTAAAATGGGAAATAAACATGGCACGGGGGCTGTGGTGGAAGGAGGAAAACAGTAGGAACCTTTTGTCCTAATTTCATTGCTATCCCCAAAACCATCACCTAGACACACTATCCCATGCACTACAGACCCTCCTCCTTCCAAAGGCATCACGTTTTATCCTGCCTTCTACACAAGGTGCTCAGTTGAGGTTCGCCCACATCCCACTATTTACTCTGCGCACAGCTTCAGACCAGAGCAGAAAAGGACTGATTGCTCCTCCGGACGGGAAGCCAGATGGGTGCTGGAGGGGTTTGTTTGTTTGTTTTGCAGTAAGCAACTAATTGATTGCTTGCTTAAGCAAAGAAATGAGATAGTGATGTTTTCACTTTGTTTGCAGTAACGTTACCTCCGAGGAAACTCGATCCAGACTTGACCACGCTCCCTGGTATTCCTTCACCCTCCTCTCCCCCCCCGTCCCTCCCCGCTTCGTTTTTAACACCCTTCGCCAAGCCCAAAGGTTAAAAGGTCCACAAAAAAAACATGTTATCTGTCAAGCATCCCCTACGGCTGGAGATAGGCGGCATTATCTCAGCTGCCCTCCCTCCTGCTCTCAGCTCCTACTCAGCATGACCAGCGGTCCCGGTGGGAGACTTTCCCAGCATGATAGGAGCTGAGGCTAGAAACTTCATTAAGCGGCTGATGTGAGCATTCAAGTGTGTGCCTTCCTCTGGTAGCAATGAGAAGGAAAAGCAACCCCAAACCATGCATATTTTGGAAAGGTTGAGACTTATTGTTAGCACGAGCCCCCGGTACACCCTGTTGCAATCAGTGAATGCTGGAGAAATGCGGCGCTCTCTGCTCTTTAAATGGCTTTGCAGCCTGCCTCGAGCAGCACCAAGGGCTGCAAACCCGGGTAACAGAGCAGCAAGGACTACTCCAAAAACGCTGAGAAATAGCCAGGTACTTACATCCATTTTATCCCAGAGCAAATCCCCGTCTGCAGAATCAAAGACAGAAAGCCAGCTAACAAAAACTGCGGGCTCGGCTTCATTCTCCCCCACCGTCCCCCACTTTCAGAAGGAAATCAGCTTCTCCGAGGGAAAAAAAAAAAAGGAGTCTTCCGAATTTTCTGCTCAATGTTATTTCCTTCGGTGCGGGTCTTGCCCCTCCTTGGAGATGCACAACCTGAAAGGAGAGAGAGAGCACGAGCTCCGGTTAGCTCTGCAGCTTAGCGAGTCACTGCTAAAGAGGGATCTATTATCCAAATTGCAAAGGAGTGGTTTATGAATCACGGAGAAGTTTGGATTATCCCCTCCGAGTCCCCTCCCTCGCCAAGCCTTGATACAACCTTGCGAGTCAACAGACAGACAAAACGTATGGCTTGAATTACACCCTGAGTTATGGTCTGATTGTGTGTTTCCATTTAACCCTGCATATGGCAAGGCTTCGTGCTCTGTTTCACTTTTTTTTTCCTCCCCTCTCCAAAAGGTTTCTGCAAGTGCTCGTGAATAAGAAAAAGAAAAAAAAAAAGATAAATCTTCTAGGTGAGCCCAAATCTTTAGAAATTCATCTCTCCTTTCCTTCTCTCTGGAGTTTTTCCCCCTCTTTTTCTGCAGAGGAGATGAATTAGAAAAACTGCACTTCCCGACTTAACACAGGTGCCCGTGCCCTGCAGATGTTTTGGGCTGATCTGTTACAACAAAATGTGTTTTGCTCTTTCCCTTCTGCTTTCCTTCTCACCTCATTAACTCTGCCTCTCACTTCTTCCAAGTCCTCGGGCACCTGGAGCTGCGGCTTGGTAAACATGCAACCCCACTGCCGCCTCTGGGGAGCAGCCAGGAGGAGACAAAAGCCCCCCCAAATCCCCCCTTTTTCCTCCTCCACCCCAAACAAATAAACAAACCAGGTGCCGGACTCAAAATCTTAGAGGGATCCTCTCTGTCTCGAGGGCACGCCTTGCTTTGGCAGCAGCATTAATAGCAGTAAATGGGTTTCCCTTCACTTATCCTCTTCAGACACAGCTCCGGGCTGTTCTTTGTGGTCTTTGCGGTGGTTTCCCAACAAGAAGCCCACCCCATGAGCAAGCCAAGAGTAAAACAAGCAGGAAAACCTGCCTGCCACATTGCACCAGGGGCTCTCCAGCATCCCAAGCCGTGTCCCCATGCCCCTAAGAAAGGATTTGGGATGGGGAATGTCTGGAGCCACCAGCATCGCTTTGGGAACCCCTTTGCCACCCCTTAGCCTGGGACAAACACATCCCACCTGAGCCCCAGCTCCGGATTTCTCTCTTTCTGCCTTGATGCCCCCCTTTGGGGAGCAACTGGGGAGCAGGGAAGGGAATATTCCTGGGTGTTTCCCCTGCCATCAGCAGTGAATTTTTCCATTCAGGCTGCTCTTTGGCTATCACAACCCCAGTGCCTGGTGGAAAGGGTTACCAGAGAAGTGCTGTTATTACAAAGGATTTTAATAACCTCTAGGGGCGAGTTCCCGGCTCCCTTGAAGTCCAAGGCAGAACTCGGCTGACTGCAAGGGAGGCAGGATTTCATCGCCACGGGCTGTTTTTCTTTAATGCCCACTCGGGTTTGGGGTCGAGGTGTCCCTTGATGTGCTCCCAAAAGCATCCAGCCACACTGCTCGGTTCTGGGTATTTCTCTATCTTTTCATTTCTGGAAGCACTTTGCTTTCCCCCCCCACCCCCAGCTCCACGAGCACGCTGGAAACCTTCAACCCTTAATCCTGCCCATGTCTTTTAGTGTCCATTTAGATATTTCAGACCCCTTATCTCCCTCCCTTGGATTGCTGAGCAGCGCAGAGGCGGGTGTAAAATGTCTCAGACGGTCTCACTAACCCTCACCAGCCAACATCACATGTCCCTGCCTTGAAAAAAAGAAAAATCTTTCTTTTTTTTTTTTTTTTTTCCAGGAAGGAATGGAAATTATCATCTACCCCCCACCCCAAGAGCCGCAAGTTTGGCCAGCGATCGCGCCCCTGTTATTTGGGGAGGCAATAACTCCTTTTTCCACTCTGCTCCAGCACAGGTTACGTTTGCGAGAGGAATTTGCAAGGGGAGGGAAGGAGGGAGCCTCGTCGGGGCAGACGTGATGTTTACAGCTCTGGAGAGCTCTGGGTCACTGATCAAACCAGCAGCAAGTGGCCTGCTGACTCCCCAAACCAGCACCGGTTTTAACTCTGAGCCCCCTTCTCCCTCCACCCCGGGGCTGTTTGCAGCCAGCCCCGCTCTTGCGTGCAGAAAACCTTCCCTGCATGCAGAAATCGCTCCCATCTGACACCTCCGAGAGCCCCGTGCCGGGATGAGAAGAGGCAATGCGAGCTGTACCTAAATCTGTGAGTATCCATCCCACTTTTTTTTTTCCAGCCAAGCAGGAAAGGCACCCACCTGCCCCCCGCTTCTTTTTAAGGGCAGTGCAGTGGGGATGGGGAGCAAGGGGATTGAGCAGGGGGTGTGGGGCTGATGCAGCCCCCAGATCTCCCCTCTCCGTGCAGCTTCCCCTCTCCCTGTAGCTCCCGGCTCTCCCCCCTGGCTTTTAACCCTCTGAATCTCCCTTCTCCCTTGCAGCCCCCGGGGGTCCCTGCGACCCCGCAGCCTCCCTCTCGCCTCTCTCTGTGCATCTCCCTCCACGCTTGCAGCCCCGAGTCTCCTCTTGCAGCACCCAGACTTCAGCTGTCCCTACAAACTTCTGCCTCTCCCCATTCCCTTTTAGCCCCGCCAGGTCTCCCCTTTCCATCCCAGCCCCTGCAGCTCTGCTCTCTTAGTTTTTGTGTCTCCCCAAAGACTCGGAGTCTCCGGTATCTCCACACCCTCTGGGTCTCCCCCGTTCCTTGCAGCCCTTGGGTCTCCCCTCTCCCTTTCCCCCCCGAGTCTCCCCTTTCCCTTGCAGCCTCCAAACCCCAAATCCCCCATCACCCCACACACCCCAGCCTCCCCTCAGCACCCCTATTTCTACCCTTTCACCTCCACGACTTCAGGATGCCCCATCCTTTACGGGGGGTCCCAGCAGCGTCCGGCTGCCCGTCCCCCATCCGAACCCCTCCTTACCTCCGCAATGGGGTTTGTGTGGGTGCAGCAGAGGCCAGGGCAGAGCGGAGGCTGGGGTTCCTCTGCCTCTGCGCCCGTGGAGCCTCCTTATATGCGGTCCCCGCGGCTTTGATATGAGGCGTGATGTCAGCCCAGATTAGCATAACAAAGGGCTCGGGCCAGGAGCGCCGTGCGCCCCTCGCATCCCTCCTAGGGTAGGGACCAGGGGGGGCGAGCGAGAGGCTCCATGGGGCTCCAATCCCACCCTCCATGCAAGGCTGGGAGGTGGAGGTTTGGGGGGCACCCCCTGGAGCCCTCCCTCCGTGATGATCTCCCCCCAGCCTTGGGGGATGCCAAAGGGGGTCCTCGGTGGTGGTGGAGCCTCCGAGGGTCTGGGGGCCACGCGGGGCGCTCCTTCTTAATTGAGCGGTTAATGATTAGCAACAGAAATGGCTAGCTGGTGTTTTCAGCCGGAAACCTGGAAGCGTGGCCTCTCCGGAGGATGATTAGCTAGCGGGGCCGCCAGGCTGCCGTCCCAATTAAAGGACAAAGATACCGTTCACGCACGGGGCTGGCAGGTGGATTGGGTTCTCCTGCGGGGCTCCGAAATCTCGCCGCCGCGGTCGCACGTCCGTCCTGCCTCCCGTGTCCTGATGGCTTTCACAACCTCCCCGGCTTTGATCTGCCTTTAATTGGGGGAAAGTTCAGATGCCGGGATCTGATTTTTCCTTTCATGCCTGTATCAGCGATGGAGGCTTGATGACTGCATGCCTCCAAAAAAAAAAAAAAAAAAAAAAAAATGGGGGAAAGAAAAGGAAGTACGGCTGGCTTCTCAACCTCATGGGTCTGAATTTATGACTTGTGTGTCAGTTCTGGCCTGTGAACAAATTGGCACTGGTTGCAAAGGTACCTGTGTCATTTTGCTTCATCATGGGTTTCAGGTGAAAGGAAAGAAGAGAATGAGTGCTTTAATCCCAGCACCAAGACAGTCGGTAAATTTCCTTAAGGTCTATATTGGGAAAAGCTATTTATACAGGATAATACTTTTGTGTGTGTCTCCCTGCTCTGGAAAGATCACATTCATATAGATGGGTCATAAATGGGCTTTCCTATGTGAACTGCAAAGAACCCTGCACACACAATCCCAAATTCCCAAAACCTGAGACCCCCTTTTCCCCAACCCTTTCCCATCCCACTGCCCCTAGGAGTGTGTCCTCCTCCTCCTCACATGTTTCATCAGGGCTCTCCAGCAGGAACTCATTCACATGGGGAAATTGTCTGGAATATCTCTTGCACTTCAGCTTGCCGCCCCAGTTTCACCATGAATAGCTTTTTTTTTTTTTTCAAATTATCTTAATTTTTAAAGTCTTTGGGGAAAATCATGGTTGTTATTAACCAACAGGAGCTGAGGTGGGAGACAGCAGCAGCTGTAGGACCTGTATATTTGCAGTAGGCACCTGCTGTGCTCGGGACTGTACAAACCCAGCATGGCAAGGCATGTCCCACCTTCATGGTCTAGGTATTGGTGATGGGAGTTGGGTGGCCAACGATGATGGTGTGGAGGCAGAAATAAGGGATGAGGGAGACAGAAGGACATAAAAAGGTCAAAAGGTGGGATAAAAGACAAGAAACTAGTGAGAAAAGCTATGTAGGTTACATAAATGGTGTAGGATATATGCTCTAGACTAACCACATGCATACAGGGAGTTATTCAGGAAGAGCTTTAGGGACTTTAAAACCACACCAAACCTTTTAATCTCAGACAATGTCTTGCACAGACAAGCCCCCAGGCTCTGATGTGCCAAAACCTTTCAGCACGTGTTTAATTCCTCCTAATCTCTATGTGACACGTTGTGCTCTAAGTGCTTTGCTGAGTCGCGGGTGTCACTGCTAAACTGCCACGGGTCTTTGCCTCCTGCTGCTCATGCACACATCGGGGTCTGGTGGAAAAGCACGGATGGTTTTGGGGCACAGTGGAAATAGGGAGCTGCCTCAATGTGCATGTAGGGGGTTATTTGACAGGACCTGAGTCCCGAGCAAAGGGCTAAAATCTAGAAGTTTAGCACTTATTAGGTTTCCTAGTGCATTTGTTGGTGAAAGATATTGACACCTTCATCCGCAGAAGACAACTTGATTCACCATCTTCCATGGGATTTTTGTGGAAGAGAGCCGGCCCCACCAGTGCACCCATAAATAAACCAGAGCTGGGACTTCCCAGAAGCTTTTAGGACTGCCAACTGAACAAACCCCATGGGAAGCAAGGGGTGGTTGAGCAAATAACCTTCGTTGGCACCGCAGCCCATGAAGACATGGGTGAACATGGTGAAGGGATGCATCCACCCGTTATTGGAAGTGCAGACAGGGGGACGTTGTTTTCTGGATGGTATTTCCAAAGAGGCATAATTATTAGCCTGAAGGAAATGTCTGGCAAATCGTCTCCTTGGGAATCTCGAGAAGTGTTTTTGGGGTAGTAAAAGGAAATTTCTAAGCCTGTCAGAAAGGCTGGAAATAAGGCTTTGTGGCCATCTGTTGCAGCAGGTTTGGGATCTCTGAGATGTGAACCCCCCCGAAATCTGGCAGGATGCACCAGGGGAGCACATGGCGAGGGGACATCAGTCTTCAGCGAGGGTCCCTTCAGCCAGCATCTGGTCCTGTCCCTGACCCCAAACATAATGGGGTGACTCCTGCATCCCCCTGCAGAAGCCCTAATTCTGTTGCAGACCTCCACAACCTCCACAAACCACACATTGCCATTAAGAGAGGGCTACCATTAAGATGCTGAGGAGCTCAACAAACCACATAGATGAAAAAAAAAAATATAAAGGCATATTCTGTTACTAATGCCACCCATGCTGCCTTCGGTAGCATCATTTGTCATTAGTTTCTCTGCGGGTGTCTTCTCACCCTCTCTTCTTCTCCCGTTCCCCCCACAAAGAGAGAAGCCCCTCCATGGATGACTCACGATAACATTAAACATGTGCAGAACCAGGACCCCAGTGTAAACTCTCCTGGAGCTGGGGGCCGTGCTCCCCCGTCTAAAAATCTCCCAAGCCCTGTGCCAAGCCGTGGCACTCTGCAAATATTTATTAACATGACATGGTTATGTATACTGTGGGGTGTGGTATTACGGTTTTATCAGCGGGTTTCAAGATGCTGCGTGCTACGAGTGAGCTATGTAAGCCATCACACACGCAGAGGGGTTAGGATAACACTTCACCCAGCATTAGTGTGTGTTCTGCATGTGACAGTCGAAGGAGCCATTTATAAATGTTGCGGATTATTATTTTTTTAATTATTTATGACCAGAAAGTGCCAAGGCATGTGACAGAGAGCCCTGTGACAGGATGCCATTCCCCTATTTTAAATAATTATCCTGGTCATCTTCAGGCACAGGCTGCAGCGTAAGTATTTTACCATGCCTCTAAGTTTCAATTCTAAGCACTGATCCATTTTTTTAAAGGTTTTTCTTGCACTAAAATAATCCAAATGAATGCACTTGTATGGGTTTTGAATATTGACCCAGGTTCTTTGTCTTCTGACAGGGAAAACAAACAAGGACCGTTTGATGCTCACACCTTCTGCAAAACGCTTGAAAGCAGGAACATCTATGAAAGTAAGGGCTCAGTGACTGAGGTCCCTCCAAATTAAAAGCAAGACCAAGGTAAATACATGAGAATTGTTCCCCCTAGCCTGCCAAATAGCAAGAATTGATGCTCCTAAGGGGCAAATACATTGGTACATGACTGGATATGTCCCTTCCTGGCCTTACTTCTGTACTGCACCCAGAGAGAAGTGCCTGGCTGTAAAGTGAGTAACAAAAAAACAGATTTCTGTCCCAAAAAGAGTGGCACAAAAGCTCAGTGTCTCTCTTTGCAGTGCCTAAAGTACGGTGACATTAGCTACAAGTTACAGAGGCTCTATGCAAACTCCCTTTTACCTAGAGCCAGGACAGGTTTAAAAGGGGAGGAGGCCACCACTTGTCCTCCCTCTGGCATGCACGGCCAGCCCTGTAGGGCTGTAAGATTGCAGCAACCTGAGCTTTTACCCCCACCAGACATCTTGCAGAAGATCACAGTGGTATGCAAGCCTGCAGCCTCACAGCTCTGCTTTCTCTTGCCTCTTTTCTCCTCCAACCCTGCCCTTAAATAACAGAGATTTTCGGGCACCGACACCCCATGTACCTGCCTGTTAAGGGGCAGGATTCAGAGCCACGTCTCCTTCTGCCCCCATTTCAGTGGGATTTCTCTCCCTCACCTTGCCTTTAGCATCATCACCTGCACTGCAGGAGCCCCAGCAGGGGCCAGCTCTTCTCCCCCATCACCAGCCAGAAGAAAACCAAAGCAGAGCCTCTCGACTCCTGTGCCATTTGGCCACAAACCGAGCAAGCCCCGACCTCCACAGCCCATGGAATGAGCAGAGCAAGCTTCTCCCTCGGACCCAAGGTCCCACCCCTACCCCAACGCTGCCTTTTAAGGCCTCCATCCTAATAAAAACCAGCTGTCAGCTCCTCTCTCCAGCACTGGATGATCCCTTCAGGGTGGGGTGATGCTTTCTCTTCCCTGCGAAGAAGTCCAGTAACCCCTCCCTTGCTGCAGTGCGGGAGCTGGGGTCCTCCTCGCAGGGGGCTTAATCGTGGAGGCGTAATTAATAACAGTGACTTGCAAGAGCAGAGAGATGGAGACCAACTGGAAAAGATAAAAAGTCCCAATAACCTTTTTGGAATAGGAGGGATATTGCGAAATGTTCAGGGGAACATCTCCTGTTATGATCCCAGCTTTGTAAATGCTGGCTGAGAGTAAAAACACCTCGTCTGTGAGCAAGACATTTGTTAGACATCCCTATTTCTGGCCATTTTTAACCCAGTCCCTGATCCCCAAACTCATTCTGACTGTGATAGGATGCGTGGCCTGGGACAGAGCTGTGCCAGGTTTTGCTCTAAGGCAGCTGGTCTCAGGAGCTCTCATGCAAGGCAGCTTTAGGGCCAGGTTACCTTGGCTAGAAATAGGAATGTTTTCCCAGAAATAGGGAATTCTAGAGGGTTTCTCCTAAAGACCTGTCACAGATATAGGCACCAGGAGATGCTCTTCCACTTGCACAGCTGGCACACCAGCTTCTGAAAACCTGGTCTCTGATTTTCCTTAAAAGCCTTTAAATATCCAACTTGGAGCATCCTCCCTTCCAGCAGGCAGTTTTACTAAGGAACAGTCTTCAAGGGGACGCTCTGAAAACCTTCCCCAGAAACACAGAGCTTGTTGTTTCATTGTTATCTAAAACAGCCTGGAAAATATTGCAGATGAGTCCTTTTTGTTGACAAGAGTGAGTTTTCTTTTTTTTTTCCTGAGTGGGGTGTTGTGCTCTCTGTCTGCTCCCACCTTGACAGCTCAGCTGGGATTTCTGTTCACCTCCCAACACCCGATTGTGGGGTTGGGTTCCCCGTCCGCGATGGAAGCCTTCCAAGAGAGTGGCCCTGCAGAGCATCCATTCATCTCCCCTCTGTGTGTGTCCCCATGCAGACACGCACACCTCTCTAAACAACTTGTCCGACCATTGTTTTACTTTAGAGAAACCCAATACCACAGTTTACATTTGCCCATGATGTCACGATAAGGTTTGTAACAGCCAGAGCCCATGGACAAGGACCTCGGCGTTCCGACAGCTGCATCGTGTGCCAAAATGAAATTATGATTTCATTTATGACTTTCATGAAACGATTATGAAATAGGTGCTGAGCAAGGTATAGCATTTCCAAAGATGTCATACAGATTCAGGGCCTGTCTGAGCGTTGGGTTACTTTATTTTTAACCTAGAACCCTACCAGGGGTAAATTATAGGGTGGCTTGAAAAGCCAGGCAGGCATTTGCTCCTTTTCCCTCCTCATAGCACTGCTACACTATCTGTTGGAGGCCATCCTGCTCATTACATATCAGCTCGGCCACTTAATTGCATAAAAATCTACAAGTATTCATTAAACTGTTTTACTTGAATTTATTTTCATTGTAAATATTCACGGAGCTCATTCTGTCCTCAGCAACATGCTGGATTTGGAAGCCATTCATCACTCTGCTCAGAAAGACAAGGGTTTGGCGTGGTGATTGAAGGCAGTTCATTAAGGTGAATCAAGTTCATTAAGTTCGTGAGGATAGGGGGAAGGGAAATGGGGACTTGTTTGATCTGCCCTACCTGGGCGCATCCCCACAGCCCACTGTTGTTGATGTGCATGGAGAAAGAAGGGAAAATAATTTCAGGCTTTTCTCACAGACCAGCCACAGATGTCTGAAGAAACAATGCAAAATCTCCTCTTTTCATCCTGTCTCCATCCCTGGTCCTCGCCAAACCCTGCAAGATAGGTTTAAGGAGATTTCATGGCACCTTCAGGAACCTAGGAGTTTTTCAACCTAGCAGTTTTTCAAGCTGCTGCCAGCCCTTTCATCAAAGAAAGACAGGGTTCCCAAAATGCCGGCAATGCAATGTAAATGGTATTCTTTATTTTTAAATGCCGACCATAACAGATAGAAAACACCATGCCTCCTTGAATGACCATGATCTGTTAGATTGCCAGCTCCTTGAGCTCACAGAGGCTTGGACAACAACACAGAAGTTGGGGGCTTGAAGCCATAATCATTTTGGGGAGATTCCCTGGTTTGCTCCTTGCCAGAGGTCTGACCAACAGCTTTTTCTTGACGTTCAGCCTCTGCATCCAGACCCTACACAACTCAGTGGAAAATCTCTATTAATATCAACAGGAATGATTGGATATGAAGAGGCAGAGTCTTGATGCACTATAATAATTCATATTCATTGCGGAGCTGATCATCCTTCTTGTTGCTCCTCCCATCCATCCCATGGTGGCAGTAACATTAAAATGTTATGCTGCGAGAATAACCCAGAACTTGCTATTTCCATTTGAAAACACAACAGCTTCATTTACTGACTCATCCTAATACTACTCTGCAGGACAGATCCCATATTATTCTACTTTTTTTTTTTTTTTTTTTTTCCTTTGTATTGTCCCTTTCTCTTAATCTTGCTCCCTTTACTTGCTTTTGTGTGGTTTTATTTTGGGAATTGGGCAAGGTGAAATATAGGGGTAAGGGGAAAGAGTGTACCAGAATGCATTAAGGCAGACTTCAATGGCAAGCCAGCAGTTAGCCAAGTACATGTGACAGAAAGTATCTCTAAATAAACAATAATATTAAAATAATAACAGTTAAAAAAAAAAAAATACAGCAGAAAGATCTCTCCGTCCAACCCAGCCAAAAAAATAAAGGTCTGGCACGGAAAAATCTGAGAGTGTCTGAAGAGCTACAAGTAGGTTCTCTATCGCGCAAAGGAGCCAAAAATGTGTTTGGCCACAAACAGCGGGTGATGCATGGCAAAACATTTCCCGGGGAGATAGTTAGAGGCTGGGACGGCTGGCATGGAGAGGAGAGGGGGGAGGCCTCGCTGCGGGAGGAATATCTTCAGCCTTCAAACAACAGCCACTAAAATATCCCCAGTGCTCTGCCTCCCCAGAGGTGCCAAGGGTTGAACGTTTTGTGCAAAATGGCTTTGGTGGGATAATGCAATCTCGTTGAAAATTATTTTTTTTAGCTGCCCCTTTTGTCACGAGGAGGAAAAGCACAAAAGATAGGGCTTGATGCGAGGATGTCAGTAGGCTTTGGATTAATGGGTTTTGGATTGGACCCATGGTGCAAGAGACAGTGTTCAACTCCAGCCATAAATAAAGTGGCTTCCATTAACGTTTATATTTGCTTTAATTTATTTAACCAAGAAAGGCGGGAGAGGCCCACAGGTCTCAGTATTAAGAATGAGCTGGCCAAGACAGCAGCAGATAAAGCTTGCACCAGTGTAAATCAAAGCTTCCATAAGTCATGCTCAAGAAACCATGGGTGAGCAAGGCAATAAAATGTGGCCATTGTTTTTTTATTGTATCAGTCTCGGCTTTCACTTTCTGCCAGAGCCAAAATGTAATTTCTGCTCCATGGTTTTAAGAGGTACTGGAGAGGATGGACCAGGCTTCTTGCAAAACTGGGATGTAGAACAGGAGTTCAGAAGGTGGGATTTGCAAGCAGCTCACAAATGCTTTCCCTCCCTTTATGGCCAGATAATAATAAAGATGAGATCCAGAAGCTTTATATTATTTTTTTTCTACTTAAATGTTGGAAAAGGCTGCACCTCCACCTTGTTAGACCTCCACGGTGAAATATCACTGCATCCAGAATTGCCTTGCCTCGTATAATTGGGGCTTATCCATGTAGAGCTGGTGCCACCCATCCTGGAAATGGATATGTATAATTTTTCCCATCTCAAGGACATGAAGAGCTGAAGAGAGGACCTGAGCAGAGTTTCTTGCTCCAGCTTTGATGCAGAAACCACAGATCCATTGTCCATGGATTAAAACAGCACTGAGGGTGCTGTTTTATGCCGGGGTTGAGAGGTTTCATCCTTCAAATTTTGTCTTGCCAAAAAGCCCTTTTCCCATCCAGTCATGGCACCTACATCCTCAAACCTTTTGGGAGTACCAAGGACACTCCAGATGCTTTTTTTTTCCCTTTTATATTTCCCCACGGGATGGCACCAGTTTATGACCATGTTACAATGATGCTGTTCCTGCTACTACAATCACGGCTCTGTCATGATTTCCATTATAAACCTCAGACTCACTTTTTTCTTTCTTTTTTTTTTTTTTTTTTTCTTTTCTTTCTTTTCCTGGGGTCTATAATTTGATCATAAAAGCTTGTGCTGGGCTGAAATTCAGCTGCCAGGTCTTGGTTGGATAGCAAATCTCATTTAACTCTGAGTATGCTGAATTGGTTTCACACAAAGGAGAGCTTTAGTGGGCTGAGCACATCAAGGTGTGGGAGATGAGTCCTCAAGGGCAGCAAGGAGGGACGGTTCACTTTGGTTTTTGACATCTGGGGACAAAAACAAGGGGAAAATCCAGCCGGACAATGCCACATCTAACCTGCCATGGTCTCCTCTGCATCTCCTGGACTACAGATTACAGCTGATACACTTTATTCCTTTTACTGATATCTTTGTTCCCCATCCTCACAGGTGTCTCATGTTTGAACTGTCAGCTCTTGAGCAGACAAGGAATTGCTTAACTCATTTTAGATATGCTTTAATTCAAAGCCTACACTCATTATGTTTTGTTAGACTTGTCACTAAAAGGCATCTTTCCCCCCTTGCTCCATATTTTATATAGCATATACAAATCTTTGAAGCCCTCTCCCAAAGGGCTGAGTTTTCCCAAGATCACTTTGTTTCAGGTGTTTTTTTGGGTTTGTCAGCGGTTCCAGCCCACCAATATATGGTTCCTAGGCCAAAAATCTTCCATTCAGTGGATCATATTTTCCACCAGCTCTGCAGTCATGTCCTCAAGGAGAAACCAAGGTGAGGACTGAACAGAGCTGAGCATGGCATAGACACAGCTGTGCCATGGACCATGGTTTACTGGGGCAAATTGCATCAGGGAATGTGGAACGGGAACTGGTGATATAGCAGGTACTCACAAATTCCTGATCTCTGTAAATAAATAAAATAAATAAATAAATAAAAGTACAACGATAATCGTATCTTGTGACTATGGTGGGATGGGGCAAGCACTCTTCCAGTTCAGCTCACCTTCTTCAGATGCCTCCTCTAGGCTGAAAAATGACTTTCCATCGTGGTGCCTCTCTCCTCCTCCTTTTTTTTTTATCTTGAGGTAATTCTTTACACTGAGACACCTAGTTTTTAAGTGCATCTAAAATGCTGTGAGGTGATGGATGAGATTTCCTCCCATGGATGCTGCTCGGTGGCTGGGATGCTGGAGGACTCCTCTAGCAAAGTTTCCAGTCCCAGCTCCACAACTCTGTTCCCTTCTAGGCCTGCTTATCTCTCCCCACTGCACAGGGATGGAGCAGAAGGAAAAACATGCTCTTAATTAAAGCAATGCAGCTTGGCCACAAGTTCCTCATCTGGACTGCGGGTGTAATAGCACTTTCCTGGCCTGTGGGGGCATGGTGAGGATGATGCCACTAAAGACTTTTGCGGTGAGCAGATACCTCGGCCGCGAGGGCTCTCTTGAGAGCCTAAAATTGATGGGATGAGGCATCACGGCTGTACAAACCCCTAATCTATCAAAGCAATAAGCTGCAGAAGAAAGATACTTTACAACACACTTACACCACAGATGGTAAGTGACTTACGGTGCATTCTGCCTATCGTCCGCAGGAAAATGGGTATTAATAAAATATGCTGACATGGCAGATTAATAGCTCAGAACTGCGGTCCAAAAAGGGCTAGGATGAGCCCATTCTTCCTCTGGGGTTTTTAGCAATGAGGAATTAAGTAAATGTTACACACTCAAGATATGTGAAGGCAGTATTAAAGCAAGGCTTTGCTCTGGATGGAGACGGTAAAAGCAACATTGTGGGGCTCCGTGTTTATTGTGCCATGTTCATTTTGCATGGTTTACAAACAAACTGTGGCTTTTAATCGCTGCTTGTGCTGCAAACACATCCCAGGATCAGAGAGGCCAGAAGTGATCCCTCGGTTCCTCCGGTAACACCACTGGCCTGATCCTTCACATCCTTCACACCCCACTGCTGTGATTCTTCCCAGACTGAAAACAAACAAATAAAACCCCAGAAAGGGCCGGGGTTTGGTTTTAATTTTGGTGTTTTGTTGTTGTTGTTTGTTTTTACTTTTTTTGGAGGTGAAACATAAAGTCTTGCTGGAGTTTATCACTGCTGAGCAATCTGTTGATTTCACCCTGCGTCCCTGTTTCTCTCCTCGGCCTTTCCACCTGGATTCCAGCTCCTTGGGACAGACCCTAGGGGAAGGTGAAGGGAGGGGGGTGGTTCACCCCAGCTGTTTTTAAACACTTACAGCAAGTTTCTGGGTCTTGAAAAGACAGTGGAGGGAGAGGGAATGCTTCAAAAGGCATTTGAAGAGTCCAAAACTTTAGCATCTGTGATGTCTGGTTTTATGGATCCATCTCATGTATCAGTGGGATCAACTTGGGTAGAGAAGCAGTTCTCACCACAGCTGTACTGGCAAACAAACAAATAAACCAACATTGCATCTTACTATTATTGGCTCTTTTCTCCTTCTAATACCCATCACTTTTGTCAATTTAGCTGCTTCCTTGTTGGAGTGACAGAGTAGCTGTCAATACAGGAGGAAAGGGAGGGAGAAAGGAAGGAAGGAAGGAGGGAAGGACAGATGGAAGGAAGGAGAGAGGGGGGAGTGAAAAGAGTGAAAAGGAGAAGAATGAAAATGAGCACACATTAAAAAAAAAAAAAAAAGGAAAGAAGGAAAGGAAAGGAAAGGAAAGGAAAGGAAAGGAAAGGAAAGGAAAGGAAAGGAAAGGAAAGGAAAGGAAAGGAAAGGAAAGGAAAGGAAAGGAAAGGAAAGGAAAGGAAAGGAAAGGAAAGGAAAGGAAAGGAAAGGAAAGGAAAGGAAAGGAAAGGAAAGGAAAGGAAAGGAAAGGAAAGGAAAGGAAAGGAAAGGAAAGGAAAGGAGAAGGAGAAGAGAAGAGAAGAGAAGAGAAGAGAAGAGAAGAGAAGAGAAGAGAAGAGAAGAGAAGAGAAGAGAAGAGAAGAGAAGAGAAGAGAAGAGAAGAAAAGAAAAGAAAAGAAAAGAAAAGAAAAGAAAAGAAAAGAAAAGAAAAGAAAAGAAAAGAAAAGAAAAGAAAAGAAAAGAAAAGAAAAGAAAAGAAAAGAAAAGAAAAGAAAAGAAAAGAAAAAGGAAAAAAAAAAAAAAAAGAAGAAAGCTACCTTTGTTCCTTGATACATTAAATTTAAAACATCACACTGGTAGTAATATATTGGCTTCATTACACAAAGACTGTAAAGTCCAGTTAGCTCATAATTCCACCAATAAAGATCATGATTTGCCAATAAAAATTAGGGCAGCCACTGATCCGTAGTCTAGATTTCCTGCTTGGGATGGAATTGTAAAATATGATGATCTAATTTGGTACAAAACGGAGCAAATGGGCAAGCTAAGCCAAGCAAAAGTATTCTCCTCTCCTTGCTGCTGCCATGTGAAACCAGACAGGACCAGGTCCTTCAGCAGAGCACCCCAAACCACGTACAGCAGCTGCAAGCAGGAACCCCAGTTTTAAGCTATATCAAAAGTCCTTGCTCACTATTTTACATGTAACTTTTTCAGAAACTTATAACAAGAGGCCTAGAGAGGCTTGATTGGAAAGCGATGACACAATCTAGCCCTGCTTTTAGCATTTTGGCATGCAGCACAAAAGCATTTCTGAAATCCCGCCAGCACCTAGAACTGTACATGGAATGTTGTTAGGACGAATATTAAAAATGCATGGTAGGCTAGAGGCAGATCTGCTTAGATGAGGGAACATAAATGAGTTGTTTTCCTGTCTATCTGTGAGTGATAGGAACACAAGAGTCCTCTAAGATACATTTTCCCTTGGGGGAAGAAGAAAGAGAGATTTTGATAAAGTGTCTTCAACCCTATTTAAAGCTATTTCATTTGGTGTTCTCTCCAAGACCCTTAGGAATGATTGCAATCTCGTAAGCACGGCTACAGATCTTGTTCAGTTCACCACTGGGCCCTGGTCGTCCAGGAATATCTGCCAAATAAAATGTTTGAAAAACAAAAACAAAAACAAACAAAATGCAGTCTTTACTTAGAAGTCTTGAGGGCATCCAGATCGTAAATTTGTTGTGGAGCATGTGGCGCTGCTTATTTACTTGCAATTGATTTAAAATTTGTTGTAGAGCATGTGGCACAGCTTATTTACTTGCAATTGATTTTGTTGTTGTTGTTGTGGGAGCTTTCCAACCAAATTAGAAAGCCAGAAAGCAGGGTCGTAGTACATGCATAATATGACTTCAAGTAACAGCTGAAGGGGCTCATCAAAATTCATCCTTGGAGTACAAAGCCATAGGAGCTCCGTTTGTATTGATGAAGATGCCCAGGAGAATAGAAACATCATTATTAGAGGGGTGTAAATGCCAAGCAAAACTCTGGGCAGATGAAGATCGTCTGGGATTGGGGTTTGGGATGGAGATGAGATTCTCCTGAACACCTCTGAAGGATCAGGGCAAAGCACGCCAGCCCCGAGCAAACACCTGGTGGTCTCTCTGTGGCTGCTAAGGTGAAACTGCTTCTGGGTTTTCTTTCAGTTGAGGTTTTCTTTCAAGTTTTATCTGGTTTTATCTGAACTTCAAAATTGAAGCAAAAGTCACAGGACATGGACTCGAGGAGCAAAAGCTTTTCATGCTTTTCCTCACCATCCTATCTCTCCACGGGGAGGGCACATATCTATACGGAGTGTAGATGATCTGTTTTGATCTACGTTGGGCTCATACAAACACAAGCCAGAAGATATGCTCCAGGGCAGCACATGCCAACCAAGAGTGGGTCCTGGGAGCAGGATGTAGCTAGGCCAACATTTTAATGTTTTTTAACTCCTGGGACTGAGGATGGCAAGTTTTTGGCACTGTTTCACCCTGTGGCCGGGTGATGGACATAGCCAGACATCTTCCCCCAAGGAGCAGTGGTTAAAGTGGTTAAGACCATGCAAAGAGACACAGAAGCCCCAAGAGGTTGGGCTCAGTGGCCGTGTCTGCAATGACAAATAACAGAGGACAGAAATTCCCTCTGGGGATGAGGGTATGGACTGGGAGGTGTCCACACCACTCATCTGGTCCCATCTGGAGCACATCCCTGCTCCGAAGCTCGTGTTGCCAGCTTTCCCCCAGCTCACGTGCTGCCCCTCTGGCCCCAAGATGTAACAACTGTTTTGTGTGTTTTGGCCAAGCCGAGCTGTCTGAAATAATATGCGGGCTGTGCTGCAGACCACCGGAGTGGTGTTTTCTAGCATGAAACCTGATGTTGCAGGGTGTGAAGCCAGCTGGGATAATGCTAGAGGGCTGTGGGCGGCGTGGGTTCAGACTCACGCTCCGTGCCCACCAGGACCCTCGAGACATCTCGCCCCAGGGGGTGAGGACCATCAGGATGGACTCAAACTCAACTTTTGGTGTCCAAAGCTTTTGGTCAGCAGTGCAGGAAAACCCTCAAGGAGGGGCATCCTGGGCAGCCCTGAGTTCACCCCAATTGATACAGGCAAGGGAGGAGATGTTGCCCATTTCAAGCCATGCACGTTCAATCTCCTGTCTTTGGTCCCTCCTTTTAAAAAACGGATCCAGCACCACAAACACAGGCCTCGGGGGAAGAGTTTGAAGGAAACCCAACCTCTCCTTTCTTCTCCCCGAATTCCTCATCATTTTGAACGTGAACCACTATAAAAGCAACATTAAAGCAAGAGGGAGACTAAATTAGCACCCTTAATGCGTGTGCCACACATTTCTATGCGTGGGGCTGGGGATATCTGACCAAATCCATTTCAGGATTCATTTATAATCAACGTAGAGGGATTGTGTGATACAGTCCTAAATTCAAGCATGGGAGAAGACAGGTGAGCCACCCTCCAAAGGCAGCTCAGGACAGATGGGGACATCTGATCGCTGATGGTGGTGGGATGAATCCTGCCCTGCGTGGTGAGAAGGGACTAATAAATACCCTTCAATCACTGCACCAGCCCGACTGCTTGCATTTAAATCCAATAAACCACAGAGACCCCAGCCACCGTGCCACGGGGAGGAAGGTGGGATGGGTGAGGTTTGCAGGTGGCAGTGCTGGACGTAGGATGAGGGCGAATTTTGGTGGAAACAAGCAGGGTTACACCAACATCTCAACGCGAAATCCATAGGATTAGACAGCAAAAGCTTCCCAGCATCAAGGAGCAGCAAAGGAGCCCCAGGAAGAAGAGATGTGGCAACTGGCGTGTGGTTGCAGGACCCGGCCCCATCAGTGGGGTGAAAAGCAGCAAGAGGCACGTAATTAATTTCAGATGGACCTGTCAAGATGTCCCCGACACAGACCCGGAGAGGAGCAGCGTGCTGTTTGTTTCTCATAACGTAACAATTATCTGCTTGTACGAGGGGCTCTCTCCCGCCGCCCCCTCTCCGCCTGGTGTTTTCCTTCCCCATTCGTTCACACATTATTTAACTTTTGACTCGGACACAGCAGGTAAAAGCATTTAACAGCTTGGCTGCTTGTTCAGACGGAGCTGGGAAGAGAAGGAGGCGGGGAGCAGGCTGCAATTTTTTCGCCTTAAATTTTCAACTTTTCAGCGCTGCGCTTTCCGAACGGGGGAGAGGGAGAAAAAGGGAAAGGGGAAAGGTGGTGGTGGTGGTGGTGGTGTGGTGGGGGGGGGGGAAATGGCATTCCACAAAGACGCAGTCACATTTTCCAGCATTATAACATGCTCTCCGCTGTCCCCGGCCTTCGCTCGGAGACGCATTCCCGCTCCTCCGCGGAGAAAAAGGTCAGCGGGAAAAATTTCGCAGGAACTCCATCATGGTCCTCGCGGGACGTGTTCATCAGGAGGAGAGAGCCGGGCGTCTCGCTCTGTCGACACAAATCCACATCACAAAAACGTATTAGTGGAGGGGGGGGGGCAGCGACAGCCCCGGACTTCATTTTGCGGGGTGATTATTTCCCCCCCGGCTCCCTGGGTACCCGCAGGGGGGACGGACAGACGGACGTTTTGCTGGGAGGCCAAATGGGGCGGGTGTGATGTTAAGGGCTGGAAAAGCCTCTGAGCTGGGGGAAAAAATCAGCTTTTAGGTCATGAAAAGGAAGGCAGAGCTGCGCTGCTGCCAGGTACGCATCATTTGCAGAGAGCACATTTAGGGGTGTAACGGCGTTGGCCCGATGCTCGTTCCTGAGTGGAGTGGGATTTTTAATGGCGAGGGAAGCTGGTCATTCCAATAATAGCTCAATCTCCTGGAATCAGCCCAAAATGCGACTGGACATTGCAGTGGTTGCTTTTTGGGGAAGCACACACGGCTGGAGGATGAGGGAAGGGGTTGAGCATGAGGAGCATCCTCCCCACTGGGGTTGTTGCTGGCGGAGAAAACAAAAAGTCCCTTCCCGATGCACCCAAGGGGATTTCTTTGCTCCTGAGAGATAACAAAGCACTGTTATTAAAATCAGCGTGAAAACTGATTGCATTTCTCTTGTGTGTGGACAGGCAGCCAGGTGTGCACACACATGCCCTGGGCAGGTTGCACCCTACAAAAAGTCCATCCCACAGGCAGCAGCATGGCAAAGCCCAGACTTCTCCAAACAGCACAG